>NC_138776.1:80067360-80539860 GCF_965119305.1 Pelophylax lessonae | reverse complement strand
CTAAAAGTTAATAGAGTAGGAGATAATCGGACAGATAAGGGTAAGGAGTTCCATAGGATGGAGAGGCTCTGGAAAAGTCCTGGAGGCGAGCATGGGAGGAGGTGACGAGGGGGCTAGAGAGCAGGAGGTTTTGACAAGAAGGAAGAGAGCGATTAGGTTGGTATTTTGAGACTAGGCTATATATGTGTATATATACAAATATATGTGTGTGTATGTATGTGTATATATATATCCCTAACCCAGAATCTGCATAGTGGGGTCACCCTGACATGGCAGAGTCAGTTCACCCTAAACTACACTACGGTCACCCTGACACTTAAAGCTATCCCTACAAAAACTAGATTTTTGAATCTAACTATAGTGGTATATAGTACCCTAACCCTAACTGCATATCCCTTTCCTCACACTAATAATTGCAAAATGACACTGGAGCTTTACAAGCAGCAGGAGAAACACAAATGCTTCCACTCTCTTCCACAGCCTCTGTATTACAGTGCTAGAGGTTTGGTGGGGCTATGTTATATACTGGGGGGCGTATGGGGGGCGTATTCACTCCTGATTGGCCTCTAGACCCCGTAGTTACTCCAATCACATTCCTAGCAGACTCCTGCCCCCTCAATTGGCTTTTACTGATGTTTCTGGGCCAATCACGGGCTTTTAAAGCCCAGTTCCTGTCCCATTGCATTTTGGGCGGTTCTGGTGGGCGAATTCCGAACTTTTACCGCAAAAAATTCGGAATTCGGCCGAATTTCGAACACCCAATGTTCGGGTCGAACCGATGGTCGGTTGGCCAAAACCGTTCGATCATCCCTAATTCTGAAGGGTATTCAAAGAATTTCGTATTATTGTATTATTGTATTATTTTGTATATACTCTGATGGATGTGTTTTCTGTTGCTGGGATTCCATACATGCTACTCTCTTTGGGAAAAAATCAAGGCTGCCTGGATTTTTCTTGAAGAAGGTGCATTCTACACTCTCTTCCTGTTTCTGGTATAAGTTTATATATATATTATTATATTAATTTACAACACAACCATGTGAAGAAGAAACTTGCCAGTATGCAAACATTCCCATTTAACCACTTCTGGACCGGGCCTTTTTCTGACACTTGTTGTTTACAAGTTAAAATCTGATTTTTTTTGCTAGAAAATAACTTTTTTTTTCCAGCAGAGAACCTAGAGAATAAAATGGAGATCATTGCAATATTTTTTTAATCACAGCGTATTTGCGCAGCGGTCTTAAGAATACAATTTTATGGGAAAAAAATACAAAATGTTTTTAATTAGAAAACAAAAAACAGTAAAGTTACCCCAATTTTTTTCCTATAATATGAAAGATAATGTTACGCCAAGTAAATAGATACCCAACATGTCATGCTTCAAACTTGCAAACGCGCATGGAATGGTGACAAACATTGGTACTTAAAAATCACCATAGGCGACACCTTAAAAATTTCTACAGTTTACCAGTTTATAGTTACAGAGACGGTCGCAGCGATACCTCACATGTGTGGTTTGAACACCATTTACATATGTGGGCGCAATTTGTGTCTGCGTTCGCTTCTGCGCGCAAGCTAACAGGGACGGAGCGCTTACATTTTTTTTTTCCTATTTATTTTATCTTTTATTTTTACACTGTCCTTTTAAAAAAATAAATACATTTGATCACTTTTACTCCTATTACAAAGAATGTAAACATCCCTTGCAATAGAAATAAGCATGACAGGACCTCTTTAATTTAAGATCTGGGGTCAAAAAGTCTTTTTTTTTCCATGATAAAAAAAAAATGGGCTGTTTAAAACCGTTGCTAGGAAGCAACGTTTGATGCTGCTCCGGTCCTCCAAGGCCATAGAGTTGAGTGAGGGCCATCTTCCCTCACTCGACTTCCTCCCTGTGAGGACAGCAGACCGGATCGTTTCCACGCTACTGACGGCTCCAGTAAGCAGGGAAAACTACCAGGAAGTGGCCCCCACCACCCATTAAGGTAATCCTGCAGCGATTTCACCGCTGGGACCACCCTTATTTTAAAGTGGACTGCCTGCCATTTAAACAATACCGGGGTTATGCCAGATATCTGCTGCCATAACCCCGGTATTTAACGTCAAAGTACCGATGTAACCACACGGTGGGCGGTCCATAAGTGGTTAATCAAGCCTGCCTTGACACAAGTCATATCTCACCCCACAAAAAAGAAAAATGGCGTGGAGGGGGAAAAGAACGTTTCAGAACAAAGATTAAATCATGTAAACCTAAATGAAAATAAAGTCATTTTTTTATTTATAAGTCTTTATTTTCCTTTAGGTTCACATAAATTTTTGTCCTGAAACATTCTTTTCCCCCCTCCACACCATTTTTCTTTTTTGTGGGGTGAGATATGCCTTGTGTCAATGCAGTCTTGATTAACCACTTTTGGACCGCCCGCCACAGTTTTACATCAGTATTATGACGTTAGATACTGGGGTTATGGCAGCCGATAGCTCACTCGACTCTATGGCCTTAGAGGACCGGAGCCATATCATACGTCGCTTCCTAGCAACGGATTTAAAGAGCCCATTTTTTCATCACTTTTTAGTGTAGATGTGAGATCTGAGGTCTTTTTGATCGCACATTAATCACTTCCGGACCGCCCGCTGCATTTTTACTGCGGCAGGCAGCCCCTCCTGCGCGAACCGACGTAGGTATACGTCAGCCGCGCACCTGCAGCTAGGGGGCGAGCGTGCGCTGCCAGCTTCCACCCCCACTCGTCAGTGGGGACTCCAATGCACGGGGCAGACGGCTCCGATTGCCGCCTGCAACCCACAATTGCTCCCCGCTGAGAGAAGAACTGTCAGCTGTTGAAAACACAGCTGACCGTTCTTCTCTCTGAAATGATCACAGAGTGCCTGTGATCCTTCTATATAGGATCACAGGTCTCTATGGCCATTCCATAAGCCCCGCCCCCATACAGTTAGTATGACTCCCCTAGGCTCACATTTAATGATCACCCATAGTGTTAACCCCTTCTCTGCCAATGTCATTATTACAGTAAAAGTGCATATTTTTAGCACTGATTACTGTAGTAATGTCACTGGTCCCCCCAAAAGTGTAAAAAATGTCAGTTAGGGGTCCGATCTGTCCTCTGCAATGTCGCAGTCCATCAAAAAAAAAAAAATGCAGATCACCGCCATTACTAGTAAAAAAAAATAATAATAAAAATTACATAAATCTTTGCCGTAGTTAGTAGACGCGATAACTTTTGCGCAAACCAATCAAAAAGCTTATTGCGATTTTGTCATTTGCTGATGAAGTCCCGCCCAGGGACGTAACGCGTACGGAGGGGGAGGGGCCGTTGACATCACCCGCCATCCATCGGCATCAGGAAGTGTCCCTGTGTATCTTGTACACGCTGATTCAGTGCACTGTCTTACAGTGCCCTGTCAGGTAATTTTATGCACGTTTTATTAATAAACTGAGTGGTAAAGGATAAAGCACTATGTCCGGATTCTCTTTTATGTTTGGTTGCGCGGAGTTCCATAGAGGGGAGTGTGCATACCATTATTGATTCCGGTACATTGTGGAATGTTCAGGGTGGAGGATCTGCGGCCATTTGAATTGGGTCCTTGGGAACAGCACCACGCTATCTTTGGAAAATTACATCTTGCTCCAATAGCCCGTCTGGTGACACATGGGCTAAAATTGAGGTGAGGAGATAGTGTGACCGGACTCACTGAGCGGAGCACATCCTTGTCTGTCTCGTGCATGATCACAATCAATTCACAATGGGACTTTCATCTTATTCATTGTATACATCTTATTTGGATTATATTTTATGAGTGCTGCACTATTTTTTTGTACAGTATATGTCTGTTTTTAGGGATTTTGATTTATTGACCCTTGGTGCTTAGCAGCTTTAAAGGTTAGGGGTCAGGTGCACTGATTTTTTTTTTTTTGTATTATTGCGATTTTTATTTACCAAAAATATGTAGCAGAAAACAAATTGGCCTAAAATGTTAAAATTTTTATTTTTTTATTTTTTTTGGGGAATGTTTTTTTTTTTTTCAGAATTGTCACTCTTTTTTTGTTTGTAGAGCAAAAAATAAAAATCGCACAGGTGATCAAACATAAAGGAAAGCTCTATTTATTGGGAAAAAAAGAACATCGATTTTATTTGGGTACAGAATCGCATGACCACGCAATTGTCCGTTAAAATAACGCAGTACCAAAACGCAAAAAATGGCCTGATCATTAAGGGGGCAAATCCTTCTGGTCCAGAAGTGGTTAAAGAGGTCCTGTCATGCTTATTTCTTATTTGTATGCTTATTTCTATTACAAGGGATGTTTAAATAGCTTGTAATAGAAATAAAAGTGATCAAACATTTTTTTTTAAAAAAAAGATAAATTAAATAGGAAATTAAAAAAAAAATAAAATTAAGCGCTCCGTCCCCGTTAGCTCGCACTCAGAAGCGAGCGCAAACGCAAGTTGCACCCACATATGTAAAGGTGTTCAAACCACACATGTGAGGTATTGCTGCGATCATTAGAGCAAGAGCAATAATTTGAGCCCTAGACCTTCTCTCTAACTCTAAACTGGTAAACTGTAAAAATGTTTTAATGTGTCGCCTATGGGGATTTTTAAGTACCAATGTTTGTTGCCATTCCACGAGCATGCGCAATTTTGAAGCATGATGTGTTGGGTATCTATTTACTTGGTGTAAGACCACTGCGCAAATACGGTGTAATAAAAAATATTGCAACAATCTCCATTTTATTCTCTAGGGTCTCTGCTAAAAAAAATATATATATAATGTTTGGAGGTTCTAAGTAATTTTCTAGCAAAAAAAAACTGATTTTAACTTGTAAACAACAAGTGTCAAAAAAAGGCCCGGTCCAGAAGTGGTTAGGAGAGAAGGTTTTTTGTGGATATAGCATCCTCCTAGGTAGGTGATAGGAAAGGACAAAGCATATTGTGTCCCTATCTGCCTTTTAGGAGGGCCTAATCTGTTAGTAATCTGTCACATGCCTCCAGGTGTGGCCTGTTGAGTCTGGGGAGTCTCCCCACTTTATCCAATGAGGGATCTTGTTGGACAGTGGAGGAAACCTAACCAATAGCACACAAGGGTTTATGACTGTCCCAGTGGGCGGGGTTTGCCACAGTGCACCCTGGGATTGGGAATAAAGCTGTGGGGAGCATGTGACAGAGTGTCTTTTGGCGGGAGCATCAGTCCCAGGAGGAGGTGACGGCTGTCTCTCCTTCTGTTAAGTGTCAAGGTGGTCCGGGCAGTCGAGCTAGGGACCGAAGGTTGAGCTGGGCTGCAGAGGATCCAGAGTGTGCTGACCAGTGGAGCTGCTTGGCAGAAACCTTCAGGAAAAACAGTGTCGTGAGTACTTAAGATCTGCCCAAGGCCCTACCTGAGGAGGGGACCACTCCAGAGAGGTCAAGAGGGATCCAGGAGCCAGCTAACTAGGAGTGCGCAGTAAAGGGGGTAAGGGGGTGTCAAGTAGTAAAGCCCTGAAGCCCTGGGGAGTAAAGAGAGCACCAGGAAAGGGCCCTGAAGTGTTCGGCAATACAGTGCAGTAAAGTCAGCTACCTCAGGGAGGAGTACCTTGGGGAGCTTAAAGGGACTTTTCAAAGTCAGAGGTGAAGTTCCAGGAACTGGCCTAGTCGAGGCCAGTGTCAGTCAGCGTCAGTCAGCGTTAATCAGTGTCAAGAAGCATTTTAGTGTCCCTGCTCAATTGTGCATAGTTCAGTTGTTGGGAGTATCCCAATCATCCCTTCTCCCATCCAAGTTCTCAAATAAACCCTAAAAACCAAAGAAACTGGACTGGTTATTGTCTGAGGTGCTCACACTTGTAACATGCTTAAAGGTACTGTTGTTGCTAATGGTAACCCAGGGGAACCCAGTGCTACATGGATATGATGATATATGGAGCTCGTCCATCAGTGGTAATTGTGTCCACATGGATGAGTTTACCTGTATTACATATCTCTGAGATAGATAATTTCGTAGGGTGGAAGGCAGATAGCCCTTATCTTCAGTAAAACAGCATTTACTAGTATACTTTCTCTTTTTCTGTTCATCTCATTTTTTATATGTGGCCAATAGATGGGAGGAGAGACAGATATACCCCCATCTCTTTATACCAGTTGGTGTTGGTGAGTAGACCTTAAATGTATATATCCTCTAAACAGCCTGGAGCCTTTATATTGAATGTAGGAGGAGATTTATACCCTCATATTGTCTATATGTATATATCAAGAGAAGTTTCACCATTTAAACTTGGTAGATGTTAATAATACCACATAGAGATAGAAGGTTGATTCATATATAATGGCATTGACCTCATCCTATAGGTATACCTGATATGATCAATTACGTACCTTTTATGATTTACAATAAGGCCTCATGCACACTGGACTTAATAAAAAACGCCAGTAGCTTTGTAGTGAGTTTTTCAGCGTTTTTTAGCTTTTTTGCATTGGCGTTTTTTAGCCTTTTTTGGCAGTAGCTTTTTTTTACGTTTTTAGCTAAAAATCACCTCTCTGCTATTATAGTAACTCTGACTTTCCCACAATGCAATGTTTGCCAGAATTGCATTGCATGGGTGTTCACACCCATGTGATAAGATTTAGGTGCAGGAAAAAAAGGGTCCTACAACATTTTGGTGCAAATGTTTTTTCCCCCGCAACAAAATCGCATCTCATGGGTGCGAACACCCATGTGATGCAATTCTGTCAAGCTCGCTGCATTTTGCAATCTGTTTTGGGATGTAGTTCATGGAACATTAAGCCCCTGTTCACATTGGGCAGATTTGACATGCGATTTGACATGTCAAATCGCATGCCAAATCAGAGGCTATTGCCGGCAACGTCACTGTCCAAATTGGTGCAACCCTGACTTTGTAGCGCCGCGCTGATTCCCAAAAGTAGTTTCTGCACTACTTTTGGCGACTTCAGGGCGATTTCAATAGACATGTGTGCATGAATCCGTACAGATGTCTGTCAAATCGCCCCCGAAGTCAAACTAACATGCAAGTTTGAAATCGTGCTCATTAAGCTGAATGATTTCAAACCCACCCTCAGTGTGAACCGGTGCCGTTGCCGGCAATAGGTTTCGATTTGACATGCGATTCAACATGACAAGTCGCATGCCAAATCAGCACAATATCAACAGGGCTTCATGTTCCATGAATGATACCCTGGCGCAGATTGCAAAATGCAGTGCACTTGCCAGAATCGCATCACATGGGTGTGAACACCCATGCGATGCAATTCAGTGTGGAGAAAAAAAGGGTCATACAACATTTTAGTGAAAATGTGATGCAATTTGAGCAATACAAAACATATAGCTCAAATCGCATCGCACAGACATCACATGTGATGTGCCCAGGAATGCGGTGCGTTTTTGGGGCAAATCACATGCAGTGTTCAGCATGCGCAAGTGAAAACCCAGGCTATGTTCCATGAATGACACCTCGAAACAGAACCCAGGCTTAAAGAAAAAAAAAAAAAAACATGGAATCAAAAACGTAAAAAAACACCAGTTAGCAGCATTTTTTTGGCGTTTTTTTGCATTCATCCGCGTTTATTGGCGTTTATTGACGTTAGAGTGTTTTTACAGCTGAAAAACGCCACTAAAAACCCACTAGTTTGTGTTTTTTTTTTACAGCCAGAAACTGCCCGTGCCAAAAACTGCTGATAACAGCTTGTGTGTGCATGGACATATAGGATAACATGCTGGGGAGTTAACTGGCTGTAGAAAAAAAACGTCTGACACCAAAAACAGCCGCTGTAAAAACGTCCAGTGTGCATGAGGCCTAAAGGTTACGTTTTAGTTAAGTGGCCATTTGATGCATAGGGAAGCACACCCTGGTCTGGATCTAGTTTATTTTTGCCACAGTTAAGTGATATCAATATCACTTTTGTATATATGTAAATCTAAAGGAAGCTGCACAATCAGGTTGTACAGTGTATTAGGCTACGTTCACATCTTGGCATTGCTATTTACAGGCGTTTTTTAGGCGTTTTTTCAGGCATTTTACAGGCGTTTTTACAGGCGTTTTTAGGTTGACAAGTGGGTCTAACTGGGTCCAGCGACGTAGACCTACGTCGCTGGAGTTTCTTGTGATTCCGGCGGCGCTGTGTTTAGACACAGCGGGAATCGGGCAGGGGGAGGAGAGGCAGCGACTGCCGCCTCCCTTCCCTGATCATCAAGGAAACGGTGAGAAGACCCGCCTGCTTATGTAAACAAAGCAGGCAGATCTTCTCAGTGACAGACAGGAGGAGATCATAGGATTACAGCATAGCTGAACCTGCGATCTCTGTCTGTGTCACAGAACCCCCCCCCCCCCACTCGTCAGTAAGTATGAGGCATACATTTAACCCCTTGATCACCAACAGTGTTAACCCCTTCCGTGCCAGTGTCATTATTACAGTAACAGTGCATATTTTTAGCACTGATTACTGTAGTAATTTCACTGGTCCCCCCAAAAGTGTCAAAAATGTCAGTCAAAGGTCTGATCTGTCCGCCGCAATGTCTCAGTCCCAAAAAAAAAAACGCAGATTGCCGCCATTACTAGTAAAAAAAAAAGAACAATAAAAATTACATAAATCTTTCCTGCAGTTAGTAAATGCAATAACTTTTGCGCTTATTGCAATTTTTTTTCCAAAAATATGTAGGCGAAAACAAATTGGCCTAAAATGTTAAAAAAAAATAGATTTTTAAATTTTTTTTTGAGAATGTTATTTAGCAGAATGTGAAAAATATATATATTTCTTTCAAAATTGTCGCTCTTTTTTTGTTTATAGTGCAAAAAAAAAGATCTCACAGGTGATCAAATACCACTAAAAGAAAGCTCTATTTGTGGGGAAAAAAGGACATAAATTTCATTTGGGTACAGCATCGCATGACCGTGCAATTGTCTGTAAAGTAACGAAGTGCAGAATCGCAAAATAGGGCCTGGTCAGGAAGGGGGTAAAATCTTCCGGTCTTAAAGTGGTTAAGTCTGAGGCATTTTGCATTCTACTGCATAGCATTGTCCCATCTGTATGCCAAGAAATATTACTTTTAGTCTTTTAATAAACTCCATATTACTTTTACAAAGTAAAACAGTAATAGTAAATAACTATAAATGGTGAAAACAATGTATATTGGGGTACACCTCCCAACAGACATTATAGAGTCATTAAAAATAGCCTCTCTTTGTCAGATATACTGCATTTATATTTTAGCAAACTTAAAAGGAATGGAAAATCAAAAGCAAAAAAAGTCTCCCTGCCATAGAGATTTTTTGTATACAATGACATATGATGATATGACACATGATATGACACATGTGTGATATGTGATATCCCAACCTATTGGGAACCATCTCCAGTTGTATAAATGATGATGGAACTGAACAGCAAGTAGCTGGGGAATATCACCTCATTGCAATCCGGAAGCTTTTTAAGATTGATGTCACTGTGTCATATGTCATTGAATACAAAAAATCTCATGAGGTTGGAAAATTGTTTTCATACTTCTATTTTTTAAGTGAGAAAAAATAAAAGATATTTTTAATATATATTGATGTTTGAATTGCCTTTAAAATCCCATAAATAGAGAACAAAAACTTTAATTAGTCCTCTGTAAGTAGCTCCCCTAACTCCACTTCTGAAAAATATATAATTATATTTATAATTATAAAAATATATTTAATATATTTTTTATATTTATTATAGCCTTCTGAAAAATATAGAATTATATTTGCAATAATTAATAATGCAATATACCACCAAATACTGTATACAGTAGAGTTGTGCCTATTTTAGCCGCCTACAGGATTTTTTATTCTATTTTTTTCCGCTTCCAAATGAATCTATTGATTCCTTTCTCTAGTTTCCTGATGTCCTGCTTTGGCAATAAGATGAATAAGGATTGAAATAAATATATGAGTTTTTGTAGAATGCTGGTCTTTACCAATGCAACCTTTTCACTTAGTGACAAAAGAAGTCCTTTGAGTCTAGCCAGCAACTTTAGGATTCCCTCAATCCCTGACAAATAGTTTAAGCCCCCTGTTACCCGAAAGATATGAGAGTTAATTTATCTCAGGCAATATTTGGGTTAAAAATGAGAGTTCTATGACTTTGAATGAAAATTTTAACACAGCAATTATTTATTGGTATATAGTTTGAAAAGCCTACTTAATTTACAACAATCTAACTATTGTACATACTACAAAATGTAAAATATTCCTAGTTTAACTGAACAAATACAGTGTATAGAATGTATACTCATATACAAACACACTATGACCGACACAAAGAGAATATACAATGTAACCCTTACTCCTTCATAATTATCTTTAAGTGCTTCCTCTTGCTCTCCCATGCCAAACAGGAAGTCACTCTCTCTCACCTTTTCTAATATAGACCTATCTCCCATAGCCTTGTATAGGGCTATTCTCATTGGTTCAGCTATCATGCCCTATTCCTCCCTGTGGGCGTATCTCCTCCAGGATCGGACACTTTCCTCCTCCCATAATTAGGCCTCTTTCTAACCACTCCTCTCTGTTGGGGGGGGGGGGGATTTACCTGTGGTGCATTGGCTCCAGAAAGTCTGGCTCCCAGAGATGTAGTTACAGGATGATACTATCAGTATGTGTCTACATGTAAATAGCAGTTTCCCCCTGGTAGCTCAGGCATGCATTTTAAATGGACTTGTTAAACAGGTTCCTAGAACTGAGTGCCGACTGAAAGTCACATAGCTTCATATAATTGACAATCATATCTCAACTAAATGTAAAATCAAAACTCAATATCTTGTACATATATATATTTACATTAATATTACAATTGCTGATGGAGATTTATACATAACTCCTCATCATCACAACACGGTAAGGGAGATTCCACCTAACTCATAAGGCAACACCCCGTTCACATCAGGCTCATGTCAAAGCGCATGCCCAATCGGAGCCTATTGCACCGATTCCCAAAAGTAGTTTCTGCACTACTTTTGGCAACTTTGGGTGTGATTTAAATAGACATCTGTGCAGGAACCCGCACAGATGTCTATCAAATTGCCGCGGAACTCGCGCTGACATGCGAGTTTGAAATCATGCAAGAACATGCTGAACTCGCATGATTTGAAACCCGCCCTCAGTGTGAACGAGGGCTTAATGGTAGATTTACCCCAGTTTTTCTGCTGTCCAATGCGTATTCTATCTAAAACGAAAAAAAAAAAAGACGTTTTAGCTTTACATTTGACCATTCTTTATTTAATTCAAAACAAAAGTAAATATTTGGCTTTAGATATACATTTGACCATTCTATATTTAATCCAAAACAAAAATAACTATTTGGCTTTAGATATACATTTCACCATTCTACATTTAATCCAAATTAAAAATAAAAATTTGGCTTTAGATATACATTTGACCATTCTATATTTAATCCAAAACAAAAATAACAAATTGGCTTTAGATATACATTTGAGCATTCTACAATTAATCCAAAAGTAAAATAAAAATTTGGCTTTAGAAAAAAAAGAAAAGAAAAAAATGAATTTTGGCTTTAGATAAATGTTTCTGTGCACAGCACGCAAAATGCTGTTTCACCGGTTGCCAACTGCCGCACGACTATTTACTGCGGCGGTCAGCCCCGGCCAGGCAAACTGACGTAGATCTACGTCACTTGCCTGTCACTTCCTTGTGAGCCAATAGCGTGCAAGCGCGCGCCCGCAGAGGCGCGCACCCACCGCGGCTCGTTCACAGGGAAGTCAGTGCGTGTGACCGGCCGACCCGATGTCCGCCGGTCACTCGCCGATCGTCGGTGCAGAGGGAGAAAGTCAGGCGGCTGATGTAAACAAGCCGCCTGTCATTCTCCCCTGTGTAGAAACAGTGATCATACGGTTCTACTATGTAGGACCGTTGATCACTGTTCCTACACTAGTAGCCACAGCCAATCACAGTAAAAAGCACGCCCCTAGGGACACACTTAACCCCTCCCTCCCCAATAAAGTTAACCCCTTCCCTGTCAGTGTCATTTTGCAGTAACAGTGCATATGTATAGCACTGATTACTGCAGTAATGTCACTGGTAACCCCAAAAATGTCAAAAATGTCAGTCAAGGGTCCGATCTGTCTGACGCAATGTCGCAGTACCACAAAAAAAATCGCAGATCGCCGCCATTGCGCGTTAAAAAAAACACCAAAAATGACAGAAATCTTTCCCTTAGTTAGTAAACGCAATAACTTTTGCGCAAACCAATCAAAATACTCTTTTTGCTATTTTTTTTTTACCAAACATATGTAGCAGAAAACAAATTGGCCAAAAATGGTAAAAAATTTAGATTTTTACATTTTTTTTGGGGGGGGGGAATTTCATATAAAAAAATGTGAAAAATATTGCTATTTTTGCAAAATTTACGCTCTTTTTTTGTTTATAGCGCAAAAAGTAAAAATCGCACAGATGATCAAATACCACCAAAAGAAAGCTCTGTTTGTGGGAAAAAAATGACGTCAAATTCGTTTAGGTACAGTGTCGCACGGCCGCGCAATTGTCCGTTAAAGTCACGCAGTAAAAAATCGCAAAAAAAAACCCTGGTCAGGAAGGGGGTAAAATCTTCTGGGGCTTAAGTGGTTAAGTTTGCAAAAAAAAAAAACACAATTATTGCAACACAGATTTGTCATGGGCCAAAACAGCGTACTTTATACTAAAATCTAAAAAGCTTGACCATCCAAGTCTTCAGAAGTGTGGGTAGATGTAGGAGTCATGAAAGCACAACATCTAAAGTAATTATTTGTAAATCCTCTTGACTAAAGCATGTTTGTTGTTCTGAGGTCAGTGGCCTTGCTGTGAAGCCCATGCCCTGCAGCGTAGGAGGAGGGTGTGTGGAGGCAGCATAAAAAACAAAGGAAGCCGCATACTGTTCAGGCATTCTAACTAAGTCCTATAGCCCTACACAATGGTGTCCTGGGTGCTGTGTGCGGGTCTGGTCCTCCTTCACATCGCCTGCTCAGTGGAAGCCAAACTGTAAGTAATTTCATTTTGCTTTAGTAAATGTGTGATTGCTGAGTTGAACATTCCTTGGGGATGTTGGATAGGTTGTCAGCTGTTGACCTCCTAAAATTGTTATACCTTAACCACTTAAGCCCCGGAGGATTTTCCTGCTAAACGACCAGGGGGTATTTTTGCGATTCGGCACTGCGTGACTTTAACAGACAATTGCGCGGTCGTGCGACACTGTATCTAAACAAGTTTGGCGTCCTTTTTTTCCCACAAACAGAGCTTTCTTTTGGTGGTATTTGATCACCCGTGCGATTTTTACTTTTTGCGCTATAAACAAAAAAAGAGCGTACATTTTGCAAAAATAACAATATTTTTCACATTTTTTTATATGAAATTCCCCCCCAAAAAAATGTAAAAATCAAAATTTTTTAAAATTTTCGGCCAATTTGTTTTATACTACCTATGTTTGGTAAAAAAAATCGCAAAAAGCGTATTTTGATTGGTTTGCGCAAAAGTTATCGCGTTTACTAACAAAGGGAAAGATTTCTGTCATTTTTGGTGTTTTTTTTTTTAACGTGTAATGGCGGCGATCTGCGATTTTTTTTGCGGTACTGCGACATTGGGGCGGACAGATCGGACCCTTGACTGACATTTTTGACACTTTTGGGGTTACCAGTGACATTTCTACAGTAATCAGTGCTATATATATGCACTGTTACTGTAAAAATACACTGGTAGTGAAGGGGTTAACTTTATTTGGGAGGGAGGGGCTGTGTGTGTCCCTAGGGGCATGCTTTCTACTGTGATTGGCTGTGGCTTGAGCTGTAAGGACACTGATCAACGGATCTACATACTAGATCCGAGTGATCGGTGTTTTTACAGCGAGGAGAATGACAGGTGGCTTGTTTACACAAGCTGCCTGACATTCTCCTTCTCCCCCGCCGATCGCCGAGTGACCGGCGGACATCGGGTCCGCTGGTCACACGCGCGGGGGGGTCCGTGACCGCGCGGGAGCGGGAGCGCGCCTCCGCGGGCGCGCGCTCGCTCCCCAGAGCCTCACAGGCGAGCGACGTAGACCTACGTCACTCTGCCTGTGAGGGGCCGACTGCCGCAGTAAATATACTGTGAGCAGTCGGCAAGCGGTTAAATATTTATAAATATAAGTTTTGACTTTTCTACTGTTTTAAGTTGTTTTGCTTGCATCTAGAAGAGTAGATGTTAACTGGAATATAGCTGTGTATAGGTTTTTTTTTTTTTTCTTCGGCTGGACAGACTTCTAACTTGCTCACTTGTTAAGAATACTCACTGATAGAAGAGGAAGTAAACTTCTATCTTTAAGTTTTACCCATAGGAAAAACCTATATTAAGGCTTACCTATAGGTAGTGTAAATATCTCCTAAACATGCACAGATTAGGAGATATTTACTGACCTAGCAGCCAGTTTTGTCACTGGTGCATGTGCACTGAAGGATTGGCCGCCCATGCCATTTTTTCAGAGCAGAGTGCCATGACTGGCGGCTCCAGCGCGCATGCGGGGGAGTGACATCATTGCGGCTCTGGCCAGTCACAGAGCTGGAGTCACGAACCCGGAAGGAAGACCAGGTATAGATGGACACTACCTCCAGCGATGGCATCGCTGGAACGCTTAGTTTTCAGGTAAGTTTAACATAGGAAGATGTGATGCATACTAGCACATTATGCCTTTGCCTTGCAGGTAGGTAAAAAAAAAAAAGTGCAGCGGTTTACAACCGCTTTAAGGGTATCTGCATGAAATACATTAAAGTTTTAAAATACTCTAAATACATTAGAGTTTAAAGTGGTTGTAAACCACTGCACGTTTTTCTTTTTTTTTTTTCCTTTCCTGCAAGGCAAAGGAATAATGTGCTAGTATGCATCGCATACTACTGTGTTTTCCCAAAAATAAGACCGAGTCTTATATTAATTTTGGCAACAGAATACACAGTAGGGCTTATTTTCGGGGTAGGTCTTATCATGTAATGTGTATTTGCCATTTCCTGTGCCCCCTGTCTTCTCTCCCCCTCTCTCTCCCTGCCTGTCAGGAATCCCCAGTGTAAACCGAGTTAAAGTGGTTTTTAAATCCTACAATCCACTATTACATTTTTATATAATGTACAATGCGTGTGTTTCTGTAATATTATTGTGCCAAATACCTTCGTTACAGCGCCGCTGGGCGCTTACGTGACACGCTGGATCTCTCTTTCCCACACTGAGCACTGCAGAGGGAGTGGGCTGAGATTACCCGTTGACAGGGGAAACAGTAGTTTTACTGCGGCCGGTCGGCTCTGTCCCGCGAAACCCATTGGCCACAGGGGGAGCCAATCAGCGGGTCCTGCGGCATTGATTGCGGCCGGGCACCTGTGATCGCTCCCCGTGGAGATAAAACGGCGGTCTGTGTCTTATTCCGGAACACAGGTCTCTGTGTTCATGCAGCAAGCCCATCCCCCTCACAGTTAAAAAGCACCCCCCTAGGGATACATTTAACCCTTTGATCGACCCTGGTGTTAACCCCTTTCCTGCCTGTGTAATTATTACAGTAACAGTGCATATTTTCAGCACTGATTACTGTAATAGTGTCACTGGTCCCCCCAAAAGTGTAAAAAATGTCAGTTAGTTGTTTGGAATACCCATAAAGCTTACAGGAAAGGTCTTCTCATACAATTTTCGGCACAAACAAAAAAGAAATTCAATTCCTCCCTGAATTACTTTGTTTCTTCAATTCATACTCTAGAACTTCAAAACAAGAGTTTTCCCTCCACTTTAATTTCACACGAGCTAACACATTTGAGACACAAGCTCTGTTTACTTCTATGTTCTCAACACGGCATCTTAAACTCAATTACTATGCTTACAACAATAAGGCAGGTAGATTACTGGCTAATAGACTCTAACACCGTCCCACCAAAACTAGAATCCCATTTATCACTCACCCCTACATGAAAAAACAAATCACAAACCCACAAGAGATAGCTAACGCATTCTCGGACTATTACTGCACCCTCTACAACTTAAAGGAAGCACATCAAAACCATTCTCTGCTCTTATCCATTGATGCAGAGAAGGTGTTTGGTCGTGTACACTAGGAATTCCTACACCTGGTGTTATTAAAATGTGCCTTTTCTGGACCAATTAATCAGCTATCCTAGCCCTCTACTCTACACCCTCAGCGAGGGTCTTCTCCTCAGGTCTCCTTTCTAAACCATTCAAGATAACAAATGGAACGAGGCAGGGATGTCCCCTCTCCCCACTATCTTTAATTTGTCTATAGAACCTCTGGCTGAAGCGATCAGATCCCCCCCAATATCACAGGTCTCCAATTTCATACCGGCCCCATAAAATGAACCTCTTTCCAGATGATATCATCCTGATACTATCAAACCCGGCCAGATCCCTTCCATAAGCACATCAAATATTATCCTTATTCAGCACAATTTCCTATTACAAAGTACATTTTTCTAAATCGGTTATTCTTGACCTAGGCCTTCCCAAACTCACTAGACAAAAACTTTGCACAGAACTCCCGTTCTCTTGGTCTGAACACGGCATCCCATATCTAGGAATCACTCTTACTATCCCCTTAGCAAACCTCAATGATGCTAATTACAAGCCTCTCCTCCAAAAAATAACTAAAGACATCCAAAATCTCTCTAACTGTGAAAATCTCTTGGATGGGCAGAATAGCTGCCTTTAAAATGTTGCTCCTACCACAGATTTTATATATTTTCAGGGCCTTACTTGTCCCAATACACCCAAAATACATAAAGGCACTAACAGCTAAGATGAAACATTTCATTTGTCTAAATAAGAAAGCATGGTTCCCATACTCACACCTCATCAAACACCAGAAAACCGGGGGAGATGGCTTTTGATATTCAGGATTACTGGATAGTAGCTCAACTCACCCAGCTACAACAATGGTTTAATGCTTCCCCTGATAACCTCTGGGTGGATATTGAATCCTTCCTCCTAAAAACTTCTAACCTCAAAGTTAAGTTATTAGCTGACATCTGGAAACAAACTAACATCTCCCTATTACCTGGTATAATAAAAGCTTCCTATCTGGCATGGAGATTGATAACGCAGTCAAACAGCTCTAATTCCAATAACACTACAGTCTCAATCCTGATATCTTCCCTAGAGTCCTTTATCCCCTATTTGTCTTTGAACCACTGGCAAAAGGCAGGCATCTTGTGGATAGAAGTTTTATATGACCATGCGAAACTGAAAGGACCTTTTTGCATACATGCGTATACAATCTTTTCTAAAACGCCACCCTAAGAGGATAGTATATATCCACTCATCGGCCTGGCATCACCTAACTAACCCAAAACCTACACACAAAGGGATATCATTATACTATTCTATTCTAAACAACAAAAACACCTTCTCCAAAATGACTCCAATGCTAAAATAGGAAGTTGAATTGCACAAGACATATTCAGATGCACAGTGGCAAGCAGCTATAAAAATATCATACAAAACTACGCATTGCACCAATCACTGGGAACTTAACAAGAAAATACTATCTCACTGGTACTTAACTCCAATCTGCCCAGCCAAGTTTTCCCCAAACAATTCACCCCTGTGCTGGAGAAGTTGTGGTGATAATGGCTCTCTTCTCCACATTCTATGGACATGCAAAAACGTGACGAGTTCCTGGAACAAGGTGTTCCAACTCATATCCCAAATTACGGTATTATTACAAAACCAGACCCAGCCCTTGCCCTTTTATGCCTAGGGATAGACAATTTCCCTACGGAATTTTGCAGCATTATAGCTATCATGAGTAAATTGGTAAACTCCGCGCTTGTGGATTATACAGACGTGGATGGATATATATTAGACTGCAGCCTCCCTAAACTATAGCCACAAGGACTATAGAAGGTATAGAAATGTGGGGTAGGGGAATGGCGCTGTCTGATGATGAAACACGTGTAAGATAACGATAAATAGATGAAAGTGAGAGAGAGTTCAAAATCTGCTATAGTTATCTGTATGAATCTCAAATAGAGTCAAAGTGCAACGTGCATATATATGTTAAATGAATGCAAAACCATCAACATGAGTAAATATTAAAACAATATAAAGATCTAGAATAAATAGAATAAATCCCAGTGTTAAGGTGACCATAAAAAATAATTATGAATAAATATAAATGATACAAAGTGTCATATACTTAAAGTGACAAGTGTATAAATATAGGTGATGCAAAGTGTCATATACTCAAAAGTGGCAAGTGCATATTAACAGTGAACACAGTATCATGAATTCAAAGTGACAATAAGGTAAATGTCCGAAATAGGTGAAAAAATACACCAATAAAACTAGGTGACGGAACTGAATAAATAAATAGTGATAGTGTATATGACAAAAAGTCCAGTGATATGAAAAGATCGGTGATGAAGTAACAGTGAATTTCCAGAGTAGTGATGTAGATTTAATGCATAAGCAGGTGATAATCCATGTGTGAATAGAACACAATAGGTAACCCCGTGGTGGTCAATGACCACTTTGGTAAGTAGCACACTTACCAGAAATACCCACCCCACACAGGGGTAAAGAGCGGGTATATATAATGCTCCAGCAGTTGGATCCTATCCTCCTCTGTGGGCCCTATGATGGACGTCTATGAGGATCCCAAATGGGAGGATTCCTGGGGGAAGCTGGGGTCTGGGGGTGTCCTGGCGGTAGGGGTTGGTGTCTCCAGGTGTCTCGCAAGGTGTCAGTATAACAGGTGTCCGAATGTGGAAGAAAGGCACATAGTGTAATATTGCCAAAATAGATTTATTTGTACAATAGAACAGGATTAAGGGTACTCACATGTATGTAGAAATAAACAAGCGGTGGAGCGAGCGTGTGGAATGCAATGCGGTCCACGACTAACAACAGGAACCGGAAGTGATGCGACACGCCAGGAATCCTCCCATTTGGGATCCTCATAGACGTCCATCCTAGGCCTACAGAGGAGGATAGGATCCAACTGCTGGAGCATTATATATACCCGCTCTTTACCCTTGTGTGGGGTGGGTATTTCTGGTAAGTGTGCTACTTACCAGAGGAGTCATTGAGCACCTTACCACCCACCACGGGGTTACCTATTGTGTTCTATTCACACATGGATTATCACCTGCTTATGCATTAAATCTACATCACTACTCTGGAAATTCACTGTTACTTCATCACTGATCTTTTCATATCACTGGACTTTTTGTCATATACACTATCTATTTATTTATTCAGTTCCATCACCTAGTTTTATTGGTGTATTTTTTCACTGATTTCGGACATTTACCTTATTGTCACTTTGAATTCATGATACTGTGTTAACTGTTAATATGCACTTGCCACTTTTGAGTATATGACACTTTGCATCACTTATATTTATGCACTTGTCACTTTAAGTATATGACACTTTGTATCATTTATATTTATTCATAATTATTTTTTATGGTCACCTTAACACCGGGATTTATTCTATTTATTCTAGATCTTTATATTGTTTTAATATTTACTCATGTTGATGGTTTTGCATTTATTTAACATATATATGCACGTTGCACTTTGACTCTATTCGAGATTCATACAGATAACTTTTGCAGATTTCAAACTCTCTCTCACTTTCATCTATTTATCATTATCTTACACGTGTTTCATCATCAGACAGCGCCATTCCCCTACCCCTCTTTATTATAGCTATCATACTGCTAAGTGCCAAATCCCTGATCACTAGACTATGGAAATCGGATCAAGCCCCAAACATATCGGCCCTACTCAATCCTATTTCACTGATATTTGAATATGAACGTGATCTTGCTAGTAGAGCTAATAGGTTCCATATCTTCTCTAGATCTTGGCGCCATTGGATAAGCTTGTCTCCCACGTGACATGTTTTGTACACTATTTTTCTCATGATAGTCACTGTGTGTTTTTGTTTGGTATACTCATGATAATTTATATGTTCTATTCATGTTTCTGTACTGTATAGGCTACCATGCTTATACATCATTGTAATGTTTTACAAAATTTAATAAAAACTAATGTTAGAAAAAAAAATGTCAGTTAGGGGTCCGATCTGTCCACCGCAATGTTGCAGTCCCGCTAAAAATCACTGATCGCTGCCATTACTAGTAAAAAAAAACAAAAAACAAATAAACATTATATAAATCTTTCCCTTAGTTTGTAGACGCTATAACTTTTGCGCAAACCAATCAATATACACTTACTGGGATTTATTTTACCAAAAATATGTAGCAGAATTATTATTATATTTAACGTCAAAGTACTGACGTAAAACTGTGGGCAGTCCGTAAGCGGTTACATTTCAAGCAAAATGATAGCTTCTGGCAGCTTTGTTCTGTTTGTGAACAAATGCACATGGACTCCATTCATCTATACCAGACGTTTAGGCTCTGTTCCCTCTAGTGCAATTCCAAAGTAGCGCAGTTTAAAATGCGACTTTGAGTGCGACTTTGGACTTTTCACTTTCTGGTTTAAAGTCACATCAAAAGTCGCACCAAAATAGTGCAGGCATCTTTTGACTTTAAGTCGCACCAATTTGAACGGATACCATTGAAATCAATTGGCTGTGACTTGTCATAGGACTTTGTGTGTCCAAAGTCCCATGACAAGTCACACTAGTGGGTAAGGAGCCTCTTCCTAGAGTATTATTATTAAGAGGGAACACAGCCAAAAATAAATCTCAGTGGGAGTTTCCCCATAATTCATATCAGGCCCTTTACACACACAGTCCTTTAACCCCATTGTAACTGCGCTATAGCCAAATGACGGCTACAGTGCGGCCGCACTTTGCCAGGAGGCTGTCATACGATGTCCTCTCATGTTCACGCTGCCTGCACGCCCCCCTGCGCTTTGGCAGTGATCTGTGATTGGGGTAAAGAGCCAATCACAGCGGCTCTTTACCACGTGATCAGCTGTGTCCAGTCACAGGATTTGCCAGTTATTGGCAATCCTCCCCTTACGCTGACAGAGCATGAGGAGAGGAGAGCCAAAACCGACAAATCCACACA
Source organism: Pelophylax lessonae (assembly GCF_965119305.1). NCBI lineage: Eukaryota > Metazoa > Chordata > Amphibia > Anura > Ranidae > Pelophylax > Pelophylax lessonae. Next base: position 80,518,845 of record NC_138776.1, on the reverse strand, counting down.
GGGAACATCTGCGCTGACAATTACCAGTGCAGCCCCAACAGTACCCACCAGTGCTGCCAATCTGTGCCCATCAGTGCTGCCAATCAGTGCCCACCAGTGCTGCCTGTCAGTGCCAATCAGTCCTGCCTATCAGTGATGCCTATCAGTGCCACCTATCAGTGCCCATCAGTGCCACCTCTTAGTGCCCATCAGTGCCACATAGTGCTGCCTCATCAGTAACCATCAGTGCAGCCTAGCAGTGCCCATCAGTGCAGCCTCAACAGTGCCCATCGGTGAAGGAGAAAAATTACTTATTTACAACATTTTATAACCAAAACTAAGAAAAACCTTTTTTGTTTCAAAATTTTGAGTCTTTTTTTGTTCGTTTAGCAAAAAATAAAAAACCTTGTGGTGAATAAATACCACCAAAAGAAAGCGCTATCTGTCTCAAAAAAATGATAAACATTTTGTTTGGGTACAGTGTTGCATGACCACGCAATTGTCATTCAAAGTGTGACAGCACTAAAAGGTGAAAATTGGCCTGGGCAGGAAGGGGGTGGAAGTGTCCAGTAGGCAAGTGGTTAAATAAACCAAACCCTAAAACCCCATGATGTACATCCATCATGCCATTTAGCAATGTAGATTCATGTCAATCATAATAGCCAACACCTGCTGACCCACCAAGAGAAAAAAACCTGCTATATGCCAACACCATGGTACCACAATGTCACAGTGACGTCTTTGACCAACTATGGTGAATGATGTAACCTGGAAGAACCATTTTATTTATATCAGCTGTCATAGTTACATAGTTACATAGTAGGTGAGGTTGAATAAAGACAATAGTCCATCCAGTTCAACCTGTGTAGGTGTGTGTGGCTGTAATCATCTCACATAGCCCTGAATGTTCTGATCCTTGAGATGTACGTCTAAGAGTCTTTTGAAAGCCACCAAACTACCCGCAGAAACCACCTCTTGTGGTAGAGAATTCCACAATCTTGTAGCCCTAACAGTAAAGAACCCCCCACGTTGCCTGAGGTTAAAACGCTTCTCCTCTAATCGCATTGTATGCCCTCGAGTCCTCATGCAATCCCTTCGACTGAACAGCTTATTTTCTAAGCTGAGATCCCCATTGAGATATTTAAAAATTGCTATCATGTCCCCCCTCAGGCGTCTCTTCTCCAGGGAGAATAAATCAAGCGATTGCAGACGCTCTTCATAATTAAGGTCCTCTAATCCCCTAATTAGTTTAGTTGCCCTTCTCTGGACTCTCTCCAGCTCCAACACATCCCTCCTGAGGACTGGCGACCAGAACTGGACAGAATACTCCAGATGCGGTCGGACCAGAGTTTTATAAAGTGGAAGGATTATAGACTTATCTCTGGAATACATACCTTTCTTTATGCATGCTAATATTCTGCCGGCTTTGGCAGCTGCCGCTTGACATTGCATGCTATTAAACAAGCAAAAAATTGGGGGAGCAAGCCCTGAACATGCATATCTAAAGCTGGTGCAGTTATGGACCAAGCAACATGTATATTAAAAAAGAATAGCGCACACATGCAAAAGAAATGACTATCAAATATGGAGACAATCCATAAATAACAATGGGGACTTAGTCCCACCATATGGCCATATCGTGCTCAAGCCCACCACTACGTCAAAGTACCCCATTATCAGTGGGTCCTACACTATCCATAAAAAAGGGGTGAATCCAGGCTCTCTAACCCTTGGAGACAACACTCCTTGCTGGGATAGATGTGCTAATGCACTTCAAGAGACTCCTCCTTTGTCTACTTGATAGTGGACACCGATAGAGCACAGGTGTGTGTGGGGGGTGGGATGCTCAACCCCAGAAGTCTGGTCAGACCGAATACATAATAAACAAGCAAAAAATTGGGGGAGCAAGCCCTGAACATGTATATCTAAAGCCGGTGCAGCTATGGACCAAGCAACATGCATATTAAAAAAGAATAGCGCACACATGCAAAAGAAATGACTATCAAATACGGAGACAATCCATAAATAACAATGGGGACTTTGTCCCACCATATGGCCATATCGTGCTCAAGCCCACCGCTTCGTCAAAGTACCCCATTATCAGTGGGTCCTACACTATCCATAAAAAAAGGGTGAATCCAGCCTCTCTAACCCTTGGAGACAACACTCCTTGCTGGGATAGATGTGCTAATGCACTACAAGAGACTCCTCCTTTGTCTACTTGATAGTGGACACTGATAGAGCTATTGCCTAGTCTATCATCAACCAAGACTCCCAGATCTTTCTCCATTTTTGATTCCCCCAAGGGTTCCCCTCCTAATGTGTATTGTGCTTTTATGTTTCCAGTCCCCAAGTGCAAAACCTTACACTTCTCCACATTAAACCTCATTTGCCAAGTCGTTGCCCATTCCGTTATTTTGTCCAGGTCATCCTGTAGGATATCTGCTTCATGCTGTGCCCTGCCTAATTTTGTGTCATCGACCACAAAAAATGATTAGCTAAACCCAAAAGAAGTGGGCAAGCAAAGGTCAGAGAAAATTCCTATCAGTGGGCATCAGACTTTGTGGATCTACATTGCTGGACAACATGGTTGAGGGTTGATGTTCATCACGTGTGGGACTATTTATTTTATTTATTTTTTAATAATAAAGTTGAATTCCAGGATAATGCTAACTAGTCCTAAAAATGGCCCCTCTCCCCAATACCTATTCTGACTAATCTGTGTAAGAAAGATTTGTATCTTGTAAACCAGCCCCCCTCTGTCAACCAGTGTTGACTACAGGGGAGAGGAGGGAGCGCTGACAACAGAGGAGCCATAGATGAAACCAGTCTCAGGCATTGTCAGCCAAAGCACTCTCTCCTTTCCCCTGCAGCCGGTGCTGGCTGACACAGGGGAGATCATGTGTTCAGGAGTGGCCTGAAAATAGGTAAGTATACAGACCTTATACAGGCTAGTTAGAATAGGTGTTAGGAGGGGGAGGGAGCATTTTTTGGATTAGTTGGCTTTATCCTGGAATTCCATTTTAAATGACTTGCCCGTCTATGTTTATTTTTACTAGTTAAATTGTTTTTGTGGCAACATGGGGGGGGGGTGGTGGTATCTGGGCACCCCCTTATTGTTAAAGTGGACTTCCAGATCCTGCCCATAGACCCTCATAACCGCAAGGCCAGGGTTGTGGGGAAGAGGCTTTCATCCTTATTAAGGCTCTTGTCCTCATCACCTTTTCCCTAGAAAGGTGACTCCTCGTGCTGAGGGCATGTAGCTTGGTATAGATCTTTTGTGGGGAACACACAATTTTTTTTTTCTTGATCTTTTGCATGTGGTTCCCCTTTAAATCCATAACAGACATGAGGGGTCTGGTGTAAAACCTTGGGGAACCTCACAGCATTTTATTTGTGTTTTTTGTTTGCTTGGTGTCCTTCTTAACATTCATATAAGGCCTGAACTATAGCACAATTTTTTGTAACTAACCCACCCCTTTGCTAACGTGGCCAGGGAAAAGTCATTTCTGCTAAAGGTTCAAGGCCAGCTTTTAATGCCTTTTTTAAAAAAAGGCAATGGGGGAAATTTACAAAAACTGGTACATGCAAAATCTTGTGCAACTCTGCATAAAAAAAACAACCAGCTCCCAGGTTTTATGGTCAAAAGGTTAATTGAACAAGCTGAATTTAGAAGTTGATTGGCTACCATGTACAGCTGCACTAAATTCTGAGTTCTCCAGTTTTAGTAAATCACTCCTGTTGTTTTCTCATGTCCAGGTGCAGTATATCACGTTTATCTGTAGGTACTAGGTATTTGTGTTTTTGTAAAGATCTAAGATTAAGATTAATTATATCGAAAAAGTGAAATATTTCCATTTGTTGTACTTCAGTTTTTGCTCAACTGTGTATATAGAAGTTTTGGCTTGAGTTACGGTAAAATATGTTTACTCTAAAAATATCACCCAGAAAGGTACTCCAGTATCCAAGTGTCACCCCCCCCCCCCTAATTTTGGGTAAAGATTGAGTAACCACTGTAAATTGGGGGATAATAGAGCCTCTGACCCTGGATTATCAAGTTAATGATTATAATCTGTTACTTATTACTCAGCAGTGTCAATATTTGCTGTAGTGTGATGCCACACCAGAGCATTCCGGACAGTTGTTTTCTTATTGTACCTTAATGGATAACAAAAATGTAATATATCGCAGCTTACCTGTCTTTAGATGTGGTGGCTGAATTTGTTTTTAATTGTCAAAGTTTCCAGTAAGTACAGTAAATACCTATTGATCCTACCGGAAATGCAGTGTCCTTGTCATGAGCTGAACAGAATGTAAAAAACAATATTAACTTCCTTGTGAAAACTATTGTTCTCATCAACTCCCATGTAACGGAATTGTACAATGGCAGACAGGTTTAACCACATTACCACCGGAGGATTTTGCTGTCTTACGTCTGGGCCACTTTTTGCGATTTGGCACTGTGTGAATTTAACTGACAATTGCGTGGTCATGCAACGCCATACCCAAACGAAAGTTACGTCCTTTTTTTCCCACAAACAGAGCTTTCTTTTGTTGGTATTTGATCACCTGTGCGATTTTTACTTTTTGCGCTATAAACAAAAAAAAGAGCGACAATTTTGAAAAAATAACAATATTTTTCACATTTTTTTATATGAAATCCCCCCCCCCCCCAAAAAAAAATGTAAAAATCAAAATTTTTTATCATTTTAGGCCAATTTGCTACATATTTTTGGTAAAAAAAATTGCAATACGCAATAAGCGTATTTTGATTGGTTTGCGCAAAAGTTATTGCATTTACTAACTAAGGGAAAGATTTCTGTCGTTTTTGGTGTTTTTTTTTTTAACGAGTAATGGCGGCGATCTGCGATTTTTTTGCGGGACTGCGACATTTCGGCGGACAGATCAGACCCTTGACTGACATTTTTGACACTTTTGGGGATACCAGTGACATTACTACAGTAATCAGTGCTATAAATATGCACTGTTACTGTAAAAATTACACTGGCAGGGAAGGGGTTATTTTTTATTGGTGATCAAGGAGTTAATGTATGCCTGGTGCTTACTAACGTGTGTGGGGGGAGGGTACTGAGTGACACAGGGACAGATCGCAGGTTCAGCTATGCTGAACCCTGCAATCTGACCCTGCCTGTCACTTAGGAGATCCGCCTGCTTTGTTTACACAAGCGGGTGGATCTCCACACTCGATTCCCCGCCGCTCCTCCCCTGGCCCGACTCCAGCTGTGACTGAATACAGCGGGAGCGAGCCTCCAGTGGCGCGCGCCGCCGAGAGAGGGGAATGTCTGCCGACGTAGGTCTACGTCGCCAGACGTTATCGAGCCACTTTGCCGCAGTAGACCTCTAGTGAGCAGCGGTAAAGTGGTTAAAGTCCAGCCTGGGTGGCAACCATGGCTCCCTCCAAGAATACAGTGTAGCCACCCAGGGATATGAAGTGTGTTTTTTTACAGGATTCTTAGATTAAAATAAAAGGAAAAAGCCTTATCAAGATATAGTAAACCGTAACTTTTAAACCTTAAACTGATTGTAAACAATCACCTTGTAAAACAACCTATTCAGTTTAAAATTAAAATGATAGACACAACATTTGTGTATAGATCTCAAAAAAACATTCTAAATACCCTTTTTTCCCTTTTTTATAAGTGATCACATTCTCTCTGTTCTCAGCTGCATTAGAGCTGGGGGAGGAGAAGCAGCAGCTCACTTAGCTTTCCAGTGAAAGGCTGTGCAGGGAGTGTGTCAGAACAAGTCTGATCATTGGAGGAGAGCATGCTGAGGTCCCAGCACAGCTAGAGAACTGACCACGATGTGCCCTCTTGTTTAGTGTGGTCAATTTTTAATGGGAATGCAGAGGGACTGGCAGGAACACCAGGAATTTTAAATAAACTAAGCAATATAAAGAGAACAGGATACTTTCTCATACAAGTGCATGGTACCGCAGGCACATACATTATATTACCAAACGTATTGGGACACCTGCCTTTACACGCACATGAACTTAAATGGCATCCCAGTCTTAGTTCGTAGGGTTCAATATTGAGTTGGCCCACCCTTTGTAGCTAGAACAGCTTCAACTCTTCTGGAAAGGCTGTCCGCAAGATTTAGGAGTGTGTCTGGGGGTGTTATAAGAGAGGAGGGATCTGAGGGTGTGATCAGAGTGGAAGGATCTGGAGGAGTGATCAGAGTGGAGGAATCTGGTGGGGGATCTGAGGGTGTAATCAGAGTGGAGGGATCTGGGGGTGTGATCAGAGTGGGGGGATCTGTGGGGTATCAGGAGGTGTGATAAGAGTAGAAGGATCTGGAGGTGTGATCAGAGTGGAGTGATCTGGTGGGAGATCTGAGGGTGTAATCAGAGTGGAGGGATCTGGGGGTGAGATCAGAATGGGTGGGATCAGGTAGGGTATCAGGAGGTGTGATCAGAGTGGAGGGATCTGGAGGTGTGATCAGAGTGGAGGGATCTGGTGGGGGATCTGAGGGTGTAATCAGAGTGGAGGGATCTGGGGGTGTGATCAGAGTGGGGGGGGATCTGTGGGGTATCAGGAGGTGTGATAAGAGTAGAAGGATCTGGAGGTGTGATCAGAGTGGAGAGATCTGGTGGGAGATCTGAGGGTGTAATCAGAGTGGAGGGATCTGGGGGTGTGACCAGAATGGGTGGGATCAGGTAGGGTATCAGGAGGTGTGATCAGAGTGGAGGGATCTGGAGGTGTGATCAGAGTGGAGGGATCTGGTGGGAGATCTGAGGGTGTAATCAGAGTGGAGGGAATCTTGGGGTGTGATCAGAATGGAAGGAATCTGGGGGTGTGATCAGAGTGGGAGGAATCTGGGGATGGGATCCGAGTGGAGGAATCTGGGGGGGTACCTGGGGTGTGTGATCAGTGTGGGGGTATCTAAAAGTCCACGTGTTAGGGGGCACAAATTACTAGCCTTTCCCTGGGCGCTTACAACCCATGCTACGCCACTAGGTCAGAGGCCAGATTACTTTACACTGTCGCCACATAAACCCCAAAAGGGTACAACTAAATCAACCTTTGTTTTTTAAAACACAATTGTCCTGTGCAGAAAGGTCAGGGAAGTAGGATAGTTGTAGGCCAAGAGACTTGGGGAGGAAGGATTATGTAGCCTGCTGCAAAAATGTGGATATCTGGGCTGCAGTTGAAAGGACATTTAAGCCTAGTACACACGATAAAAACATTGTACAAAAAACACGGAGCATCTGATAATCTGAACATTAGTACATAGCTTTTGAGTTCATGCAAAATTGTCAGAAGAGACAAACATGAAATTGTTTCTTGTACGATGACAGAACAAATGATTTTCGTTTAATCCATACAGTATTCATCCATAAAAAAGTTGGGTGACAAAGACTGTGCATGCTCGGAAATTAAGGAATACATTACAATACACTACCTTACATCATCGCGGGAAGTTGAATTTTGTGTCTTACGAGAATGGAACTCTAGGATCCTGTTCGTTTTCGATATGAGACTAGCATGCAAAAAATAAAAACGGCCAATCATTTGTCTGATATTATCATTGTGTGTATGAGGCTTTAGGGCCTGTGTTCATGGGCTTTTGTTCATTTCAAGCAGGTTTTGCATTCCTATACAAGTCTACAGGAATGAAAATCCTGCGTGATGCAGGTGAAATGCAGGTCACAAGGATGTAAACTATCCCTGCCAATGAATTCTGAATGATCTCAGTAGTGTCCCTTTGCCTGCTAACACTTTCCCTTAAAATGGCTTAACATGGGTCGCAGCACTTGGATCATGGACTGCTTTGGGTTATATCACTCTCACCACTATTTCATGCACCAACACAGCACACTTTTTCTACCACAAGCCACCCATTGTCCTGGCCCACTCTGCTCACTTCTAGCCACCCCTGCTGCCTTATCTTAGGTTCAGATGATGTCAGATGTTCTCTAGTCTCAGTATAGATGAGGTGTATATTATATTATCTAATCACGAAAAAAGGTGACATGTATGGCCTGGCCTTGCCTCATGCTACACCAGTCTTTTTGTCACATTTGCTGCTTGGTTTCAATACTTTCCTAAATACTGATTCAAAATAAATATTATGGTTGTGAAAGTCGTGAAAGTCTTCAAAAAGTCAGACTCCCTACCTGCACACTTTTCCAGGTCTAAGACTCAGATTATATTAAGGTCTTTTCACATCATTGTGCTGTGGTAACCAGTGTTAGGGGTAACTAGTTACGAAGTAACTGATTACAGTAACTACATTACTTTTTTTGGTAACAAAGTAATGTAACTAGTTACAATACTAATATTGGTAACTACACTACTTTACTAGGCTATAGGAGGTAACTACACTACTTTACTAGGCTATAGGAGGTAACTACACTACTTTACTAGGCTATAGGAGGTAACTACACTACTTTACTAGGCTATAGGAGGTAACTACACTACTTTACTAGGCTATAGGAGGTAACTACACTACTTTACTAGGCTATAGGAACGCGCTTTCCTGCGTTACCCAAGCCGTGCGATACAAACGTTATTTCGAAGAATAGAGAGGGATGAAGTTTATGACTTTTTGTTGCACTTTATGTTTTATTCTGTTTTTTCAGGTTTTGTTGTCATGTTTCCCAAAGCCTGTGTTTGTACAATAAACTCTATGCAGAAAGAATGTCATGTATCTTCTTCTACACAGTCAATTAAGAAAGAGGAAAGTAAAGTAATAAGTAGTGAAGTTACTTTTCAAATGCAGTAACTAGTAAAGTAATCTTGTTACAATTTACAGAAGTAACTAGTAACTAGTTACATTTTTTGAGTAACTACCCCAACACTGGTGGTAACACACACAATACATCAGAGCATGTTAAAATAGAGGTGTAATGCATTCTGAATGGCACCCCAAGGAACCTTCACAGCTTGCAGCAGTGTACTGAACTGCCTCGCTATGCACAATTTTTGGTGCAAAATGTGTTAAGGCGCTTCCCTAACACTAGGCATGGTAATGCGTATTCATGCACCACAGCAGATGGTGCTGATGTGAATGGGCCCTTAAAGCAGCAGAGACAGTATGACTGCCAGATGACAAGCATTCAAAGGATCCCACAAGGGCAGACTCTTATAGAAGACTTGCTGTCCCCAACCTTCAAACAGATCACACCAATCTAAGAACAGCAGTATGTGATCTGAGAACTACTAACATTCCCTGACTTTAGCTCAGCAAAGTCCCCATTCATAGTTCCAAGCCCACTGTTTCTGGAAGGCCTCCATGTTCTGCCATTCCCCTAAACCTCTCCCTTCTTACAACATCACATCACTGGCAGCACAAACTAGAAGGAAGGTGCCACAGAGCCATCTTCTGTTCGGCTGTCAGAAATAAACAACTATGAATGCTGTGATATATGCGGGGTGACCCAGGAAAACTGTGGGCATCTCAACATCACTCTTCTTTGTTTGGGTGTTTTTCAGGCAGTTCTGATCTCTGCCAAGCTCCCTGCGAATGCTAGTTCTAAAATGATGTACTGAGCCCCATGTAGTGTGCAGTGTTGTATAAAGTACTCGAAACCCATACTTGAGTAGAAGTGGAAGTGCTCGATCAAAAAGTGACTTGAGTAGAAGTACTAAAGTATTCAACATTTTTTGTACTTAAGTATTGCAAGTAGTTTTTGTTTTAATTTTGCTACTCAAGTACTGAAGGTAAAAGTACCAGTAGTTTTGAAAAAAAAATTGCTACTCAAGTACTGAAAGTAAAAGTACAAGTACTGTGTTATGTAGTTATTAAAGAAAGAAGTCAAAAGTTTGAACATCATATTGTTTTTTATTATTTCAAATGCAGCTTTTATTTATACATACAGTAGCATTTATTTTCATATGCGTTGATAATACACATGTTTTGAGCTTCATGAAACCTGCCATCTACTGTTCTGGCAGTGGTAATTTTTATAATAGTAACAAGTAACTATGCAGCACAAAAAAAAAAATATTGGAGTAGAAGTATTGAAATAATTGAAAAAATGTAGTGAAGTAAAAGTGGAAGTAGGAGAAAAAAATTCTACTCTAGGAAAGTACAGATACCGCCTTTCGGTACTTAAGTACAGTAGTGAAGTAGTTCTACTTAGTTACTATACATCTCTGGTAGTGTGGCATTGTTATAAAATAGAGCTATTTCTGTGTTCAGATTATTGTTATCTGTGGCTGTTCTCTTCAGGCCTACCCACTGCTCAGAATGCTGCAGGAAATTGCTCATACAACCAGATGATCACTGACATGATGACTATACCAAAAGATACCATAGTTAAGGGGCTGGGGGGGTTCTATCCCATCAAACTGAATAGTTCTTTCTTGTATGATTCAAGCTGGTATCTGCATGATTTTGGAAAGCTATATACACACATTTGCAAACAGTGAATTCTATGAAGTAAAAACATGCTATAGAATTCTTTGTAAATCTACCCTTGTCGTTTCTAATATTCACTCCTCTCTCCTCAGGCACTATGCGGTCATCTTCCCCTCTGAAATTCGCTCGCAGCATTCTGAAACCATATGCATACATCTGGAGGGGGCAGAGGGAGAAAGCGGAGCACAGATCTCCTTAAATCTGAATGGAAAGAACAAAATCCTTGTAGAGAAGACCTTTAAACAGGACTCCAGCTTCAACTGTTTTGCAATCCAGGTAAAAAAAGTCCACATAATAGGCTTAAACACATAGTTCATCTTTACCAAAAAAAACAAAACAAAAAAACACATACACTGCATTATCAAAAGTATTGGGACACCTGCCTTTACACGCACATGAATTTTAATGGCATCCCAGTCTTAGTCCGTAGGGTTCAATATTGAGTTGGCCCACTCTTTGCAGCTAAAACAGCTTCAACTCTACTGGGAAGGCTGTCCACAAGGTTTATAAGGGCATCTATGGGATTGTTTGACCATTCTTTTAGAAACGCATTTGTGAGTTCAGGCACTGATGTTGGACGAGAAGGCCTGGCTCGCAGTCTCTGCTCTAATTTATCCTAAACATGTTCTACTGGGTTGAGGTTAGGACTCTGTGCAGGCCAGCCAAGTTTCTCCAACCCCAAACTCCCTCATTCATGTCTTTACAGACCTTGCTATGTGCACTGGTCCATATCATTTGGTGGAGGGGGGATTATGGTGTTGGGTTGTTTTTTTAGGGGGTTGGGCTTGGCCCCTTAGTTCCAGTACATGGAACTCCTAAGGAGTCAGCATACCAAGACATTTTGGACAATTTCAATTACAACTTTGTGGAACAGTTTGAGGATGGCCCCTTCCTGTTCCAATAGGACTGCGCACCAGTGCTCAAAGCAAGTTCCATAAAGACATGGATGAGCAAGTGTGAAGGGGAGGAACTTGACTGGCCTGCACAACCTAAAAGTCCTGACCTCAACCTAATATAAAACCTTTGGGATGAAATAGAATGGAGACTGTGAGGCAGGCTTCTCATCCACTGACCTCACAAATGCACTTCTGGAAGAATGGTCAAACAATCCCATAGACAGAAGCCTAAACCATATAGACAGCCTTCCCAGAAGAGTTGAAACTGTTATAGCTGCAAAGGGTGGGCCAACCTAATATTAAACCCTATGGAGTAAGACTGGGATGCTATTAAAGTTCATGTGCGTGTAAAGGCAGGCGACCCAATACTTTTAGCAATATAGTGTAGTTCATCTTTACCAAAAACTGCCTACATCTGTAGATAAAAATAAGCTGCGTAGCTCTGACCAAAGTGGAATAATACCCTTGTAATAGGTGTAGGCTATTTACAGTACCTACCTCATGAAGCCTGCCATTGCTAAAGACATTGCTAAGAGAAGCCTAGCTGTTACTTTTCACTTTCACCCTTAACAGGACTGAGCTTTTCCTCTGATTCAAGACACCTCACATGTGCTTTGTCTCTCCTGATGACGTTCTGAACTCAGCATTTGAGAGCTTAGTCCTGTGATGGTGAAGGTGAACAGTAACAGCTGGGCATCTCTTAACAATGTCCTACCTAGAAGTTTTCTAGTCAGGCTTCATTGGTGCGTAAATGGCCTACACTTATAGCAATGGCATTATTTAACTTTGGTCAAAGCTGTGAAGCTTGTTATTATCCACAGATTCCCCTTATCTGCATAGACTTTTTTTTAGTAAAAGTGAACTAACCCTTTAAAGCTCATCTCTGGGCAATGAGAAAAAAAACCCTGTGACCCTTCTTCCATTGTATTCAATAGTTTTAACATTTTTAAATTGAGCTTTAAAACAACCTTTAGTCTGTTGTCACATGTCCCTCATTTGCAACTGTTGGGGAAGTGAAGAACATTGATCCGGCACTGCTGTTTGGTTCCCTCGTCATAGCATCATCATGCCACTGAAGTCTTCTTCTAGCTTCCCTGGCAATGGACTGCCAATGAGAAAAAAACACGTCACCCATGTCACAACAATGACACGGACACCCAAAGTACCACCATCTCACTCTACACTCCAGAATGGAAAAGACTCAGAACCCGGCACAATATCTGAAAGCAGATTTAGATAAGTGAAAGGGACTTTTAGATTAGGAATTTTTACAATATGGTGATTAGTTGGGGGGAGGATTGGTGTCTGAAGATAATCTTTAAAGACAAAACTACAGACAGTTCTCCTTTGTAAGGCTTGTTTAGAATAGCAAAGGGTAACAACTGGGTGCTGAACCTTTTGAAGAGCTAGGGCCGCTTAAGTGATTTGATTACCGGTCACAATAAAATGAAATGGTTCAGAATTTCAATTTTTTATTTTGAATAGCATAATGAACCTTTTCCTCATGCAGCAAATGAATGCCGACGGTAGGAAGAGGAGAAGCCGGCTTTCAGCAGTTGCAAGAGGAAAATGGAGAGGATAAGTTCCTGTATATGCGGCCCCCATCACCCCTCCTGTCCAAGTGTAAAACAGAATGTGACAGGGAGACTGCACAGGCCCCCTAGAGCATGGGGTGGTGTGCCCATTGCGACCCCTGACACTACACCAGTAGTGGTAGGGTGGTAAAAATACTTCTCAACTATGGGGTTTTACCACCCCCCCCCCAAACTGTACATTTTAACCAATCCCTACTGTCTTGAGCCCCCTCTAAGGCTGTTTTCACACTGATGTGCTGTGGTTTACCTGCAGTGTATGTGTTGTTCAATACACTGACCTTTTTTTCCTCTTCCAGCTTCTGCTGGCAATGCTGTCCAAGCTACTAGAAAGGTCCCAGGTGAAGCGCACTCGGTATGCACTCTGACGCTCTGGAAAGCCCAGATCACGATTAATGGGTTTCCGACAACGGGCAAGCGCTCCCTGGTTTGAGGTCGAAGGCCACAGATTGAGCACTCCTGGGTTAGAACCTCGATTTTTTTTTTTTCCTTTCTAAGAGAGAAAGAGGGACTGGAATTGACAGCAAATCTCTAAAATTGTGTCTCAAGAAGACACCAGCAAAAATATTTTTTAGTAGAAAGGTTTAGAGCAGGTTTAAACCCAGCTAAAAAAAAAAGTTAATATAGGACGCATTCTGATTTTGTTTTGTAATTTTCAAGTTATGATTAGCCTTACATATTTGTCATTGAAATGTGATTGGCTACTGCTTCCATTAAATATTATGTGGGCATATGTAATGGTAAACGAAATAAATACATAAATAAATAAACCTGTATTCAGTGGTTGTCTTCTAAGATTCTTGTGGCCCGCACTATAACATGCTACATTTGACTGACAGTTTAAGTATTAGCTATTTAAACATAAAGAGGTGAGAATACAAAAAGAAGAGAGAGAAGCAATGGGGATTTAAGAGGTAGAAGGGAAGAGGAAAGGATGGTGAAGGGGGAGGTTTTAGAGCTATGGAGAATTTTGGGAAGGGATAGGATGTGAGTAGAAAAGTGGTCTCCACCCATTACCCTCCTGCAAGTTGGGTGTTCCCCCTTACTTTTCTATGTATCTTGGCTTTGCCTAAATGCATCTTGTATCCTATTAAATTTATCTGTGCTGTCTTTAAAATGAAATATCAAGTCTTCCATTTCTTTGATCCCTTTGATTCTGTGCTGCCACATAGAAATAGAGGGAACATTGTTTTTCCAGGTATTAGGAAGTATGCTCACTCAGACTGCAATAACCGTATGTATGATAACTGATTTTTGGTACATTTGTCTTGGAATTCAAAAGTAGCAAGAATGCCAGTTCATCCAGTTTTGTGTATTCAGAAACTTTCTGCATTATGGTTGTGACTTTTGTTCAGGAATTTCTGATATTATTACATGACTAGAAAATGTGAAGCAGCTCCCTACCTGTATGTTCACATAACCAGCACAGTTGCATATTCTCTTGTATGCCAGTCATTTTCCTTAGACCTAAGTGAATGTGGCAAAGCATGTGCAAGTAAAATAAAAAACAGCAGTCAGCAGGAAGTCACCTAATTTACTAACCTCTGGGGCTAATTCCCTTGCAAAATGAATAGCCTATTTTCCTTAAAGTGGATGTAAACCCCATTCATGAAACTTGACGTGGGCACATATATCTGTACTGTTTACTTATCTCTCTCCAAAGCCTTAAGTCCCGTGTCTTTCTGCTGCTCCGTTCCTCTGTTATCAGTATAACTTCTGACAAGTTCTCCAACATGGGAGATAAAAGCAGCTGGAAATTTGTGTCCAGATGGGTGCATACACTCAAAAAAATTATATGTTGGATTTAATTAACTTTTGTTTTGTCAACAAGTTGCACATACCTGGGTTACGTTGAGTAACTGGGTACTTAAGTTTACTGAAATAGACCATGTTACTTAAATTCAACATAACCCAGTTATGTGCAACGTGTTAACATAAAAAAGTTAATTAAATCCAACATATCCTTTTTTTTTTTTTTTGAGTGTAGAGATAGATTAGCAGAGAGCTGGTCTATTCACAGCACAGCTCTTCATGTTTCTTCCTTCCTCTGCCTATGTGGAGGAGGGGGTGTGCCTTTCCTCCAATCAGCTGTCACACAGTGTATGCCAAGACTCCACACCCACTGCTGGAACAGTAGGAAAAAATTCTAACACAATGTTTACTTTCTAAACAGTGTAGAAAGCTGAAGACAGCAGATATACAAAAAAAAACTTATGTAGGGAGATTTGTTTAGTCTCTGTGTATGGTCTGAGGCTGTTCACTTCACTGGGTATATGTGAGGGTTAAAATCCACTTTAAGTAAATCAACCCCATAGACAAGTGTATGTCTGTGCTGTCTTTTACACTATAGTATGTTTTATGCTTTCTTGCTTAGGTTCCCAAGACTGAACAGAGTGACGTGGTTGGCACATTAAACATCTCCATAGAAAATGCAGGGCAATCTATAGTGAAGAACAGTAAAGTTCTGGTGAAGAAGACAAAATCCAGCCTTCTGATTCAGTCAGACAAAGCTGTGTACAAGCCGGGACAAACTGGTAACTGTTTAGTCAATAAGGGGCTCTGCCACCAAGTTATGAATTCATATTTGAAAAGCAATTCTAGCCATAAAGTAAAATCAACCAGAAAAAGTGCCATGCAGGAAGTACTGGGAGTGACCTAATCACAAATTACACGTTATAAAACTAGTAGTATGTGTTGTGATTTATGGATGAGGAGTGATAAGTATTGTTATAATATTATTGTTGAGGCAAGAGTTCGCTAGCTGAATGTACAACTCCTCTAATACAAAAAATGAATTTTACTCGCAGGGACTTGGTTCATCCAAAAAGAGACATTTTTTGGACATCAGACCAGGTGACAGAGGTACAGACAGGATAGATGGACAAGGTACAGGATACTAAAGGCCCGTACACACGCACCGATTGTTGGGCGGAAATTTTCGGCCAACGTCCGATCGGCCAATTGTCGGCTTGTTAGTATGATGCTTCCGACAATCGACTGCGACTTTTCGGCCGAACAAAATCTGTTGTGCATGCTATAAAATTTTTGTTGGCCATCAACAGAACGGCCAATTGTTCCTCAGTCAGTACAGATTTTGGCAGACAAAAATGTGATGAGCAAGACTGGGCATGCTCAGAGAACAAAAGAACACGGAAAGTCAACCAGAACATGACATCACTTCTGAAGTTGGTTTCTGTCGGCCATCAAAAGTCCAGTGCAAGTCTAGAGCACATTTCAACCAACAAACAACACTGGACAAAAGACGGCCGATCGGTCGGCCAACAATCTGTGCGTGTGTACGGGGCTTAAAGTGGAGTTCCACCCTAATTTTATACTTACCTCCATCTTCTCGCTCCGGGTCACCTGAAAAAGAAATGGATAATCGCATATTTTTTTTTTTTTTACTTACCTCGTAGCGAAGAAAATATACTTACCTTACTTCCTTCTTCCTCCTTCCTCGGCCGCGGCCCGTCGTCACTTCCTGGCTCTGCAATGATTCCTGGGAGCTGGACGTCATAGCTCCCAGGAATCATTGCGCCTGCACCGGCCCCGACGTCAGTTCCGGGTCGCGCGCGTCATCCCCTTCTAAACAGCTTCTGGGCATGCCCAGAAGCTGTGGAGGGGTGACGAGCGCGACCCGGAAGTGACGTCGGGGCCGGTGCAGAGCATCGTGGGACCACAGAAGGCGGAAGAAGACGCCGAAGAGGACGCGCTGGCTTCAAGCTGCCCACATCTGAGATGGCAGCGCTGGACAAGACGTTTGCAAGGTAAGTATTTCGTCTTGCAGGTAAGTGCAACCCGGGACAGATCAGAGGCTAGCCATTGTGGAATGCACTAGCCCTGACTGTCCCGGGGGTATTAAAAAAAAAAAAAAAAATCCAGGGTGGAACTCCGCTTTAAGAATACTCATGCAACAATCAGACACCTTAAGAGAACCCAATTTCTCCTGACATAACTCAGCCAAAGGAACCAGCAATTTTCAGCTTGTAAAGCGCTCAGCTCTGAAGCACAAGCAAAATTCCAC
The DNA here is from genome assembly GCF_965119305.1 of Pelophylax lessonae. Taxonomy (NCBI): domain Eukaryota; kingdom Metazoa; phylum Chordata; class Amphibia; order Anura; family Ranidae; genus Pelophylax; species Pelophylax lessonae. The sequence continues at coordinate 80,501,968 of NC_138776.1, read as the reverse complement.
TTATTTCAAAGGCCCCTGTTCACAAATGAGCGTTCTGTTGCCTGGAGCAAAACGACTGAAGCTCAAAAAAGTACATGAGCTTTTTTTTTTGGCAGATTACAAGCGTTTTTGTCCCTATAGACTTTCATAGAAACAACGGACTTGAGCAGAAAAATGCTCTTAAAATGCTCAAATAGCAGCTCTCCATCCCTAATTTCCTCTCCTTCTCCTCCTCCCAATGCTTTCTTTTGGCTAAACAAAAACACCTTAAGCTGTAAAACACTTCTAAAACACTTTAAAAAAGCTGCTAAAAAGCTTAAAGAAAAGCCAGAAAAATGCCAGTAAAGCAATACGCTCAAGTGTGAATGGAGCCTCAGCGAAGCTGGAGGGATTCTGATTGGCTGACAAAACACCTTTGATCTTAACATGAAAAGACTTCCCTTGTAATTACTAGAAAAAGAAATTAAAGTCACTATAGTGTTTACCAGGTAAACGAATTACCCTTTGAATGCCATTTCCCATTAAGACATGAAGACCCCCCTCAAGTTTAATTGCCATCAATAGATACTTTTTTGTATTGCTTATGGCAAATCACATTCTTTACCCTCTTAAATATTTAAATAGGCAATCTGCATTTTACAACCCCTTGTAGAGAATCTCTTTTGAAATGTCTAATTAGTTCTAAAGGTTATCCCCCAAATAGTTAAGAGTCCATTTGATGTGTAAAATGGACTTGTCGCTGACCTGTCCAAGAATGTATGTATGTGTGTGTATATACACATATACTGTATATATATATACTGTATTTATTTATACTGTATATATGTATATTACACTCACAATAAAATACAGTATGGTCAAACTACAAAGTCACATACATGATGTAGGCTGCAATACCAAAATAGTATGTTTTCCCAAGAACCCCTTTGAACATTTTAAATACTAGATGACTTTTGGAAATGTTATTGTATTAAATGTGGAGATTTGAAGAGTTGGTGCTAGAGGCAGGAAAGATGATCCACTGCAATGACTCTTTCTAAAGCCAGGTACGCATTATTCGTTTTTTTTTTTTCATTCAACACCGCGGGTTGAATGAAAAAAAAAAACTGTCAGCTCTGGTTGGAGCCACTGTACTAACCATGCGAGGTTAGTTCACTAATCTCCCCCAGTGAGCTGTTGTGTTCTGACAGGGGGACGCCCTCCCTCCAGAATACTCCAATCAGCACTCACCATTGACTGAGAGCGCTGATTGAGAGCTGGTCGGCTGCTGGTTTTCCAGCACGCACATCTGACAGAAGCCGGCCGTTAGACAGATGGACATACACACGGGCAGAATGTCGGCCTTTTTTTTTTTTTTGAACAGGAAAATGTCTCTCGACATTCTGCTCATGTGTATGGGGCATAAAGTGATTGTAAAATCTCGTAAAAAAATAAATAAATTACAAACACGTTATATTTGCCTGCCCTGTGAAGTGGTTTTGCACAGAGCAGCCTGGATCCTCCTCTTCTCGGTTCCCTCTTTGCTGCTCCTAGCCTCTCCCTTTAGTTGAGTGCCCCCACAGCATGCAGCTTGCTATGGGGGCACCCGAGCCGACCTGCAGCTCTGTGAATCTATTCAGACACAGAGCTGCTGTTTGGCCCCGCCCCCCTCTGTCTCCTTTGATTGAGAGCCGTAGGAGCCAATGGCACCGCTGCTGTGTCTCAGGGAGAGTCCTGGATGGCCGAGGGACTCGTGGACATGGCTGGACAGAGATGGGGTTCAGGTAAGTATTAGGGGGACTGGGGAGGTTGCTACACACAGAAGGCTTTTTATCTTAATGCATAGAATGCATTAAGATAAAAAAAAAAAAAAAAACTTTTGTCTTTACAACCACTTTAACTGCTGAACATCTGTTAGGATAAGATATCAGTTTCCTGGGGAGTGCATTGTTTTTATTGAATTGACCAACTCGTAGACGTGCATCATGAAAAGGAGTAATAAAGCAAAAAGCACTGCAAAGTCTGCATGTATAATATACAATCATGGCTGTACATGTATAATTACAAATTATTCTTAGAATTGGGTGTTTTAAAGATCTAAGATAAAAAAATAGAACTTTTAGTACATTAATTAAAAAAAAACCTCTAAGATTAGAATGGAAGCATAAAAACAACATATTAAATTTGTCTTTTGCAGTAAAGTTCAGAATTCTATCTATAAATGAAGATCTTCAACCCAAAGACATTGTGGTAAGTGAGTAAGGTTTGTTTTGTTAATTCTTCCAATAAAAGGTACTAACTGACGGTTTAAAGTAAACCTGTATGTAGAAGGAAACAGTAAAAATAAAAGCAGCAGCATCGAGTAACTTTAATTTAACACTTTTGAGTGTTTTAAGAATAAATAGGAGGCATGTTCATTATATTTCGATATTTTGGTGTGCTTCTACTTTGAGGTGTGCTTATACTTATCTTTCTGCAAAGTCAATATTATATAGGACATCTTAGGGCTCTCAGGGTGCAGCTAATGCACATTGAACAGTCTCTACTGTCAACACAACTTGGATAGTGTTTGATGTTTCATTGTTAAGAGTATTTACTATAGGTACACTCTAAAGAGAACATCGAAGCATTTATTCCTCACCATGAATAAAATACAGACAGTACATCACGTGTGGTTATGAGTAAGCGATCTCCAGTATCGTGAAACGCGTCAACCTGTTGCATGTCCCCGTGATGTACTGTCTGTATTTTATTCATTGTGAGGAATAAATGCTTCAATGTTTTCATCAAGTTCCTGAGGGCAGTCATTTTCTTTTTTGACTGAGAAATATCTGGATGGCGGATCCAACTCGCACCGGAATGCTTTGTCAGAATCAAACAAACACTCTAAAGAGACCCTGTTGCCGCCTGCTACTTTGAAAACAAGAGACAAGCAGAGAATCTGTGTTAAGAGTAGTTACAGAAACCCTCCCAGGTTTTGCAGTGACTTTTATTGGAATCATATGAGAGCTTTCTTCATTCTGTTGAAACACTGTGGGGGCATTGGGTATTGGGGGCTGTAATGACTTACACAGGCCTATGCACCCCCTTGTCCATAGGTGTGTGCAGCATATTGCATTGGCACCTGCACCCCAGTGCTCAAACACACATGCCCTTCTCTGCAGCCTCAGCTGCACTAGCTGGGAATGATTGGGAAATGCTCTGTGCTGAGTGGCTTTCTGTTCATTCCTAAACTGAAACAGTTTACTATGCTTCAGTTATGAATGAGCACAGTGAGCGAGTGAGTTTACTGTGTTCATTTACAAAAGGAAGGGGCCGGTAAATTGCATATTTACTAGTCCCTTTCCCTGCTCTCCATCCTGAAACACCCCCCCCCCTTCCCCAGCAGCATCCAGGGGGAGAGGAGAGGAGGGAAGCCAATAGCACTGCAGGGCCAACAAGAGGGGGAAAGCAGTAGAGGGAATCAGCACCGCACATAGTGATTAGGGTGTACACAGGCAGACCTGACATTCCCCCTGCGTATGCCTTTGCCCTTGTCACAACACTGCCTGGCTCAACACGGTCACATAAAGTGTTACATGCTCATATATATCCAAAGTTAGTGGGTATTTCATTCAGCTTCTATCGCTAAACACGGAAGGGAAGTATGTGCTGGGGAGGGGTAATAAAGCAAACCTGTTTCTTTCACACTGAATAAACAAAGCACAGGTTTGCTTTGAATTTAGTCCAACATAACTTTTAGGAACACAGGAAAAAGGTATGAAACTGCTGGCAGACACGGAGGTCTATTTTTTTTATCCAAACTTCACACAACTTTCACCCAAGAGACACACATTTTACATATTAGATCTAATTAGAAAAATGTTTGAAGTTGAGTAAATATTGTGTGAAGCTTCAGTAAAAACGATAAATTTACCCTTCATTTTATTCAGCTACTCCCCAACAAAATGTAAAAAAAATAAATAAAATAAAAACAGTTTAAAGTTATTTAAATAATGAAAAACATAATAATAAACTTTAAATAGTATAACAACCGTAATTAAATCAGTTACCAATAAATAAGGCTAATGCAAATAGGAGTTAAAATTTGTATTTATAATTTTGAATATGTTTCTTTTGTCTTTCTTTTTTAGCTTCCAGTCGTGGAACTGCAGGTAAAATACTTAACTCATATTTAAGTCAAAACAAATCAAATTATAGTATTTTAAATATAGTATTACATTCTTTTATGTTGCTGTTATCTCCTAATTTTTGGTTGCTTTTTTTCCAAGATGTAGTCAGTAAAAGTTTTAGTTTAGTTTCTCTCTGTGTCAGAACTGCATAGTCTAAGTTGTTTTAAAAAAGTGGAATAACCAACATGGTTGTTACAACATAGTAAACTCCTTTTTACACAAAAAAAATGTAGTCCTGTCCCCAAGGGGGTGGCTTATTGCATGGGTATCCTCTTCCTTTCACCCTGAACCTGCTCCGACCCAACTGACACTATTTGTTCTGTCATTCGGAATGATTGAGACCACAAGTACTGCAGTGAATAATCAGTTTACTGCTTTTAACTTTTGAAATAAACAAGAGGATACAAACAGAATCAGAGGTAATGCAAATGTTGCCAAAGAAATAGATCCTGAATTCCCAACCAAGGATTTAGATTTAGTTCACCACTCAGGATCTGGAACACAGGCCACACACACACATGCAAATAAATGCATATGTGTGCTAGAGGATTGCGTTCAGCAACAGTAAACATACATTGAATTGTATTAATGTACTTAGAGAGTGACCACAGATAAGAATGACTGCACTTAGTAAGTTAAGGTAGAATAAACAATATAACAATACTAAATTACTATCAGAGTGCACTCTGTGTACTATCAGGGGCCCCCTTTATGATGAATTACAAGAGTCTCCTGGAGAGTGAGGTCTCACTAGTCTTCACCGGCAAGGAATTCCCAACAATCCAAGGAAAGTATTTGTAATCCAATAAAGGTAATGGTGATGAACTGTATTCCCCAAAGTGATCAATATTTGTAATCCACAGAGATGTAAGTATAATAGATTCTGATGCGTCTCAATAAATTAACAGCCTAGGACTGGATAGAGGACTTGAGGCCTAGTTCACCACCTCGCACTATATGTATAACTGCAGCGTCCAGTGGTTTAGCTATATATCAGTATGGCCTTGTTAAAGCAAACAGTTTGGTTGTCCTGCCCTGATTCAGCCTAAGTCTGTGATTAGTGAAATGTAGATACTGGATGTCTCTCACCCAAACTGGGAACTGCGCTCCCCGCTGCAGCCAGGCCCTGCTCTGCTCAGCGTCTCCATCTGCCTGTCAGCAAACTTCCGCTCGGTCACACCACCGAGACTTCTCTGCGCACTCACACCACCCAGAGAGTCTGGTATGGACTGGGGGGGGCTACGCTGTTTTTTCTTTAATTTTTTAAATAGCTGTGTCCCAGTGTCCTAGCAATTGTAACCATGAGTCATTTTAAATGGGATTTGATTTTTTTTTTTTTTTTAGAAATTTCATTTTTGCTACAGCATGATCTATAAATGCTACAGTATAGAGCACCATTTTACAGGCACATTAAGGGGACCATCTAGGCACTATATTTAAATGATTTTTTTATTTTTATTGTTGCACTTTAAGCATCATTAAAATCACTGCTCCTGAAAAAAACTATAGTTTTTACATTTTTTTTTTTATTGATACATGTCCCCAGGGCAGTACCCAGACCCCCATACCACTTTTATGGCCAATTACTTGCATATAAGCCCTCAAAATGAGCTCTTTTGATATTTTTTCTGTTTAGCTCCAACACAGTAGACTTCAATAGGGGTTGCCATTCAGGTTAGAACATTTCCCCTGTTCAGGAGTTCTGCTGCATGTTCGGCTCATCTCTACTATCTGAGTAAACCGTATTTGTCCTAGTTCTTCAGCTGGCTAGTGTTGTGGCCCAGTCTTTATGGTAGTGCACATGTGTACAGTCCCAGTAAAGTCTGCTTGCAGTAAGTAATGCTGCCAGTTAGATGGCCTGTCCCTATGTGCTCTGTCTCTGCTAGCAGCAACAGGTAATGGCACCAGTTTCCTCTCACCAGCGATACAGCAACAGATTTCCCACTATTCAGATGCCAGCTTACTTCTGGATCTGCCTGGAGTTACTCTGGTCCTCAACACACAGCCGCAGGCTTGTAGCAGATTGATTTACACACAGGAGCAGTGATGTGCACACATTGATCTCCTCGCAGCAAAGATGCGGTATTCGGTCTGTGAAAATACAGCTCTCTCTTTCTATACCTGGCTCAATAGTCAATTAACTGCCATGATAAAGTTTATTCAACAAACGTCATCTCCCATGATTCAGTGCTCCACACATCAAGTCAGCACAGCATGATCTTTGAACTAGAAGTTTTAAATAGAATGTAAATTGCCCAGAAGAGAGTAAAGTAACCCATTTCTTCTTTTAAGGACCCCGGAAAGAATCGCATTGGCCAGTGGCTAAATGTGAGACTCAGTCACGGAATGGCTGAGCTCTCCCTTCCACTTTCCTCTGAGCCTACGCTAGGGCAATACTCCATCCGTGTGAAGGATACAGTTCATACCATCTCTGTGGAGGAATATGGTGAGGAATTTTCCTAAAACTCTGTATATCACTATTGGGTTAGGTCATCATCTTTGGAGGTCAGGGAATTATTAAAACCTTCTGTTGGTGATTCTCAAGTTTCCAAATCTCAAACCTGGGTCAAAGCTCAGTCCTGTGTAAATCACACATTTTCAAAATAGATAATTATGCATTTTAAAAGCTTTCCTTGTATGGGAGTATGCTGTTTTGTCATTTTAATGTATGTTATAAAATGAGGGACTTTCAACACAAGCAAAAAATGTTTTTGTTATTAACCATTTCAGCTCCGAAAGATTTACCCCCCCCCCCCCCCCCTTGATGACTAGGCCATTTTTTGTGATACGGCTCTGCGTTACATTAACTGACAAATGCACAGTCGTGCAACACTATACAACAAATACAAATAAAATGTATGTCCTTTTTTTCTCACAAATAGAGCTTTCTTTTGGTGGTCTTTGGTCACCTCTGTGTTTTTTATTTTTTTTGCGTTATAAACGAAAAAGAAAAAAAAAGTTTGAAAAAAAAATGTTTTAACTATAAAACATATCCAATAGAAAAATGGAAATTCAATTTCTTTATCAATTTAGGGCAAAATGTATTCTGCTACTTATTTTTGGTAAAAAAAATCCCAGTAAGCATTTATTGATTGGTTTCACAAGCCTTATAGCATCTACAAGCTATGGGATATATTAATGGAATTTTTTTTTTTAACTAGTAATGGCGACGCGATCAGCGAGTTATAGCGAGACTGCAATATTATGGAGGACAAATCTTACAATGACACTTTTTACATTTTTTTGGGAACCAGTGACACTGATACAGTGATCAGAGCTAAAAATATGCACTGTCACTGTAATAATTACACTGGCTTGGAAGGGGTGTGCCTAGCCAGTGTTTGTGTACTGTGTGGGAGGTTCTTTTACTAAGGGAAGACTTGGATCCTTGTCCCTTATTTTGCAGGAACACAGGATCAATGCCTCCCCTACTGACAGAATGGCAATCTGCCTTGTTTACACTCTGTAAGGAATGATCAGCGGGTGCTGGTGGACATTGAGTCCACAGTACCCGCTGACTTGCTCCAATTGTGCCTTTTCCAGCAGGACTGGGGACCTGACCACACTGCCAAAAGTACTAATACCTGGTTTCATGATCATGTTATCACTGTGCTTGATTGCCCAGCAAACTTTCCTGACCTAAACCCCATAGAAAATATGTGGGGTATTGTCAAGAGGAAGATGAGAGACACTAAACCCAACAATGCAGATGAGCTAAAGGCCGCTATCAAACCAACCTGGGCTTCCATAACACCTCAGCAGTGCCACAGGCTGATCACCTCCATGTCATACTGCATTGATGCAGTCATTTATGCAAAAGGAGCCCCGACTAAGTGTTGAGTGCATACTATACTGTACATGGGCAAACCTTGTAGTATGCCAACATTTCTGTATCAAAAATTATTTTTTTTATTGGTCTTATGTACAATAATATTCTAAATTTCTGAGATACAGAGTTTTGGGTTTTCACTAGCTGTAAGCCATAATCTTTAAAAATAAAAGAATGAAAATGCTTAAAATATATAATTCTGTGTATAACACATTTATATAAAATATATCATTTTCACTTTTTGAATTAAATTACTGAAATTAATTAACTTTTTTGATGATATTCTAATTTTATGAGATGCACCTGTATATGCGTGATCCGGTGCACAGCGGCCACCCTGTAGCAGTAAAACTATTATAGGGGGGTTGTGAAGTGGTTAAGAAATGTTGGACTTCCAACACAAGCTTGAAATATTTATGCCGTAAAGAAATGTGGGACTTCAAACACAAACAAGAAATTATTATTATTATTTTTATTATTATTTAGGATTTATATAGCACCAACAGTTTGGGCATCACCTTACAACTAGTGTTGAGCGAACACGGACTGTATTATTCGTGTTCGTACCGAATAATTGGATTTTTTGTACCCGAACACGGACACGGACACTTTACTGTATGTTCGGGTAAAAATCCGTGTTCGGTCGTTTTATTTCCGGGTTTTGCATGCTTTGGCGCTCTTTTCATGGCGGGCTTTCAACAGCCAATCAACAATCGTTTAACTGGTGTGCCTTAAGCCATCCCAGCCATGCCTGCAAATGTCTCAGTAGCTGTGATTGGCCGTCTGAAGCATGTGACCAAGTCTTTATAAGTTCGAGGCAGCCGCAGCGGCGTCATTATGCTGCTTAGATTCAGGGACAGAGCACACATCAACGTGCTGGCTGCTGATTAGGGAAAGATAGGCAGGAAAAAACCATTTGTGTCCGGATAGAATTGAGGGACAGGTCGGAGTGTTTAGGCAGGGCGAGTTGTAGGCATTTTAGGGATAGAGTCTGCTGAATTATATAGGGTCAGTGTCTTCTACAAACTACAATCGATATTGCTGTGTGGGGGGTGGGGTCTGCACTCAATCCTGATCTACGATCTCTTCTCAATCCTGTTAGGGACAGAGTCTGCTGAATTTTAGGGAAACTGTGTTCTACAAACTACAATCGATATTGCTGTGTGGTGTGGGATTGGAGATAGGCAGGTGTCAGTGATCCACATCCATTTTTCTGTGTGTGAGCTGCAGTGAACGCAATCTTTTTGGGCTGCAGTGAACACAATCTTTTTGGGCTGCAGTGAACACAATCTTTTTGGGCTGCAGTGAACACAATCTTTTTGGGCTGCAGTGAACACAATCTTTTTGGGCTGCAGTGAACACAATCTTTTTGGGGTGCAGTGAACAAAATCTTTTTGGGGTGCAGTGAACACAATCCTTTTTGGTGTGCAGTGAACACAATCTTTGTGGGGTGCAGTGAACAAAATCCTTTGTGGGGTGCAGTGAACACAATCTTTTTGGGGTGCAGTGAACAAAATCCTTTTTGGGGTGCAGTGAACAACATCCTTTTTGGGGTGCAGTGAACACAATCTTTTTGGGGTGCAGTGAACAAAATCCTTTGTGGGGTGCAGTGAACACAATCTTTTTGGGGTGCAGTGAACACAATCTTTTTGGGGTGGAGTGAACAACATCCTTTTTGGGGTGCAGTGAACAAAATCCTTTTTGGGGTGCAGTGAACAAAATCATTTTTGGGGTGCAGTGAACACAATCTTTTTGGGGTGCAGTGAACACAATCTTTGTGGGGTGCAGTGAACACAATCTTTTTGGGGTGGAGTGAACAACATCCTTTTTGGGGTGCAGTGAACAACATCCTTTTTGGGGTGCAGTGAACACAATCTTTTTGGGGTGCAGTGAACACAATCTTTGTGGGGTACAGTGAACAGAATCTTTGTGGGGTGCAGTGAACACAATCTTTGGGGGGTACAGTGAACACAATCTTTGTGAGGTGCAGTGAACACAATCTTTGTGGGGTGCAGTGAACACAATCATTGTGGGGTGCAGTGAACTCAATCTTTGTGGGGTACAGTGAACACAATCTCATACTGAAGGTTTGAGGGTGCTGCCTGTTCCATACTCCCCCTACTCCTCATCTAGCCTTTTAGGGGTACAAACAATAGTAATTGGGGCCTAGTGTGGTTGTGTACGTGTGATATACATACACTTTTTTGGGATCATATTTTCTATTCCGCTATTTAATCAAAAACCTCTGGGGATCAGTTAAATTGGGGGATAGTCTGTGTTGGTACGTGTGAGAGAGATCCACCTTTCCAAGTTGTTGGGGTTCATCTCATACTTCTGAAGGTTTGAGGGTGCTGCCTGTTCCATACCCCCCCTACTCCTCATCTAGCCTTTTAGGGGTACAAACAATAGTAATTGGGGCCTAGTGTGGTTGTGTACGTGCGAGATACATACACTTTTTTTGATCATATTTCCTATTCCGCTATTCAATAAAAACCTTTGAGGATCAATTGAATTGCGGGATAGTCTGTGTCGGTACGTGTGAGAGAGATCCACCTTTCCAAGTTGTTGGGGTTCATCTCATACTTCTGAAGGTTTGAGGGTGCTGCCTGTTCCATACCCCCCCTACTCCTCATCTAGCCTTTTAGGGGTACAAACAATAGTAATTGGGGCCTAGTGTGGTTGTGTACGTGCGAGATACATACACTTTTTTTGATCATATTTCCTATTCCGCTATTCAATAAAAACCTTTGAGGATCAATTGAATTGCGGGATAGTCTGTGTCGGTACGTGTGAGAGAGATCCACCTTTCCAAGTTGTTGGGGTTCATCTCATACTTCTGAAGGTTTGAGGGTGCTGCCTGTTCCATACCCCCCCTACTCCTCATCTAGCCTTTTAGGGGTACAAACAATAGTAATTGGGGCCTAGTGTGGTTGTGTACGTGCGAGATACATACACTTTTTTTGATCATATTTCCTATTCCGCTATTCAATAAAAACCTTTGAGGATCAATTGAATTGCGGGATAGTCTGTGTCGGTACGTGTGAGAGAGATCCACCTTTCCAAGTTGTTGGGGTTCATCTCATACTTCTGAAGGTTTGAGGGTGCTGCCTGTTCCATACTCCCCCTACTCCTCATCTAGCCTTTTAGGGGTACAAACAATAGTAATTGGGGCCTAGTGTGGTTGTGTACGTGTGATATACATACACTTTTTTTGGATCATATTTTCTATTCCGCTATTTAATTTAACTGGGCCTCCATGCGAGACCTGTGTGCCTTGTTGCGCTGTTTTGAGTACTCCACCAACATGGCCAGTGGCAATGACGCCGTTCTCAGCTTAACTATCCCACTTCTATGCCTCCTTGAAAAAACAATTCGGGCGATGATGGAAGAGGATGTGGCACAGGATGAGGAGGAGGAGGAGGATGAAGAGGTAACATTTCCAAGGCTTTCAGGGCAGTCATTCGCAAGGGGCTCCGAGGGTGGGTTCCTGCACACGCAAACGCCAGGGACGCAATTGTCCAGCAGGGGCACAGTTCTGGAGGATGAGGAGGATGAGGAGGAGGAGGAGCTGGAGGAGGAGATGGAACCATGTTCACAGCAGGGTGGCACCCAGGCCAGCTCATGGCCATCACTGGTGCGTGGCTGGGGGGATACAGAGGACACGGACCATACACCTCCCACAGAGGACAGCCTTTCGTTGCCTCTGGGCAGCCTGGCACACATGAGCGATTACATGCTGCAGTGTCTCCACAACGACCGCCGAGTTGCCCACATTCTAACTTGTGCTGATTACTGGGTGGCCACGCTGCTGGATCCCCGTTACAAGGACAACGTACCGTCCTTAATTCACTCACTGGAGCGCGATCGCAAGATGCGCGAGTACAAGCGCACGCTGGTAGACGCCATGCTGCTGGCATTCCCATCTGACAGCGGGGCCACAGTGGAAGCACAAGGCAGAGGAGGAGGAGGAGGAGGTCGCCAACGCAACCAGGGCACCGCCAGCACCTCAGAAGGCAGGGTTAGCATGGCCGAAATGTGGAAAAGCTTTGTCAGCACGCCACAACAAACAGCAGCACCAGCAGCTCAGATGGAACGTCTTAGCAGGAGGCAGCATTTTACCAACATGGTGGAGCAGTATGTGTGCACACGCCTACATGTAGTGAATGACGGGTCTGCCCCCTTCAACTTCTGGGTCTCCAAATTGGGCACATGGCCTGAGCTTGCCCTTTACGCCTTGGAGGTGCTGGCGTGCCCTGCAGCCAGTGTATTATCTGAACGGGTATTTAGCACGGCTGGGGGCGTTATAACAGACAAGCGCAGCCGCCTGTCCAGAGACAATGTGGACAAGCTCACGTTCATTAAAATGAACCAGGCATGGATCCCACGGGACTTTTCCGTACCTTATGCAGAATAGCAATGGATACCGACCTTACCCACCCATTGTTCCATTTTTGCTCTTTCTCACTCTTTTGGGGTGTACCCTCATTTAAAATTTGTGAAAAGAAGCAGTGTTGGCTACCTCGTCCTCCTCCTCAGGGCCAGATTAATGTAGGGGCTATTGGAGCTGCAGCTCCAGGCCCCTACCTTTTATATAGGCCCCGGGTTGGCCATATTCACTGTTACCGCTCTTCTGTCACTTGTAAACACAGAAGTCTGGCTTCTATGCTCGCTTCCCCAGGCAGCACCCTCAGAACCTCCCCACACAGCGTGAAGGCCGGACAAGGAGGGACAGTTGGCGATGCATGGATGTGTTTATGGGCTTCAGAGACAGCATCCCATGTTGAATTAGGCATGCATGGCTGCACCCTTCCTCCTCTGGGTGCATGGCAAGGCACGGCCCTAAGGCCCTTCAAAATCCTCAGCACCAAGCCCATGATGCTGTTAATCCGGCCCTGGTCCTCCTCCACCGCCGCTTCCACCTACACCGCCCATAGGTGTGCGCAGCCTATTGCATTAAGGTGTGCACCCCAAAGTTGAAATACACATGCATGTGTTTGCCAGCAGGGAGAGTAATGTATCGGGGCCATGTACCTGTAGGCAAGTAGAAATAGAGCAGAGCAGGTCCCAGGGAGATCTTTCCCATCTCCTCACTGGCAATGCTATGTGCCCTAGGTGATTAGGGTGTGCCCAGGCACACCCAGCACACCCTGTGCGCACGCCTATGTCACCGCCACATCCACCACCACCTTAACCTCCCTCCTACTCCATATGGGCCTCGTCCTTCAGAGATGAAGAAGAACATTGTTTTATTTTTCTGTTTTTTTTTGTTGTTTTAAGTTATTTCCCTATCCACATTTGTTTGCAGAGCACTTGCCATGCTCTTAATTACGTTTTGCTGCCATTTGCAGCACTCTAGCCCTTTCCTTTGGTGTTTTAGAGCCATTTTAGTGCCTTAAAGTTCGGGTCCCCATTGACTTCAATGGGGTTCGGTGTCCGGGAAAAGTTCGGTAAAAGTCCGGGACACGGACCCGGACTTTTTTTTAAAGTTCGGCCGAACCCGTCGAACACGGACATCTAGGTGTTCGCTCAACCCTACTTACAACATAAAGACAGACAGTACAGTTACAATGAAATTCAATACAGGAGGAATCAGAGGGCCCTGCTCATTAGAGCTTACAATCTAGGAGGAAAGGTCAAGTGATACAAAAGCTAATAACCGTGGGGGATGATCTGATGGAGAAAATAAAAGTACAGTTGTTAGAGGCAGAATAGGCTTCTCTGAAGAGAAGGGTTTTCAGGGATCATCTGAAAGCAAACAGAGTAGGAGACAGTCAGACAGATTGGGGTAAGGAGTTCTATAGGATAGGAGAGGCTTAGGAAAAGTCTTTGAGGTGAGCATGGGAGGAGGTGATGAGGAAGCTAGAGAGCAGGAGGTCTTAAGAGGAACCAAGAGAAGGAATAGATTGGTATTTCGTGACTAGGTTAGTGATGTAGCTGGGGGCCGAGTTGTAGATGGCTTTGTAAGTTATTTTTAGTAATTTTAATTTTATTTGTTGGGCAAGAGGAAGCCAATGGAAGGATTGACATAGATGGGTTGCAGACACTGAGCGGTTGCTAAGGTGAATGAGTCTGGCAGCAGCATTCATTATGGACTAAAGGGGTGAAAGCCTATGTAAAGGTAATCAAATGAGGAGGGAGTTGCAGTAGTCGAGGCGAGAGATAACTAGAGAGTGAATTAGAAGCTTTGTGGGGTCATTGGTTAGGAAGGGGCATATTTTGGAGATGTTGCAGGGTTGCAGGGATTAAGGTAGCAGTGATTGCATGTGGGGCTGACAAGATATTTCAGAGTCCAGGATTAAACCTACCACCCTAGCATGTAGGGAAGAGGAGTAAAGTTCTTTGAGGAGGAGGGGGTGGTCAACTGTATCAAATGCATCCGAAAAGGTCCAGAAGTAGGAGTACAGAACAGTGTCCATTGGTTTTAGCTGTTAGTAAATCATTTGTGAGTTTTGGGAGAGCTAAGGGTGAAATCCAGATTGAAGGGGATCAAGGAGGTTATTTTCAGTGCAGTGGTCACTCATTCAGTTGTTCAGGCATTCGATGAGTTTGGAGGAAAAGGGGAGCAAGGAGATGGGGCATAGGTTGTTAAAGTTGGTGAGGTCCAAGAAAAGCGTTTTAAGTATGGGGTGATTAGAGAGACTGGTTTTAGAGCGTTAGGGAAGATGCCAGAAGAGAGGGAGAGATTGAAGATCTGAGTTAGAGAGGATAGGATAGAGCCAGAGGGTGACCATAGTACTTGAGAGGAAAGAGGGTCCAGGGGGCAGGTGGTTAGGTGGACGAAAAAATTTAGCAAGCTCTTCTATAGTAGCGGGTTGACTGTGGGAAGTATTTAGTGTACCTGTGGACATGGGGTGTTAAGTGGGGGGGGGGGGGTATCTGTACAGTGGAGATATCATCACAAATTGTATAAATCTTATTTTTTATGTGATTGGCGATGGGCAGTGAGTGAGTTAGTGGGTGGAGGAAGTGGAGTATGAAATAGAGAGAGTTAAAGGTAGAGAAGTGTTGTCTGGGACTGAATGAGGGGGTGTTAATGAGAGTGTTAAAATTGGCAGTGAGGAGGCAGGAATTCTATTATTTGAGGGCCAATTTATATTGATTGAAGTCTTTCTGAGATGCTGAGAGTGCAGTTATGTTTTTTGAGACTTGTAGTGTCATCTGTTTGCCAAGGTTGTAGGGGCCAGGGCCTGGTTCTGTGTGTAATGAGGGGGTTAAGTCCAGGGCAGAGAACAGGGATCTATTGTAGACAGAAGTGGCTAGGTTGGGACAGGGCAAGGGTGAGATAGAGGTGGCCGGTAACAGAATAGAGAATAGAAGGGTTAAAGTGCCAATGTTTTCTATAGGTAATTGTTAGGCAGTTGGAGGAAGACGGGGTGGAGGATAGAGAGAGAGCGAAACTAATGAGGTGGTGATCAGAGAGAGGAAAGCGATTTTTGGAGATGTTGCATGGAGTAAAAAGATAGGAGAATACAAGGTCAAGGTTGTTGCCATCAGATAGAGTAGCAGCATGTATCCATTGCTTCAGGTTAAAAGAGGAGGTAAGACTGAGAAGTTTAGAAGTAGCAGGCGTGTTAGTATTAACAGGGATGTTGAAGTCACCAAGGATGACTGTGGGAATTTCAGAAGAGAAAAAGTTGGATAGCCAAGCAGAGAAATGATCAAGGAAAGTTGATACCGATCCAGGGGACAGGTAGATCACAGCAGATTTATGAAACCAGGTTTCGGTAACCACAAATAGATTAAAGGAGTTAGTGATAAATAGGGATGATCGAACGGTTCGGGTCCATCATCGGTTCGGCCCGAACATTGGGTGTTCGAGGTTTGGCCGAATTTAGAACTTTTTGCCCAAAAAGTTCGGAATTCGGCAACCAGAACCGCCCAAAATGCAATGCTTCAGGAAATGGGCTTTAAAAGCCCGTGATTGGTCCAGAACCATTAGCAAAAGCCAATTGAGGGGGCAGGAGAATGCTAGGAATGTGATTGGAGTGACTAGGGGGTCCCTAGACCAATCATTAGTGAATACGCCCCCCAGTATATAAGATCGCCCCGCCATATTCCTAGCATTGTTATACTGGACATGGAAGAGAGTGGAAGCAGTTCTGTTAATTTTACTTTAAAAGTGTAATTTAGCTATTTTTAGTGTGAGGAAAGGGATATCTAGTGTAGTTAGAGTGCTCCTTTACACTTAAGTTAGCTTCAAAAATTGAGTTTCTGTAGGGAAAGTGTTAAGTGTAAAGGGACCGTAGTGTAGTGTAGGGTTAACTGGCAGTGACTGCTATGGAAGGGTGACAAAACCCTTCCATAGCAGGGTGACCGCTATAGAGAAATTATCATTTCTCTGAATAGCTTCGGGACAGGCATGTGGCTTCTCACCAGCCAAGCATTTTTTATGCTGCAGGGGCTGCCACTGCCAGTGCTTTTTTGAGGACATGTTTGATGTCAGACATGACATCTGAACATGTGTATAGGGGGTATATATAAACATATATGTCTGAATATATACCCCTAGACATATATAGGTGTGATAGTAGCAGAAATAAATGCTTGCGCTAATGAAATCATTTACAGTAATATATTTCTGCTACTATCACACCTATATATGTCTAGGGGTATATATTCAGACATATATGTGTATATATACCCCCTATACACATGTTCAGATGTTTTGCCTGCCTCAAAAGAACCCAAAAAAATGCCAAAAAAACGCTAGCGTCAAAAAAAAAAATGCCCAGGTGTGTTTTTGCTGGCATTTTTTGGGGGGTTTTGGAGGCAGGCAAAACATCTGAACTTGTGTATAGTGGTGTATATACATACATCCATATATTTATATACACACCTAGACATATATAGGTGTGATAGTAGCAGAAATTTATGCTTGTGCTAATGAAATCATTTACAGTAATATATTTCTGCTACTATCACACCTATATATGTCTAGGTGTGTATATAAATATATGTATGTGTGTATATATACCACTATACACAAGTTCAGATGTTTTGCCTGCCTCAAAAGAACCCAAAAAAATGCCAAAAAAAACGCTAGCGTCAAAAAAAATGCCCAGGTGTGTTTTTGCTGGCATTTTTTGGGCGGTTTTGGAGGCAGGCAAAACATCTGAACTTGTGCACAGTACCACTATACACAAGTTCAGATGTTTTTCCTGACTGCAAAGAACCCAAAAAAATGCCTGCTTTGAAACCGGCAAGGTGTGGAGAGAAGCTAACCCCCTGAGCTGAAAGTTTTCTAATACATTATGGTTCTGGACATGCTACAGAGCTGAAACTTCACAGGTACACCTTTTAGACCCCCCAGACACAAAATCACACAAATAAAAGTTCTTAAAAATTGTCATTTTTGATTAAAAAGCCAATTATTGAAAAAAATTAAAAAAAAAAAAAAAAAAAGAGATTTTTTGATTTTTACTTTGGATTTCAGATCTGGGGGGTCTAAAAAGTGTACATGTGAAGTTTCAGCTCTGTAGCATGTCCAGAACCATAATAAAAAAAGATTGTTTGTATTAGAAAACTTTCTGACAGGGGGTTGGCTTCGCTGCTGTAACACCTTGCCGGTTTAATAGAAGGCATTTTTTTGAGTTCTTTGCAGTCAGGAAAAACATCTGAACTTGTGTATAGTGGTACTGTGCACAAGTTCTGATGTTTTGCCTGCCTCCAAAAACCCCCAAAAAATGCCAGCAAAAACACACCTGGGCATTTTTTCTTTGACGCTAGCGTTTTTTTTGGCATTTTTTGGGGTTTTTTTGAGGCAGGCAAAACATCTGAACTTGTGTATAGTGGTATATATACACACATACATATATTTATATACACACCTAGACATATATAGGTGTGATAGTAGCAGAAATATATTACTGTAAATGATTTCATTAGCGCAAGCATACATTTCTGCTACTATCACACCTATATATGTCTAGGTGTGTATATAAATATATGGATGTGTGTATATACACCACTATACACAAATTCAGATGTTTTGCCTGCCTCAAAAGAACCCAAAAAAATGCCAAAAAAAACGCTAGCGTCAAAAAAAAATGCCCAGGTGTGTTTTTGCTGGCATTTTTTGGGGGGTTTTGGAGGCAGGCAAAA
Organism: Pelophylax lessonae; assembly: GCF_965119305.1. NCBI lineage: Eukaryota > Metazoa > Chordata > Amphibia > Anura > Ranidae > Pelophylax > Pelophylax lessonae. Next base: position 80,483,908 of record NC_138776.1, on the reverse strand, counting down.
CATCTGAACTTGTGCACAGTACCACTATACACAAGTTCAGATGTTTTTCCTGACTGCAAAGAACTCAAAAAAATGCCTTCTATTAAACCGGCAAGGTGTTACAGCAGCGAAGCCAACCCCCTGTCAGAAAGTTTTCTAATACAAATGATCTTTTTTTTTAATGGTTCTGGACATGCTACAGAGCTGAAACTTCACATGTACACTTTTTAGACCCCCCAGATCTGAAATCCAAAGTAAAAATCAAAAAATCTCTTTTTTTTTTTTAATTTTTTCAATAATTGCCTTTTTTTATCAAAAATGACAATTTTTAAGAACTTTTTTTGTGTGATTTTGTGTCTGGGGGGTCTAAAAGGTGTACCTGTGAAGTTTCAGCTCTGTAGCATGTCCAGAACCAGAAAAAAAGATCATATAGGTGTTAAAGTTAAAGGAGGGTCCCGACCCACATCCCTGTTCTACTTACATAGTTACATAGTAGGCGAGGTTGAATAAAGACAATAGTCCATCCAGTTCAACCTGTGTAGGTGTGTGTGACTGTAATCATCTAACATAGCCCTCAATCTCCTGATCCTTGAGATGTAAGTCTAAGAGTCTTTTGAAAGTCACCATACTACCCGCAGAAACCACCTCTTGTGGTAGACAATTCCACAATCTTGTAGCCCTAACAGTAAAGAACCCCCCACGTTGCCTGAGGTTAAAACGCTTCTCCTCTAATCGCATTGTATGTCCTCGAGTCCTCATGCAATTCCTTCGAATGAACAGCTTTTCTTCTAAGCTGAGATCCCCATTAAGATATTTATAAATTGCTATCATGTCCCCTCTCAGACGTCTTTTCTCCAGGGAAAATAAATCGAGCGATTGCAGCCGCTCTTCATAGGTAAGGTCCTCCAACCCCCTAATCAGTTTAGTTGCCCTTCTCTGGACTTTCTCCAGCTCCAACACATCCCTCCTGAGGACTGGCGACCAGAACTGGACAGAATACTCCAGATGCGGTCGGACCAGAGTTTTATAAAGTGGAAGGATTATAGTCTTATCTCTGGAATACATCCCTTTCTTTATGCATGCTAATATTCTGTTGGCTTTGGAAGCTGCCGCTTGGCATTGCATGCTGTTGCCTAATCTATCATCAACTAAGACTCCCAAATCTTTCTCCATTTTTGATTCCCCCAAGGGTTCCCCTCCTAACGTGTATTGTGTTTTTATGTTTTTGGTCCCCAAGTGCAAAACCTTACACTTCTCCACATTAAACCTCATTTGCCATGTCGTTGCCCACTCCGTAATTTTGTCCAGGTCATTCTGTAGGATATCTGCTTCATGCTGTGCAGTTATTGCCCTGGCCAATTTTGTGTCATCTGCAAAAACTGATAACGAACTACTGATCCCTTCCTCAATGCTGTTTATGAATAAATTGAACAAGGTTGGTCCCAGGACTGAGCCCTGGGGCACCCCGCTTACTACCTCAGACCAGTCTGAGTATGCGCTGTTTATTACTACCCTTTGGACACGGCCTTTTAGCCAATTCCGTATCCAAGAGCAAACCCTGCTGTCGATACCTGCAGACCTTATTTTATAAATTAAGCGCTTGTGGGGAACTGTATCAAACGCCTTAGCGAAATCCAAGTACACCACATCCACTGGTCTCCCCCTATCTAGCTCACAGCTCACTTCCTCGTAGAATGCTAAGAGATTGGTTTGACAAGAACGCCCATTTGTAAACCCGTGCTGGTTACTACTGATGATGTTGTTGTCTTTAGCATACTCTACGATATAGTCCCTTATCATCCCCTCCAAAAGTTTACATATTATTGATGTCAGACTGACAGGCCTATAATTTCCCGGGATATGTCTCTGGCCCTTTTTGAATATCGGAATCACGTTAGCCTTCCTCCAATCCCCTGGTACATCTCCTGTCCTAATACTGTCAGCAAAGATCAGGAACAGTGGTCTAGATATAACCATACTGAGTTCCTTGAGCACTCTCGGATGTACGCCATCCGGGCCTGGTGATTTGTTTGTGTTAAGTTTATCCAGTCTTTCCCTGATTTCCCCCTCTGTTAGCCATAGTGGCAAGTCCTGTGTATTACTACTAACCATACAGTCATGGTCAGTGTACCCTTCCTTTTCCTGCGTAAAGACTGACGAGAAAAAAGAATTCAGCACGGTTGCTTTTTCAGTGTCCTCTGTAACCATCCTCCCATCATCGTTAATTATGTGTGCAATATGCTCTGCCCTAGTTTTTTTGCTGTTGATATATTTAAAGAATTTCTTTGGGTTTTTTTTACTATCCTCCGCTATTTGTCTCTCAAAGTTGATTTTAGCCATCTTGATTTCGTGTTTACACTTCTTATTTTCCTCCTTGTATTGCTGGAAGGCCGATACTGTGCCCTCTGATTTATATTTCTTGAAGGCCAATTTTTTTCCCCTAATAAGTTTTTTAACGCTACGGTTTAGCCAGCCAGGTTTGGCTTTGTCTCTTCTAAATTTATTCCCCATAGGAATGCACTGCAAGATGCCTTTGCTTAATATTGTTCTAAAGCATTCCCATTTTTCCTCTGTGGTCAGTGATCCCAGGGTTTGGTCCCAGTTTACCCTTTCCATCAATGAGTACAATTTTGGAAAGTCTGCCCTTCTGAAGTTTAGGGTTCTTATGTTCCCCACTTGCCTTTTTATATTGTTATTTATACTAAATGTGATCATCCTGTGATCGCTAGAGCCCAGGTTGTCCTGGACTCCTACCTCCGAGATTATGTCTGGGTCATTAGTGATCAATAGATCCAGGATAGCATTCTCTCTAGTAGGGTAATCCACCAACTGCGACATGTAGTTATCCTGTAAGGTTTCCGTGAATAGCCGGGCCTTATGCGAGTGTGCAGTCCCCTCTTCCCAGTCAATGTCGGGATAATTGAAGTCCCCCAATATGATGACTGATCCTAGTTTTGCCGCTTTACCTATTAGTGCTAAAAATTCCAGCTCTACCTCCTCCCCTTGGTTAGGTGGCCTATAGCAAACCCCCACAACTACTTTTCCCTTATCTTCTTCCCTATCGAGTTCAACCCACACAGATTCTAAATCCATGCTCATCCCATCCGTAATGTCACTCCTTTCTAGCACCTTTATATTGTTCTTGACATAGAGACATACCCCTCCCCCTCTTTTACCAACCCTGTCCTTCCGGTACACCGAATACCCTTGGATATTGGCCAGCCAGTCATGTGAGGGGTCGAACCAAGTCTCCGCTATTCCCACAAGGTCTATGTCTTCCTCATGTACTAACATTTCCAACTCATCCATCTTATTAGCTAGGCTCCTGGCATTAGCATATACCCCTCTTAGTTTTACGGAAGTTAAACGTGATTGGCGGTTTTGTTTATTTCTGTTTGGTCTGCTGTTCTCCCGCACAGACCCGCCAATTGATGTTGTTGACCTACTGTCGCTGTTGACCCTACAACTGCCTTCAGTCCTCTGCTCCCTCCTGACTGATTCTACTTCTGAGCCCTCCCCCCCGTCTCCTAGTTTAAAAGCCCCTCCAACTCGGTGGCCATCTTTCTCCCCAAAAGAGCTGTACCGTCCCCATTAAGGTGCAGCCCATCCTTACTAAAGAGCCGGTAGCCGACTGAGAAGTCAGCCCAGTTCTCCAGGAACCCAAACCCCTCCTTCCTACACCAATTCCTCAGCCACTTGTTAACTTCCCTAAGCTCCTTCTGCCTCTCCTGTGTGGCTCGAGGTACAGGCAGTATTTCAGAGAAAACCACCTTGGAGGTCCTTTTCCTCAATCTATTACCTAAGTCCCTGAAATCGTTCTTAAGGATCCTCCACCTACCTTTAACTTTGTCATTAGTGCCCACATGCACCATGACCGCTGGGTCATCCCCAGCCCCGCCCAACAATCTGTCTGCCAGATCTGCGATGTGCCGAACTCGGGCGCCCGGTAAACAACAAACTGTTCGGTTCACGAGATCTTTTTTACTGAAAAATTATCTTTTTTTTTCATGGTTCTGGAAATGCTACAGAGCTGAAACTTCACATGTACACCTTTTAGACCCCCCAGATACTAAATCCAAAATAAAAATCAAAAAATCTCTTTTTTTTTTTTTAATTTCTCAATAATTGGCTTTTTTATCAAAAATGACAATTTTTAAGAACTTTTTTTTGTGTGATTTTGTGTCTGGGGGTCTAAAAGGTGTTCGATCATCCTTAGTGATAAAGAGGTCATGGACAGAGGTGAGTTTGCTGCATACAGTATTCCAAAAGGCGCAGGATAAGATGAGGCTTGTTTTGGGAGGAAGAAAAATGGAAACTAAATTGTGTGGATTGCGGCTGCTGCCAGAGGGTGCAGGGTGATGGGGTGCGTTGAGTACAGTTAAATGATGGAGGCCCAGGGTTCGGGGATACACAGTATTTCCAGAGGTTAGGAGAAGCAAAAGGGTGAGGGAGGTAATATGGGAGTATGATTTATATGAAGGGACATGCCTTAGTAGTAGTAGTGAGGTTGATGGTTGGAGGTATTGAGTGTACCTGTGGAGTAAGTTTAGGGTGGATGAACTTAACTGGGCTGCACAGACACCTGACCTCAACCCTATAGAACATCTTTTGGATAAATTAGAGTGCAGACTGCGAGCCAGGCCTTCTCTCCAACATCAGTGCCTGACCTCACAAATGCGCTTCTGGAAGAATGGTCAAACATTCCCATAGACACACTCCTAAACCTTGAGGACAGCCTTCCCAGAAGAGTTGAAGCTGTTATAGCTGCAAAGGTTTGGCCAACTCAATATTGAACCCTACGGACTAAGACTGGGATACCATTAAAGTTCATGTGCGTTTAAAGGCAGGCATTCCAATACTTTTGTTAATAAAGTGTATATTTATATTCTACAGAAGAGTAGATATATGATCCTCAGCATTTTATTGTGACTATTAAAATAACATCTGTTTGCTGAAAGGAAGATTTTTCACTAAATGCAAAAAAGGTCAAAATGTTTTTAAGGGGAATAAAATAGTAGTATGTGATTGACACACAGTGCTTTAGTGAAGTAAATGTTTTTCAGATAGTTTTTACATCTACTTTAAACCTTTGCACTGGGATGCTATATAGGGGGAGTGCCTATGCTTTTCTCCCTTTATTATCGGTTACTGTGAAAGAGACGGTCAAATTGTTTTCTGACTCAGAAAAGATGTCTGTCAACATCACAACACGTATCCAAAATGCACTAAACTGCGATATATTGAATTAATTACTATCCAAAAATGTGAGTGTAAATCTTGTTGTTCCAGTTTGACTCATATTGTATATTGCACAAATTGGTTTACTCATTAGTAATTATTACCAACTCAAATCTTCCTCTACAGTTCTTCCAAAGTTTGAAGTTACTCTTCATTTCCCCAAGGTTGTAATGTTTAACAGTGAACAGTTCCCACTTCACATATGTGGAAGGTGAGTCTGAACTCCAGTATGGATGAATGGATATATAGAAGCCACCAAATTCTTATTAATGCAGATACTGCTTAGTGACTGAAAGAAAGAAATCACATGACATAAGATGTTCTAAATAATGTTTTGTAAAAAATAACACATTGTAAATTTGTTATCTTTCAGATACACTTATGGAAAGCCAGTTCAAGGAAACTATACAGTCACTGTGTGTCACAAGCAATATACATATTGGTGGAGACCAGTGAACCCCATTACCAACACCAACGCCTGTGCTAAATTCAGTGGAAAGGTATGTGCCACAGAATGGCAGTTAGATCTGAACTGGACAATAAATAACAAACTGGGGAGCCCCCATACAATTTTAAAGAGAATCTGTAAAGCACATGATCTTTGTAAGAGGACTCGGACCCCCAGTCCAAATAAACTATAAATAATTTCAAAGTGTCAATGTGCTGCAGTAAAAAGTTTGTTGATTTTAGAATTTTACATTATGACAAACTTTTCTAAGGCTATTCTTAGACATATGGCCTCTCTATCTAATATGCAACCTTAGCTTAAATTTTTATCTGACCAAAAAAGTGTTTTTTTCTTCTCCCTTTCTCAAGTGTATTGCTCTTTCTAACTACTAAAGCTGGCTATAAAATAGATTTTCAAAAATAAATTTGTACAAAAATTTGTACAAAGACTCTCAGTACATAGTATATTGTCTCGACAGTTTTAAGAACATCGTCTTTATGTAGTTCAACATTTTTATTTTTGATACTATTCAATTATGGAGTGACTAGATTTTATAGAATGAAAACCACATACACTGTTAGAAATTAGTTTGTTCCTTCTTGCTCCTTTAAAATTTCCCCTCAGTGCAATTGATAACTAATTTGACCCCACTAATGATTAGAAAATTTCAGGAACATCCTTAAATTAAACAATTTGTAACAAAATTCCACTAGTATTTAGCCAGTATAAAGGATAAGTTCACCTTGTGTAATTTGTTACATACATTCAGGGTGTAACGTGTAATACATTACAGATGCACCGTCCTCTGCTTCCTCCCTAGCCCCCATTTTGACAGCGAGCGGAGGGTCTTCACAAGCCCGGCCACATCATTAATTTACAGTGTTCTGTCGATATGAAAACTATAAGTACTGACAGCCTTTGCGGTAGTTGGCTTACATTCATATATACTAGGGCCAATTTAGACAGGAGTCAGTTAGCTTACCAGCATGTCTTCGGAGTGTGGGAGGAAACCAAAGTACCCGGAGGAAACCCACATGGGCCAGGGAGAACATGCAAACTCCAGGCAGGCAGTGCTGTGGTTAAGATTCAAACAATATGATCCTAGTGCTGCCAAGCGAAAGAGCTAACCACTAAGCCACTATGCTGCCTCGAATAATGAACTTCTTTTATTTCCACCCCTTTTCAGTCTGTTAAAAGCATTTTGCCATATATGTTGGATAAGTGTAAAGAAGAGTAATCCTGCCAGATATCCAGTAAGTTCTTTGCACTCTGCTGCACTGAAATATCAAGCACTATAATTATTCCCCGGCCAGTTCACCTCTGTGGACTACAGAACACCTACAATATCCATATATTATTGAGATGAGGAGAAAGGAGGGGGGGGGGGAGGGGGTGTAACGTAATCCAAATGAAGAGCAAGCAGTTTAGAATTAAACCACTGCCCCTCCATAGATACACTACAGTGAGCTTTGGCCCTCTAGGAAAGGAAGTATGTTCCTGGCAGGATTAACAAGTTAAAATAAAGGAAAACAGCCCCAAAAAAGGAAAGCTATGCAGCTGCAGTTACCACGTCTAAGGATTTGTAACCTGCAATATATTACATTTGTGTTCCTAGCTTGCAATTGAAATGTTGGTTCTGCTGGATTCTTTATATAGATACTGTATGTTTACAACCCTTAAGCCCAAAGTCCTCCACTTGATCACTAATAATTCAGCACTGTTTACTTCTCTGTTTCTCACGCACAGCTGGATAGATTGGGATGTGATACCATAGAGGTTAATGCTACAGTCTTTAAAATGAGAAGCGCTAACATGGAGCGTATGCTGAAAGGAGAGGCCTCTATCACGGAGGATGGGACTGGTAAACTTCTGTTTTCAACTTCCTTCTGTCTTGTTTATAAATGGAACATGTAATGTACTGTACATAGATCAGGGGTGCCCAACTGGTGGCCCACAGAGCCACCGGCAACCTCTTGTTCTGGGAGGGTGGGTTGGCAATCCCAGATCGCGGGTTGCTGACCCAACATCCCAGAGCATCAGTGTTGTGAATGGAGCCAGCGGTAGTGACTGTGAAGCCCATGCTTCCTGTATAGCACCAGCTGCTGTTACACTTGGAGTGATACCAAATGCACTCCACCTGGGACAACAACAGTCGGCAAAACCTGAATGGAAGACTGTTATTAAAGGTCAGTTAATTACTAAAATCACACTGTATATAAGGGCATATCTGTTCTGCCGTGGTTACTGGGCTGCTTTCAAACTGGGCACCTGCAGGTTACCTGCACTGAGCGATAGACTTCTATTATTCCCTGCAGGTTTGGTGTGCTTTCTGTAAGTTCACCACACCTGCAGGATATATTAGATGTCTATGGCAAAGTGCAGCTTACCCATAGGAAAGCCATAGGTGCATTGCGCTGTACCCGCAGTGTGGATAATCTGCAGCGCATCCATGTGAAAGCAGCCTTAGGCCCCTTTCACACAATTGGTCCGACCGGGTTAGATGGACCCAATCGGACCCTCCATTCACCAATATAGAGCGGCAGATGTAAACAGACTTGTGTCTATTTACACCGGCCTACCTCCAATCTGATCTTCTAAAAGAAAAAACAGAAGGGGATCCATCCCCTTCCGTCTGGGAAGATCGGAACAAAGAGCCCATGGAGTAGATCGGGTTGTATGGACACCGACCTGTCATCCGACTTAAATGTGTTAGGTTCCTTTTCGAAATTTGTTTTGTTTATTTGAGTTCGAAACAATTCAAATTCCATTCAAAATCAAATTAATTCTATTCAAAATTTTAATTTTGGAAGATGGTTATATTCTTTCTATTCCTTTCTATTCTATTGTTTTTTTCTATTTTATTCTAGCCTTTTCTAATCTATTCTTTAATTTTATTATCTAGTTTCTTCTGTTCTATTCTTTTATCTTCTATTATATTCTATTGGAAATGAGAATTTCAGAAGATGGTTATATTATTATATTTTTTTCTGTTCTATTCTATTCTTTTATTCTACTTTCTATTCAAATTCAAATTTATTCTATTTGAAATTTAAATTCCAGAAGATAGTTGTATTCTATTGTATTCTATGCTATTGTTTTTTTTTTCTATTCTACTCTTTTCTTTTTCATTCTATTCTAATCTATTCTTTTCTAATCTATTCAAATTTATTCTATTCATAATTTGAATTTCGGAAAAGAAGGTTATATTCTTTTTCATTCTATTCTATTAAATTCTATTGTTTTTTCTATTCTATTCTTTTATAGTCTATTCTCTTTTTTTTATATTCTATTTGAATTCAAATTTATTTTATCTGAAATTTGAATTTCAGAAGATGGGTATATTTATTCTATTATGGTCTATTCCTCTATTTTCTATTCTATCCCTTTATTTTCCATTATATTTTTTTATTTTTTTATTTTATTATTTCGGATCCATTTGAATTCATTACTATTGTAAAATTTGAATACATCTGAATTTCAGAATAACAAAAAATGTGTCCAAATTTTGTTTCATAACTAAATGAACCACACATGTCTAGTGGCCTGAGACCAGTTACCAAGTCACTTAATCAGCCCTCACTCTTCAAAATGTTGGGCACTCCTGACATAGATGCTAAGGTTAGAATAACGGTGAAAAGCAGCTGGCGTGTTACTTAAATCTCTGGGGGATGCGCTGGGAGGGGAAGAGCTGGAGTCAACCTTTAAGTTAAAAATCTTAATTTCATTTTTTTCAGTACCATCTTCTTTCTTTCATCTCCCCCTCTCACCTAACCCCCCCCCCCCTTTTTTTTTTTCTTTCTTTCCCTCTCTCTTCTCTCCCCCCTCATATCCCCTGTCCCCTCTTCCTTTCTCTGTATATTTCACGTAGAGTGTTATTGAGACATCCAGCTTAGATTGACCCTTGGGCAAATCGGATGTCTCACCACAATGAAACATTCCAGCTTTGTAATGTGTTCTGTTCAATCACATATAATATGCTGTTTTGTTGCTTCTCTTACTTTACCAGTGATCCATGTTGATCATGTTAATTGTACTCTGTTCTTTTATGTACAATAAAATGTTTATGGAAAAAAAAAGAATAACGGTGAATCCTTTGATTTCCCAGTGCTGATCTCTTATTTCTTTTCAATAATTATTTTGGCAGGAATTGAGTTATCTACAGTCAGTCAGGCTGCTATATCCAATGTAATCACTAAGGTGTCCTTTGTTGATGCTGACAGTAACTATAAATCTGGCATCCCATTCAATGGATTGGTGAGTTGCATAATATTTTTGTGTAAATCTTATTTTGCCATAAAATTTGTTTTTGTAGTTGTTATAACCAATGAGAGCTGAAAATAACTGTCAAATGTCTAAAAATAACCGTAAAAAAGAATCCACAGATGGATTTAAATTTGGTCAGTTCAGCAGGAACTTGCTAAAATTCGATTTATCTGTGGGCAGGCTGGTTGTACTGAAGTTGACCTATTGATCCACTTCAGTAAATCCAACCTGATGTTTTTTCTTTCGTACAATCACTGTCATCGGCTATTAATAATTAAATAGTTTTTGTTAGAAATTCTGTATATGGTCCTACAGAACATAAGTGCACGGTCAACATGGGCTTTGCTGCTTAACTTTGGACAGAAAACAGGAACCCTTATTCAGGGAAAAGACATAGAGCATGCCATAGATGCAGCTACATACATATAAACACTGCCATCTACTGGTTAAAGAATATATCTCTACTAAATACTGATGTACAGTAGTTGTTGAATAAAATACAGTTCTGTATTCCAAAACCCCCACTCAACAACTACCCCTTTTATTAGTCCTATTTTGGATCTTAGTTCTCTAAATCTGATTCTTGTAAACATTTTTGCCAAATACTGTGATCCAACTTTTGTTTCTCATGAGTTGGAAGTCTTTGCATCTCATCCCATGAATCTGACTCTGGTTATACTGCTATGTGAATAAGCTAGGACAGACGTTTTGGCTGGGATGCCTTTATTGCTTCTGGTGGATTTCCTTATTGAAGCCTCTTGTGGCCTGGTTTCTTCTTTTACAGCATTTCGATTGTCTACTGGGATTTCTATTTCTGTGTCACTGTAATGTTCCGGTACCTTTGGTACCCTAAATTACACTTTCCACAAGTGTATGCGCCCCACCATTTACTTTTGGAAAGGTGCGCATACACCTTTAAGACTGGAGCTGTCATCACCCAGCGCCGGACTAGATGGCTATTTAAAGCGCCGGTTCTCACTCACATGTGTTCGTTCAAACACCCTTACCTGGATGCTATCCTTGCTTGAAGCTTCCATGCTTGCAAGCTTACCTCGCTGACGGAACCTCGCTGCGCTGATCCCTGTATCCCGCTACTGGATCATCCGCCTCTCCTGAACCACCCTTCGGCTGTATCGCTAATAGTGCTAAGTACCCCGCAGGGGAATTCTCTATAACTTATACTAAGCTTACACTATCTAGCTCTGCATAGTAAAGACTGTTTATCACATCTGCATAACTAGATTGCTAGCTCTTGAGACTACTGCTACTTTTCTGCACTGGGTTGATCTCTTTTGTATGTCCACCTGCTATTCTGTCATCTGCTACCATACAACATTGCTAAACCTTCCTGCATCCATCTGCTACTGTCTCACCTTCAAGTGTCTATCACCTACCACCTCCACTCAACCTATCCCTCAACCTTCATCATTGTGTTACCACATACATAAAGTCACTCTAGGAACCAGCTTGCTAATTGTGTGTATTTACTGGCTGAAATAAGACCTTCCACACATGATGAGTCATTGAGGTTGGGAATGGTATCTCAGCATATCTCTTACATGACTACTGACGTGGAACTATTTCTGCAGCTGAAAATCCACACCATATAAGAAACGCAGGAGCGTTACAGATTGAACGAACCAAAAAATGGATTCAGCAGAAATAACCACTCAGGTGACACAATTAAAACAGCAAGTATCTGCGTTAATACACGCACTTGCTGAATTAAAAGAAGACAATCAGGCTCTGTCGCAGCAGGTAATTAGACTGACACAACTTACCTCTGCTCAGTCCCCTGAACCCAAGATAAATCCCCCTTTGGTATTTACAGGCGATCGCAAAAAATTTCGCGAATTTAAAAACGCATGTGAGTTACTTTTTTTGCTAAAACCTCGTACCTACCTTACTGATCACATTAAGGTTTGTACTATTAATTCTTACCTATCAAGCGATCCTCGAGCCTGGGCAGATTCTCTTTTTAAGAAAAACGACCAGCTTCTCAACTCCTATGCCTTGTTCCTGGCAGAGCTCACTAGCCTATATGATGACCCCAATAGGCAGAGTACTGCTGATCTTCAGTTAAGATCCTTGAAACAAGGAAGGAGGCCTGTAGAAGACTTTGTCGCAGAGTTCAAGAGATGGACCCTTGATTCAGAATGGAATAATGCATCTCTGAAAACCCAATTTAGGCTTGGCCTATCAGAAGCCGTTAAGGACGAGCTCGCCCGAGCGGATCTGCCAAAAACCCTGGATGCATTAATACAACTCAGTATTACCATAGATAGAAGACTACGAGAAAGAAAGGCTGAAAAGATGGGAATGCCATTATCCGTTTCCTCTCGGAGTCTGGCCGTTCCTATGGAGGTAGGAACCATACGCCCACCGCTATCAACTATGGAAAAAGCCAAAAGACGAAATGAAAATCTCTGCTTGTACTGTGCATCCCCGGATCACAAGATAAACGTCTGTCCCCTAGTCAACAAAAAGAAGGGTGAATGTTCACATGTCTCTCTAGGAGGATTGACAACTTCATTCACTAACCCCTACATTTCTGTTTTTTTGACATTACAGTGGGACCAGAACAGGATTACTACTAAGGCCATGATTGACACAGGATCTTGTGGAAATTATATGGATATATGTTTTGCTGCTTTAAATAAAATTCCTAATATTTCTAAACTCAAACCTGTCTCAGTAAGTCTTATTACCGGTGTTCCGTTATCCTCTGGTCCGATCACCGATCAGACACAAGCACTTCTAGTCACTATTAACGAGTCTCATAGGGAGACTTCTACCTTCGATTTAATTCCTTCACCCCACTTTCCCATTGTGTTGGGACTTCCCTGGTTACACACACACCAACCAACCATAGATTGGAAGAAACGGTCATTGACCTTCCCTTCTTGTTATTGCGAGGAAACGTGTAACCTCCCGTTTTCCGGCAAGATTCTGTCTGTGGTGACAGATGAGATTGCACCACTATGTTATCAGGATCTTTCTGAGGTTTTTCTTGAGAAAAATGCTCAAACATTACCGCCTCATCGAGACTATGATTGTAGCATTGATCTACTCCCAATTAGCAAATTGCCGTTCGGTCATGTTTATCCTCTTTCACAGGATGAACTTGCCCATCTCAAAACCTATTTGGATGAGAACTTGGAAAAAGGTTTTATTAGACCTTCCACTTCTTCCACAGCAGCAGGACTCTTTTTTGTTCGCAATAAAGATTCAAGTCTCAGACCTATCATCGACTACAGGAAATTGAATGCTATCACAATAAAAGATCGCTATCCTCTACCGCTTATCCCTGAGCTCATTGAGCAGGTGCGTGGAGCTACCTATTTTTCAAAATTAGACCTGAAAGGAGCATACAATCTCATTCGAATCCGTGATGGACACGAGTGGAAGACTGCATTCAGAACTAGATACGGATTGTTCGAATATCTTGTGATGCCATTCGGCCTATGCAATGCCCCTGCAGTTTTCCAACGATTTATAAACGATATTTTTAAAGACTTACTAGATATCTGTGTTGTGGTATATCTGGACGATATACTTATATATTCACGGACCCTGTCGGAACACATAAGACATGTAAGACTTGTATTATCGAGATTGCTTGCACATAATCTTTATGTGAAGCTGAAGAAATGCTTGTTCCATAAAGATGAGGTACTCTTTCTAGGCTACATCATATCCAAAACAGGATTCGAGATGGACATGAGTAAAATATCCTGCATTCAGGATTGGCCTACACCAACTACACGCAAGGCGCTACAGCGATTCCTGGGATTTTCAAATTTCTACAGGAAGTTCATATAAAAATTTTCGGCTATTGTGAGACCCCTCACACAGCTCACTAGCATAAAAATACCATTTAAATGGTCAGAAGAAGCAAATAAGGCTTTCCACTTGTTAAAGACAAGGTTTACTTCCGCTCCCATATTACGCCATCCAGACCCATCCCTCCAATACATTCTGGAGGTAGATGCGTCAAACATGGCAGTAGGAGCAATACTCTCCCAACGACCTACCCACACTTCACCACTTCATCCAGTCACTTTTTTTTCTAAATCCCTGAGCAGTCCCGAGATAAATTACCCCGTGGGTGAAAAGGAACTGCTCGCTATAAAATTGGCTCTGGAGAATTGGCGACATTTACTCGAAGGCACCCAATTACCAATAATTATATACACAGACCATAAAAACCTCCAATATCTTCAGACTAGCAAAACTCTCTTGCATCGACAGGTACGATGGTCACTATTCTTTCTAAGGTTTAACTTCCTAGTGACCTACACACCTGCAGATAAGAACAAAAAGGCGGATGCACTATCACGACTAACTGAAGAAAACTACTTTGAAATTCCTTCCGTTCCTATAATACCTCACAAACGCATTATTGGAGTTGTCCGTTCCTTGAAGGAAGAGGTTCTGCATGGTATAAGTTTGGATTCACCCCCACCACAACTAAATACTGATGCAGAAGGCTTCCTCTACTACAACGACAAACTTTACATACCACCTACCCTACGCACCAAGATTTTGGAATTATCGCATGATGTGCCTATGGCAGGACATATGGGTATGACAAAGACTTTCAATTTGATTTCTCGGCAATTCTGGTGGCCTGACATGAAAACATCTATACAAAAATTCGTCTCTTCATGCAATGTCTGTGCCAGGTCCAAAATTGACACTACGAGACCATCCGGTCTACTATGCAGTCTACCAATACCCCAAACTCCATGGGAGGTTTTGTCATTGGACTTCATCGTAGAATTTCCTCCTTCCAAAGGATTTAATACCATCTTGGTGTCAGTGGACCATCTGACAAAGATGGCACATTTCATTGCTATTCGCAGACTACCTTCGTCCAAACAAACGGCAGAACTCCTGATGAAACATGTCTTCAGATTACATGGTATCCCAAAAACTCTTCTGTCTGACCGTGGATCCCAATTTATTTCTAAATTCTGGCAAGAACTATGTCACATACTACGGATTGAGCGGAAGCTCACTTCTCCTTACCATCCGCAGACCAACGGACAGACTGAGAGAGTCAACCAATGCATCGAGCAGTATTTACGTTGTTACACTTCTTACCAACAGGATGATTGGTTGGATCTTCTCCCCCTGGCAGAATTTGCCTACAACAACGCAACTCACAGTACAACCAAGCAGAGTCCGTTCTACTTGAACTATGGGTTCCATCCCTCTATTCTCCCTCCACGCATCCTTCCTTCAAATAACCCAGTAGCCTCAGACTATCTTACCCAAATAAAGGATTCTCTGGGTTTACTAAATACTACCATTGCACACGCTCACAGTCAACAAAAGAAGTACTATGATCTTCGTAGAAGACCTTCTCCACAGTATACTATCGGGGACCTCGTTTGGCACTCAACAAAAAACTTGAGACTGAAGATCCCTAGCAAAAAGCTTGGACCTCTGTTCTTGGGACCTTTCCCAATCAAGAAACTTATTGGAAAAGCTGCAGTGCATCTTACATTGCCAATGGACCTAAAAATCCATCCCATTTTCCATGTGTCGCTACTAAAACCCCATGTTCCGGACCAAGGAATAAGGCCTAATATTCCACCTCCCCCTCCTGTACAAGTTGAAAGTGGAGAAGAATACGAGATAAAAGAGATTCTGGATTCTCGTATCTACAGAAGAAGACTTCAGTACTTGGTTAGATGGAAGAACTATGGGCCCCAAGACAACACCTGGCTAAACACCTCTGACATACATGCCCCTAGATTAATCCGCAATTTTCATGCGAGATACCCAGACAAACCAGCTCCAGAGGCCTTCAGGAGCAGGCCTTAAGGGGGGGTATTGTAATGTTCCGGTAACTTTGGTACCCTAAATTACACTTTCCACAAGTGTATGCGCCCCACCATTTACTTTTGGAAAGGTGCGCATACACCTTTAAGACTGGAGCTGTCATCACCCAGCGCCGGACTAGATGGCTATTTAAAGCGCCGGTTCTCACTCACATGTGTTCGTTCAAACACCCTTACCTGGATGCTATCCTTGCTTGAAGCTTCCATGCTTGCAAGCTTACCTCGCTGACGGAACCTCGCTGCGCTGATCCCTGTATCCCGCTACTGGATCATCCGCCTCTCCTGAACCACCCTTCGGCTGTATCGCTAATAGTGCTAAGTACCCCGCAGGGGAATTCTCTATAACTTATACTAAGCTTACACTATCTAGCTCTGCATAGTAAAGACTGTTTATCACATCTGCATAACTAGATTGCTAGCTCTTGAGACTACTGCTACTTTTCTGCACTGGGTTGATCTCTTTTGTATGTCCACCTGCTATTCTGTCATCTGCTACCATACAACATTGCTAAACCTTCCTGCATCCATCTGCTACTGTCTCACCTTCAAGTGTCTATCACCTACCACCTCCACTCAACCTATCCCTCAACCTTCATCATTGTGTTACCACATACATAAAGTCACTCTAGGAACCAGCTTGCTAATTGTGTGTATTTACTGGCTGAAATAAGACCTTCCACACATGATGAGTCATTGAGGTTGGGAATGGTATCTCAGCATATCTCTTACATGACTACTGACGTGGAACTATTTCTGCAGCTGAAAATCCACACCATATAAGAAACGCAGGAGCGTTACAGTCACTTTGTTGCTTATCTTTTTGTGACACTGATGTGGAATTTCCCTCAGTTCGAACACACTGAAGTTTCATTGACAATTACACTTCTATTGGTGGTTACCTTGTTTGTGTCTTAGTGTAGAATTCTGTATCCCTTTTGAGATTTGCTGTACCCCACAAGTAGACCTTTGCGCAAGCATCCCATTTTGTATGTTTTTCTTTTGGGATGTGCACATCGGCTTTGCTTCTAAACATTTTTCGATGGTTCCGATTTGGGGCTTTTCCATTGCACAGTTTATATAGAGTTTTCTCAGTTTATTTTCCTCGTAGTTGATTTTGAAGATAACATGCAGTCATAATTGCCTCCCTCCAGTACGTGGTTGGCGTATCTGCATTAAACAGCATGGTTCTTCTACTCTCACATAGAATACAGTTCATTGTATCTGCAACTATGTTTTGTTCTGGCTTGTATGGTACAGTAGTTCGAAATATTATGCCATGCTTTCTGAGAATTGCCTGTGTATTATCACTTGTATGATTAATTTCCATTATCTGTGTGCAATACATTCAGCAATTGGTCAAATTTGTTGCTTACTTGAACCAAATACTGTTCAAGTTTCTCTGGTACTTTTGTTGTGTAACAGATATAGTGTAGTATAGTATAGTATACCTGAAGTAATCATCTATGAAGTGAGAAAATACCTCTACTTTCCTGGAGTCACTTGTTCCATTGGATTGCAAAGATCTGAGTGAATAAGGTCTAGAGGTTTCTTAGCTCTGCTGTTACCCTTACTTGGAAAGGCTTGTATTGTCATTTTTCTTTTTATACAGCTGGTGCATTTCATTGTTTGATCACATGTACTAATTGTATTTCCACTTGCATAGTCATTCTCAGTTAATTTATTTTTTATGTCAGGACTTCTGTGCCCAAAGTGACTGTGCCATGTGTGAATGCAGTTGAAATGTTTTTCCTCCTTGGCAGTAGAGATGGCCTTGCGGTTCGCCCGGCGGTTGGTTCGTGGCAAACTTTGCTCGTTCGCGATTAGCCGAACATGCGAACATATATCCGCCATATTAGTTTACATTGTGAAGAACTTTGACTCATGACACATCCATCAGGTGGTACAGGACATACCCCCTACCTTATAAATGGACCTGATACGGCTGCCATTTTACATTCTGCCTTTTGTCAGTGTAGGGAGAGGTTTGCTGTGTGGAGCAGGGACAGACTGTTAGTGACACAAATCGCTAGTAAATAGGTCCACAAAAGTCCTTTTAAGGACTGGTATAGGTGCTTTTGTCAGTGTAGGGAGAGGTTGCTGTGTGGAGCATGGACAGACTATTAGTGACACAAATCACTAGGTAATAGGTCCACAAATGTCCTTTTAAGGACTGGTATAGGTGTACTATTGTTTGGCCTGTATTCTGTCTTTTGTCAGTGTAGGGAGAGGTTGCTGTGTGGAGCAGGGACAGACTGTTAGTGACACAAATCACTAGGTAATAGGTCCACAAAAGTCATTTTAAGGACTGGTATAGGTGTACTATTGTTTGGTGTGCAGTATATAGGGGTGTAATACACTTATAATATACTTTCTAATATAGAAAGCATATTATAGTGGATTTGTATTGTGCAGTATTGTGACTGATGAGAGGTTGCTGTGTGGAGCAGGGACAGACTGTTAGTGACACAAATCATTAGCTAATAGGTCCACAAAAGTCCTTTTAAGGACTGGCATAGGTGTACTATTGTTTGGTGTGTAGTATATAGGGGTGTAATACACTTATAATATACTTTCTAATATAGAAAGCATATTATAGTGGATTTGAAGCGGGATGTTATATAACCATATACTTTCATAATAGTGTATTTGTGTACTGCAGAAATTTTGCCTCTTTCGCTGCATTCCCTCTGCTACACACAGTGACAAACATTACTGGGAAAAAAAGTATTATAACTGGTGTGATATACCAGTGGGCCCCCAAAACGACAGATTGAAGTGGGGTGTTATATAACAATATACTTTCATAATAGTGTATTTGGGTACTGCAGAAATGTTGCCACTTTCGCTGCGTTACCTCTGCTACACACAGTGACAAATGTTACTGGGAAAAAAGTATTATAACTGGTGTAATATACCAGTGGCCCCCCAAAACGACAGATTGAAGCGGGGTGTTATATAAAAATATACTTTCATAATAGTGTATTTGGGTACTGCAGAAATGTTGCCTCTTTCGCTACGTTACCTCTGCTACACACAGTGACAAATGTTACTGGGAAAAAAAGTATTACAGTTGTGTTCAAAATTATTCAACCCCCACTGAAATTGATTGTTTTGGCCAGTTTGACATTGATTTTGATCATTCAGTCATCCTGCTTACAATTAAATCAAAGAGGCACGTGTAGGTCAGACAAATATAACATAACATTTATAATGAAATAACCACAAATGTCTTTTCTGTGCTCACATCATTATCAGTTTTATTCAACCCCCAAGTGACATTCAATCTTAGTACTTAGTACAACATCCTTTTACAGTTATAACAGCTTTTAAACGTGAAGCATAGCTTGACACAAGTGTCTTGCAGCGATCTACAGGTATCTTCGCCCATTCGTCATGGGCAAAAGCCTCCAGTTCAGTCACATTCTTAGGCTTGTGCACTGCAACTGCTTTCTTTAAATCCCACCAGAGGTTCTGAATCGGATTTAAGTCTGGTGACTGTGATGGCCACTCCAAAATGTTCCAGCCTTTAATCTGCAACCATGGTCTAGTGGACCTGGTATGCTTGGGATCATTGTCCTGTTGAAAGGTCCAATGTCTCCCAAGCCTCAGGTTTGTGACGGACTGCATCACATTGTCATCCAATTTCTCCTGGTACTGAAGAGAATTCATGGTACCTTGCACATGCTGAAGCTTCCCTGTACCTACATAAGCAAAACAGCCCCAAAGCATGATTGACCACCCGCCATGCTTCACAGTAGGCAAGGTGTTCTTTTCTTCATAGGCCTTGTTCTTCCTCCTCCAAACATAGCGTTGATCCATGGGCCCAAACAGTTCTAATTTTGTTTCATCAGTCCACAGAACACTATCCCAAAACCTCTGTGGTTTGTCCACATGACTTTTGGCATACTGCAGTTGACTCCTCTTATTCTTTGGAGACAGCAAGGAGGTGCGCCTGGGAGTTCTGGCATGAAGGCCTTCATTACGCAGTGTGCGCCGTATTGTCTGAGCAGAAACTTCAGTACCCACATCTGACAAATCTTTTCTCAGTTACTCAGCAGTCACACGGGGACTTTTCTCCACTCTATGCTTCAGGTAGTGCACAGTAGTCGAAGTCAGCATCTTCTTTCTGCCACGACCAGGTAGCGTTTCAACAGTGCCCTTTGCCTTGAATTTGCGAATGATGCTTCCTATGGTGTCTCTTGGTATGTTTAACATCTTTGCAATCTTCTTATAGCCATTGTCCTTCCTGTGAAAAGTAATCACCTCTTCTCTTGTCTTCCTGGACCATTCTCTTGACTTCACTATGTTTGTAACCACACCAGTAAATGTCTAGAAGGAGCTGAGTATCACAGTCATTTTAAAGCTGCCTAATTGGTGCTTATTAGGCTTTATTGCTGCTCCCTGACATCCACAGGTGTTTTCAATACCTGATTGAAAACACTTCAATGAACCTCTGTTCTTCAGAGTGGTAGTCTTTAAGGGGTTGAATAATTGTGTCAATGAAGAATTCACAAAAGAAACATTTACTACTGTATTACAAAACCAATTGATGTCATTTTAGTTGCATATGGTTCTTTAAGAAGTCCTTGTAGGATTTCATTCTGAATGCAATTACAAATGTACACTAAACTCCCTAAACCCTTTACAGCATTGGGGGGTTGAATAATTTTGAACACAACTGTATAACTGGTGTGACATACCAGTGGCCCCCCAATACGATAGATTGAAGCGGGGTGTTATATAACAATATACTTCCATAATAGTGTATTTGGGTGCTGCAGAAATGTTACCTCTTTCGCTGCGTTACCTCTGCTACACACAGTGACAAACATTACTGGGAAAAAAGTATTATAACTGGTGTGATATACCAGTGGCCCCCCAAAACGACAGATTGAAGTGGGGTGTTATATAACAATATACTTTCATAATAGTGTATTTGGGTACTGCAGAAATTTTGCCTCTTTCACTGCGTTAACTTTGCTACACACAGTGACAAAAGTTACTGGGAATTTTTTTTTATAACTGGTGTGATAGACCTGTGGCCCCCCCAAAATTACAGATTGAAGCGGGGTGTTATATATCTTCTTCCACATATACTGCGCTTTTCTAAAGACTTTTTTCACAGGGTCATTTAAAAAAATGACCGGCAGAGGAAGAGGCAGGCCCTTCCGCAGGGGTGGTAGGGGTAGGGCAGGAGCAGAAGGTGCGTTCGATTACGTCAAAGGATGCACCAGACTTGGTTGAGTGGCTCACTCAGCCTTCCTCTTCTGCACCCTCCTCATCCTCTCTATCTGCACCCTCTTCACTCTCTGCTGTGTGCACCCCAAAGACACCACCACCATATACCCTCCGCTTGAGTCACATGAATTATTTTCCGATCCATCACAAGACATTTATGATGCACAGCCATTCTTGGGGAAGGGACGTCGATGATGCAGAGGCAACATTTCTGCAGTACCCAAATACACTATTATGAAAATATATTGTTATATAACACCCCCCTTCAATCTGTCGTTTTGGGGGGCCACTGGTCTATCACACCAGTTATAATACTTTTTTCTAATTGCATTTGTCACTCTTTGTAGTTGTAGTATCGCTGCAGAACCGCTCACCAGTCACAATGCTGCACAATGCAAATCCACTATAATATGCTTTCTATATTCATCTAGCATTGCAACTTCCTCATCTTCCTGCTCCTGCTCCTTGATGGCTTGATCAATGACATGACGCAATGCATGCTCCAGAAAGAAGGTGTAAGGTACGATGTCACTGATGGCACCCTGGCTGCGACTGACCAGTTTGGTGATCTCATCAAATGGCCACAGAAGTCTGCATACCTCGCGCATGAGCAGCCACTGCCGCGGTGAAAAAAACCCAAGCTCCCCAGAACCTGTCCTGCCGCAGAGTTTGTACAGGTAGTCGTTAACTGCACGTTTCTGCTGGAGCAGCCTATCATAGCATATATACAAGGTTGAGTTCCATCGCGTCGGGCAGTCACAAATAAGACGTCTGACGGGCAGGTTGTGTCACCGCTGAATGTCAGCGAGGCGAACCATGGCTGTGTAAGATCTTCTGAAATAGGCTGAGATTTTCCTGGCCTGCCGCAAGATGTCCTGGACCCCAGGGTATTTGACAACGAATCGCTGCACGACCAATTCAGGACGTGAGCCATACATGGCATGTGTGTAATTTTGCCCTGTTTCAGCGCGCTCAGCATATTGGCACCTTTGTTGCACACCACTTTACCAACTGTCAAATTGAGTGGTGTTAGCCACTGATCTGCCTGTGAACGCAAAGCAGAAAGGAGTGCAGGACCAGTGTGGCTCTTGGCTTCCAGGCACAACAGACGCAGCACAGCATGGCAACGTCTCTCCTGGCATGTCTAATAGGTTCTTGGGATCTTGGATGGTGAAGCGGAAGAGACGGTAGCAGCGGAAAAGGAGGAGTAAGCCGAGGAGGAGAGGGAGGATGGAGTAGGAGGAGGAGAAGAAGAGGAAGGCCTGCATGCAATCCGTGGCTGTAAAACCAAATCTACACGGGTGCCACGGGTTACATGCTTGACGGCCATCAGAAGGTTCACCCAGTGGGCAGTAAAAGTTATATACCTTCCCTTCCCATGTTTGCTAGACCACGTGTCTGTGGTCAGATGTATCTTGGCACCGACACTGTGTGCCAGAGATACATTCACTTGTCTCTGAACATGGCCATATAGCTCTGGGATGCTCTTCTGCGAGAAATATTTCCTTCCTGGGACTTTCCATAGTGGTGTTCCAATGGCCAAAAATGTTCAAATCGTCCCTAGGTGAGTGTTGGGCTTACTGCGACTTATGAGTTGACTGCAAAGGCTCCAGCATCAGGGAACACATAGACCGACAGGTGTCCGACTACATCGGGTTAATGGCCGATGTGGACGCTCTGAGAAGTGATGAACCCCTGGACTACTGGGTGGGCAGGCTTGACTTCTGGCCAGAGCTTGCACAATTTGCAATGGAACTGTTGGCTTGCCCCCCATCCAGTGTCCTGTCCGAAAGGACGTTCAGAGCAGCGATGGTGATCATGACTGATAAGCTCACTCGCCTAGCTCACGACAGTGTTGACTACCTCCCATTTCTAAAAATGAATGAGGCATGGATCTCGGGGGAATTCAACACATGTGACCAGTAGACCATGTTTGATTCAAATTCCTCATGACAGGCCACAAATATCCGCCACCACCCATAACAATTCATGGTCCCTGTCTTAGGTAAATACGGCGGCATAAAAGGCCTTTTATGTCCGTTGAATGCCTAATTGCGACCGTCTGTCCATGCTCCACACAGCAACCTCTCCCTACACTGACAAAAGACTTTTGTGGACCTATTAGCTAGTGATTTGTGTCACTAACACTCTGTCCCTGCTCCGCACAGCAACCTCCAGCCACAGAACATATAGTTATTTGCTGTCAGGTGAACGCCTGTTGGCTAATTTTTGGGACTGTACTGGCCGACACTTACTTCTGTGTCCTGTGAATGCCTAATGTACCTCCAGCCACAGAATACAAAGTTCTTTGCTGTCAGGTGAACGCCTGTGGGCTAATTTTCGGGGCCTGCAATGGCCGACACTTGCTTCTGTATCCTGTGAATGCATAATGTACCTCCAGCCACAGAATACAAAGTTCTTTGCTGTCAGGTGAACGCATGTGGGCTAATTTTTGGGGCCTGTAATGGCCGACACTTACTTCTTTATCCTGTGAATGCCTAATTTTTCAGACTGGAATTGTTGTGGCACTATGTGTGCACAGCTAGTATTTTATGGCTGCAAATATGACCTGGAGGTTTTTCATGTTTGCCTGCCATTAAAATGAATGGGGCCCGCCGCGAACCACAGGTTCGCGAACATTTGAGCAAGTTTGCACGAACCGTTGGCGAACCATCCCGGCAGATGTTTATCCATCACTACTTTGCAGTATTAACCAACTCATTTCAGTTCAGCTGATACAGTTAATCTATAATTTTAGCTTTTGCAAGTAAGAAATCCCCCTTTGTGATGGCACAGCTGTCACCTTGGAAGTTTACTACATTGCCTTGTTTTGTGAGCGTCTTCAGATTAGTTCTTCAGATTCAGATTCAGCTTCAGCTTTAGCTTCTACAGATTACTTTCAAGAGCAGGGACATACAAGACAGTTTTCACAGGTATCTTTCTGGTGACACTCTGAGAAAAAAGACAGTACAGAAAGCTATCTCCTTTTCTTTCTGATTTTATTATTTGCCCATTAGCTGTGTTTTCACAGGTATCTTTCTGGTGACACTCTGAGAAAAAAGACAGTACAGAAAGCTATCTCCTTTTCTTTCTGATTTTATTATTTGCCCATTAGCTGTGTTTTTTTTTTTTCTGTTTTACTGTTGAATAAAGACATTTCTGTCATTTGTCATGTGACTCGTGGCTTCTGATTTAACACACCATGCCTGCAAAGATGAGATGTAACTTTTGTATTGAGAAACATATTCATTATGTGAAGCAGAATCAGTTTCTTCCTTCACACTTTTGGCTATTTGAAGTTTAGTTTGTTTTTTACATTCTAGCTTTCCAGATTTTGCAATCTGCTTTAAATTACCCTATTTCTTGCACACAAAACATTCACATATTTCTTGTTGCATGTTACTCATCTTTAAAGCAGACTCTGCGACAGAAGCAGCGTCACTATTAATGTTTTCTGTTTTACACTTAAATTCATCTACAAGCTTGCCCTTAACATATTCTAATGGTATTTCACCATCTGGATGTGCATCAAGTGCTGTGACAAGTGCTTCATAAATTTCTGGTAAGCCACTGAGTAATAGTCCTGAAAAGTAAAAATCTTTTATTTCTTCTCCTATACCTCTCAGGCACTCAACCATTGTGTGTCTTATGTAATCCTGCATATCCTGGCCTTTCATCAGCTTGGTTTAGTATAGCTTTCTAATCAAATCCATTTTATTGCTGAGATTAGCTCTTTCATGCACCTTTTGTAATCCTTCCCACTTCCCAGTTTTACACTTTATGACTTGATCATCTTCTATGCTAACAGAGATTGTGCTCTGAGTTTTTTGATCTTTCTCTGTCCACTCATCTTAAGGGTGTTCTGGCTTGGCTTAATTTATTCATTTCCTCATACCCTCTTCTTATTAGCAGCATTTTCATATTGAATTTCCAAGACTGGTAGTTCTGGTTTGTTAGATTTGCAAATTAAAGCTTTGTTGCTGCTGTGTTACTGCCCATTTTCTTTTATTTTGTTACAGGCTTCTTTATGTTGCTGTATCTTGCACTCAGCTTTTCTCTGGGTGTCTGAGTGGTTTTCTGGGCCCATAACCTGTTAGAAATTCTGTATATGGCCCTTCAGAACAGACATTACACAGTCCACATGGGTTTTTCTGCTTAACTGCAGACAGGAAACAGAAACCTTTATTCAGGGAAAAGACAGAGCATACAATACATGCAGCTACAAACATATAAACATTGCCATCTACTGGTTGAACACTATATATCTACTAAATAATGATTTACAGTAGTTGTTGCACAAAATACAATTCTGTATTCCAACAGTTTTAGATGCAATCTCTCCCTCAGCAGAAAATGCTGCAGTTCTTTAAAAAGTAATATGTCTCTGCTGACTCTGTGTCCTTAAAAAGCAACACCATCAGTGTAATGTATGTGCAGTCATTTTGAATAACTATCTCCAAAGCTTCTCAGCGTAACATACGTAGCTGTCTGTTATAGAGATTCAAATGGTCAGTTCACCAAGTAAATATATTTCAGTTTCTGGGAGACAACAGAGTGAAAATACATGTGTTCTATTAAATATCTAAAAGAAAAAGTCTTGTCTTAGAGCATACCCCAAAAGATTCATGTAAATGCCTTTGTTAGCCAGAAAAACCTGTTCACTTTTACTGATTTCATGGATAAGCTTCAGTGACTGACATTCCTCTACCTAACGAGAGTGTCCTTAATAGCCACTGAAGAAATCTCATCAGATAGTAGAATGGTAGGCGGCAGAAAAAGTCAGGTCCCAATCACAAAGTGAAACTAAATGAGAGGAGCACAAAGGGTGTCTCATATGCATACCCACATGTCCACTTTTGGGCCCAATGTGTGGGAATCCCTATACCTGACTTTTTCCCATGTCTTTTTTGCTAACTATGACTATAACTATGAGATCCAAGGTTGGCGGATTGTAGGAAAAATATCCCTCTCAGCTACCTTTGAGATTATTCCTGTCTTTGTTTATGATCCTTTATTAAATTGATATCCTTAAAATTAGGATTATTTTACATAATCACAGTTGGCTATAAAACATTGTCTTCCCAAGCTTATAGTTGGGGGTTTTTGGCTGAGGTTGGGGACTTGTATAGCTATGTTCTTATGCTTGTATATAAAACAGTGAAGAGAGGGCACACAAAGTATGGAGATTAGCTATATCTCTTATGCTGGGTTATAGTGGTGTATATCTCTCATGCTGGGTTACAGTGGTGTTAAGTTCAAGGGTGTGTATGCTATTGTTTATGCTTTTTACATGCTTAAATGTGGATATCCATGTGCATGTAATCTGCCTATGTACCTTGGAATACTATGCCTTTTTTCTTCTGTTTGACTAATGGTGTTTGTTCTGCTATTGTTGACAGCAATTTCATGATGTTGGATTTTACCCATTTTATCTATAATTCAATAAAGCACTTGTTTAATTAGAAAAAAAAGTATGGAGATTAGTTCTGGAGATTTAAATCATTAGGCCCAGAAACTATTAGGTCAATCCCTGCAAATGTTCCAGGAAGGACCAGCAATCGGTGCAGCACAGTGGTCTCCAAACTGCAGCCCTTTGCTTGCCTTTATCTGGCCCTTGAGGCATTATTCCTCCCACTGACACCAACAATCAGGCATAATTCCTGCCACTGACACCAACAATGGGGCACTATTCCTTCCAATGACACCAACGATCGGTTATTCTTTTCCCTGACAACAAAAATAAGGCACTATTTTTCCCATTGACACCAACTATTTCTCCCCTTATTACTAAATATCAGACATTGGTTACTCACACTAGGCAAAGCCCACCCCCTCTAAAGCCAGAAGGACAGTAAACTATCCCTTTCTTTAGAACGTTTGGAGACAGACCCTGGTGTAGCAGTAGTATGTATAAAGGTTTGTCAATGATCTAGGATATTAAGTGTTTTGTTCTGATCGAATCCCATTATAAAATACAGCCATGTACAGTCATACTCCATAGTGTTTAGCACATGTTAAATAGGGACAAAACATAAGTTCACACTCAGAAAATTTAAAGGGTTTAGCATCATGGTCAGAGGTGTATGTTTCACTCATCAGTCCCTGTTTTACATAATTTGTTAATTTAATTTATATGGCTTTCAACACCTGTCATTTATTGACCTCACATCTAATTATTAAAGGACAATGTTATTTCTTTACACAATCTTGGGAAAGTGAATGTGGTGGCTGATTTAGGACATAGCAATCTATAGAGACAATTGAGTCCTACAATAGGTTAAGGTGAGTCGCTGTAGGATAAGACTACATGCAATCCATTCATTCTGAGCTTGTCATTGTTTTAGGCACATCACCAAAATGCTTTGGAGATAGTGTGCATTGTGAACAAGTGAATTAAATACGTTTTTCTTTTGTTTCTATGAGGATGTATATGCATATTTCTTGGCACCATACTAACACTTAAATAAATCATACTCTGATTGTGATATCCTAATATGTCTTCTTTCAGGTTAGAGTGGTGGATGCTAGTGATAACCCTATACCAGGCATTAAGGTTTACCTCACAAGTGTTATCAATTCAATCAATGAAACCTTGGTGACAGATGACAATGGAAAAGCTTCCTTCAGTCTCAATACAAGCGAATGGATGGGACGAATATATCTCTCGGTACTAACCGTTTTGTTTTGATACATTGCTATATGTGTTTTTCTAAAATTCTATATTAAGTGGGCTAGTCAAATAGGTTGTCAAAAGAGTTTAGTTAAACACAATTCGCTCATTTCCCTATATCATTATACTCCCACTAAAAAATTTAAAAACCTTTGACAGGAAAAGCGTCAATAAATTGGTAAAAAAAATAAATAAAAATAAAAACAGAAAAGGACAAACTGTGCCAAAAACTGCATTAAATCTTCTATTCAATAAAACGAATGTTGTAGGCATGTTTGCAATTTTGTGTGTTGTATATATGTTGCTTTTTTTAGGTGCATTACCATTGATCCCTAAGTAACACCCACTGACCCAGGATGCAGCAAAATTTTATTTCAATAGCAAATTGGGTAGAATATGAAAAGAAATAGTTTGACATTTAGCAGTGCTGAAGTACTAATATGCTTGCATTGCAAAGCAGTTAAAATTGCATTATGACATTATGCTGTTGACAATTGAGGTGAAATGGGAAATGCAGCTAATGAAATGTTTAGTGTCATTATGGGATATGCTTCTTTGGAGAGAATTATAAATTAAGTTTTGGTATTGATAAATAAAAAAAAGTCAGAATAGAGAGAGAAAGGAAATGAGATGGATAAGAGGGATCAGAGTAAGGGGGATTGGCCGAAGGGAGGAGGGCTCTACCTCCAGCTGGTCGGCTAGGAGAATAGGTAAACTGTCTCAGCGTGTTAGAAGGTGCCTATCAAAGGTCTGAAATAGTGAGCCCAGTGTTCCAACATTTTTTTTTTCACAGAGGGCCAAACTATTTTTAATGAGCTTGGACGTCAATTTTTCATAGCCCATAATTTGGGATAATCTTGGTTTGACTTCCAAAGTTTTAAGCAATTGTGATTTCCATGCCTTTGTGAACTTTTGTTTGTTGGCTTTGAACAGATGGTTCAGGAATTTAAAGGTGTGTTTATCTACATTATCACACCTGTGATTTGATATGGTTTCATAGATTTTTGAGCATATGATAGCTGTGCAGTGTATTCAATATTCAGTGTACTTTGCTCTAAAATCTATGCAGTATAGGGGAAGTCCACCAAATGTGGAAGAATGCACCAGACCTCTGAGAAGCCACCTAAACAGGTGGAAAGATAGTTTGGTACTAAGCTAGTGAGTTGCCTAGGTATTCGGTACCACTGAGTGAGCACTCAGATTGTTCCACTGCTAGGGCATTTTGGGAGCAAACCTTTGTTGTAAGCCATGTCTCTACAGTCTTCCTTTGCCAGTTTGTAGCCTAGTTATGATTTCCATATATATTAATATGTGTACGTGGGTGCAAAAGCATATTCTTACTAGCATTTAAAAGATTTCAGAAATTTGGCAAGGAAAGTGAGGGTGCTCGCTGTACATTTAAAGTGAACATAGGTTCCCCAATTGGGTATGCGACAGCTGTAAGTATAAAGTGTTTGACTTGTGGGTATCTAAATAGTTCAATGTTTGGTAGCTTGTGATAAATTCATTTCTGAGACTTTTGAAGGTTTTAGGCTATCAGGTTTGACTAGGCTATGAAGGTGAAAAAGGCCTGAAGTGACCCAGTGTTGGAAAAGCCCTGGGGTAGTTAAGCTTGGTTTCGGAGGATGGGTTATTGAGAAAAAATAGAAGCGGGAGGTGGGATGAGAATAGACTCACTGGAGTACTTCACACTATCCCCAACCCTGAAGGGGTGCATGGGGATTGGATTGCATAGCTTTGCTCTATCTCTTTGAAGAAGCCAAAGGTGGTTCAATATGACCATAGCAAGCATTGACTTCCAGTTTTACACATAATGGGACCTCAGTTGTATAACATGATAATTTGCAAATTGGAGAATTTTTGCTATCTGAAAAAAATCAGATATGCAGAGGACCATAGTTTAGCCCAGCTAAAGAGTACACTCCTCACATTTTTGTAAATAATATATTCTATCTTTTCATGCGACAACACTATAGAAATTACACTTTGCTGCAATGCAAAGTAGCGAATGTACAGCTTGTTTTACAGTGTAAATTTGCTCTCCCCTCAAAATAACTCAACACACAGCCATTAATGTCTAAACTGCTAGCAACAAAAGTGAGTACACCCCTAAGTGAAAATGTCCAAATCAGGCCCAATTAGCCATTTCCCTCCCCTGTGTCATGTGACTCGTTAGTGTTACAAGGTCTCAGGTGTGAATGGGGAGCAGCTGTGTTAAATATGGTGTTATCACTCTCACTCTCTCATACTGGTCATTGGAAATTCAACATGGCACCTCATGGCAAGGATCTGAAAAAAAGAATTGTTGCACTACATAAAGAAGGCCTAGGCTATAAGAAGATTGCCAAGACCCTGAAACTGAGCTGCAGCACGGTGGCAAAGACCATACAGCGGTTTAACAGGACAGGTTCCACTCAGAACAGGCCTCACCATGGTCGACCAAAGGAGTTGAGTGCATGTGCTCAGCGTCATATCCAAAGATTGTCTTTGGAAAATATACGTATAAGTGCTGCCAGCATTGCTGCAGGTGTTGAAGGGGTGGTGGTTGGGGGGTCAGCCTGTCAGTGCTTAGACCATATGCCACACACTGCATCAAATTGGTTTGCATGGCTGTTGTCCCAGAAGGAAGCCTCTTCTAAAGATGATGCACGAGAAAGCCCGCAAACAGTTTGCTGAAGACAAGCAGACTAAGGACATGGATTATTGAAACCCTGTCCTGTGGTCTGATGAGACCAAGATAAACTTATTTGGCTCAGAAGGTGTCAAGCGTGTGTGGTGGCAACCAGGTGAGGAGTACAAAGACAAGTGTGTCTTGCCTACAGTCAGGCGTGGTGGTGGGAGTGTCATGGTCTGGGACTGCATGAGTGCTGCCGGAACTGGGGAGCTACAGTTCATTGAGGGAACCATGAATGCCAACATGTACTGTGACATACTGAAGCAGAGCAGGATTCCCAACTCCTTTCGGAGACTGGGCCATAGGGCAGTATTCCAACATAATAACGACTCCAAACACACCTCCAAGATGACCACTGCCTTGCTGAGGGTAAAGGTGATGGACTCGCCAAGCATGTCTGCAGAGCTAAACCCTATTGAGCATCTGTGGGGCATCCTCAAACAGCTCAAGGTCTCTAACATCCACCAGCTCTGTGATGTTGTCATAGAGGAGTGGAAGAGGAGTCCAGTGGCAACCTGTGAAGCTCTGGTAAATTCCATGCCCAAGAGGGTTAAGGCAGTGCTGGAAAATTATGAAGGCCACACACAATATTGACACTTTGGGCCCAATTTGGACATTTTCACTTAGGGTTGTACTCACTTTTGTTTCCAGCGGTTTAGACATTAATGGCTAATGAGTGTACAAGCTGTACACTCATTACTTTGCATTGTAGCAAAGTGTCTTTTCTTCAGTGTTGTAACATGAAAAGATATAATTAAATATTTACAAAATTGTAATTGTATTGTAATTGTAGGGGGTGTACTCTTGTCAGATACTGTATCTCATTGGGCTTTCATTGCTTGGCCACTGTTATATGGCATGATGTATCACTCAATTGGTTACTAAAATTGTCTAAAAGCCTGTTTCATCTGGCTTTGGGATGTTCCAATATGGTAATACAACTTACTTTCCAGTGCATTCTATTTGCATTTGATACCAGTTTGACTTTCTTCTGAGATTGTTTAAAACTCATTGACAGGTGCATTTGACCCACATTTGGCCTCCCTTTAGGTTGCATCAACCTGCATTAGGTTCCTGTTTCATTCATATTGAGTTGTATAGGGAGGGACACAAAAAAAAGCATGTTGTCGCGGGCCCTTAGTCCACAGTTATTGACCTTCTTTGTCATTTTATATGCAGTGATAAAATTAATATTTACATTTAATATTATTGTTTAATATTAATATTTAAATGTTATTATAATTAAATAATCCAGTGTAATGTATTTTTATTTAAAATGTGACAAGCGATTTTAAACAAAATGTATTTTTTGTCATATTTGTCTTCTTATCAAGGCGAGAACAAACCTGCAGAATCGACCATATGTTTATGGCGACATATCCCCTGATTATGGTGAAGCAAATCTAAATCTTAAACCCTTCTACTCCAGTAATAAGAGTTTCCTGAAACTCCATTCCCTGGACAAAGTCCTCCCATGTGAAGGGCAGCAGGAGGTGCAGGTGGAATATATTATTAATCACACAGAGCTGAAAAATGATGTTGACCACTTTGACCTTCATTATTTGGTGAGAATATTTTTGCATTTTGCCAACAATAAAAATGGTTCCAGTTAAAAAGATAAACGTAAATGAATTGCATATGTAAGAAATGTTTTACATGCTAAAAGATCTGTACACATGTTTTTTTTATTTTTTATTAGTCCACCCCATCTTCTTTCTATGGATGCATAGCAGATAGAGAATGACCGCCCTTGCAGTTCTGTAGGCTCTGTGTCACTGCCATAGTTGAAGTGAATATTACAATCTCTCCTTCCTGTACACCCACTATTGCCTTTGACAATAAAACAAAAAAAAGAAAAAAATGGCACTGCAACTTGCTGCCGGTGAGGAGAAGAATTTCTTTTATTCTTCTCTCCTCAACTTTATAGAAAGTCACAAGGTGACAGGCAGCATCAGGAGGCTGATCTGTACATGTATATGAACACACCTGTAAACTGCACACGTACCAGAATTATACATCACTGATTACTGTATTGACATCAATATGTTATGTCTAGACTTTTTCAAAATGAATGCTAATAGTCTGTTCACTTTATTTCTAGTAGGCAGGGTTATCAACTAAACACAAATTTTCAGGTATTTTCTGTTCTTTAAGTGTAAAGATGCAGCCAAAATCACTCATAAAGCACTTATGGGTGGCAGGTTAACCAAACTGACAAGAGACCACTTTCTAATTGATTAATTGTCTATTTTGTATTTCTTATATCTATATTTTGATCACATAATTATCTGCCGTCCAGACACAATTATGCAAAAGAAAGAAGTGGTTTTATGTTTTTATTATAGAGTGCATTCTTGGGGTTCCATAGTCTTTGTCTCCTTTTTTATTTCTTATTTTCATTTCTATATGCAAGCTATAACTTGAGTATTGTAATGTATTCACTCTTGTAGCGTCAAAACATACCGAACAGGAGACTGTTCACACTTCTTTAGCAAAAAAAAACAAACAAACTTTGTTTTATTAACCACTTCAGCCCCAGAAGTTTTTACCCCCTTCCTGACCAGGCCACTTTTTTCAACTTGGCACTGCGTGAGTTTAACTGAAAATTGCGCGGTCATGCAATGCTGTACACAAACCAAATTTACTCCCTTTTTTTCCCACAAACAGAGCTTTCTTTTGGTGGTATTTAATCACCTCTGCGCTTTTTATTTTTTTGCGATATTAATAAAAAAAGAGCGAAAATTTTGTGAAACATTGACATTTTCTACTTTGTCTTTTAAAAAAGATCCAATATATTCAATTTTTGTTATATATTTAGGCCAAAATGTATTTAGCGACATGTCTTTGACAAAAAAAAATCTCAATAAGCTTATTTTTATTGGTTTGCGCAAAAGTTATAGCGTCTACAAACTATGGTGTTAATACTGGTATTTACGCAGCTTTTACTTTCTGAATGCCTATCTGACTTCTTGAAGTGCTAAAATGGCAGGGCAGTACAAACCCCCCCAAATTACCACTTTTTGGAAAGTAGACTTCCTAAGGAATGTCCTGAGAGGCATGTTGAGCTTATTGAATATTTAATTTTTTTTTTATCTCAGGTGTTTGAAAAATGACAAAAAAAAGATTTTTTGTTTACAAAAAGTTGTAATTGAAATGATATATTGCTTACGCAGGCCATGGGTATATGTGTAATTACACCCCAAAATACATTCTGCTGCTTCTCCTGAGTACAGGGATACCACATGTGTGAGACTTTTTGGGAGCCTATCTGTGTACGGGACCCTGGAAACCAATCACCACCTTCAGAATTCCAAAGGGCGTAAATTGCTCATTGCATTTTCTCACTACCTATCAAGGTTTTGGAGGCCCTAAAATGTCAACATAGCACAACCCCCCCCCCCCCAAATGACTCCATTTTGCAAAGTAGACACTCCAAGCTATTTGCTGAGAGGCTTTGTGAGTCCATGTAATATTTTATATTTTGCCACAAGTTTTGGGAAAATTACACTTTTTTTTTTAAACACAAAATTATCACTAAAAGATAAATTGCTCACACATGCCATGGGTATATGTGGAATGACACCCCAAAATACATTTTGCTGTTTCTCCTGAGTACAGGGATACCACATGTGTGAGACTTTTAGGGAGCCTAGCTTTGTACGAGACCCCAAAAACCAATCACTGCCTTCAAGCTTTCTAAGGGCATAAATTGCACATTTTACTTCCTCACCGCCTATCACAGTTTCGGAAGCCCTGAAACTTCAAGATAGCACATATAGCTATCTTGAAATTTCAGAGCCTCTGAAACAGTGACAGGTAGTGAGGAAGTAAAATAAGCAATTTACGCCATTAGAAAAACTGAAGGTGGTGATTGGTTTTCGGGGTCCTGTACACAGCTAGGCTCCCAAAAAGTCTCACACATGTGGTATCCCTGTATTCAGGAGAAGCAGCAGAATGTATTTTGGGGTGTCATTTTACATATACCCATGGCATGCGTGATCAATATATCATTTAGTGACAACTTTGTGTAAAAAAAAAAAACAAATTGTCACCTTCCCGAAACTTAGGGCAAAATATAAAATACTCCATGGACCCAATATGCCTCATAGCTTTGGGTGTCTACTTTCCAAAAAGAGGTCATTTGGGGGGTGTTTGAACTGTCCTGGCATTTTATGCTCAATCTTAGCCACACATCACCCACCTAAAAGCCAACTTAAAAGCCAAGCCTTTTCTGTGACTTTTGTTTACATGAAAAAATATTTTCTTTTTTACTAGAAAATTAATTTGAAACCCCAAACATTATATATATTTTTAAAGCAGAGGCCCTACAGAACAAAATGGTGAATGTTGCAATTTTTTTTGTCATATGGTATTTGCGCACAGATTTTCCAAACACAATTTTTGCAAAAAAATATTTTTTTTTCAAATTTAATGCACAAATACACTATATATTTCCAAATTGTTTAGTAAAATTTAAAAGATGATCTTATGCCGAGTACATAGATACCAAACATGACATGCTTTAAAATTGCGCACACCCATGCAGCGGTAACAAACTACGTACATTTTAAAAAGCCTTTAAAAGTCTTTACAGGTTACCACTTTAGACTTACAGAGGAGGTCTACTGCAAGAATTATTGCCCTCGACCTGGCATTCCTGGCGATACCTCACATGCATGCTGCAATTGCAGTTTACATATGATACTAAACCAACGCTTGCCTGCCCCTTTGTGCGCAAGCACAGGAGGACAGGGGGGTTTGAATTTTTTTTTTATTTATTTATTTGGCTTTTTTATGTTATTTTGACACCTTCCCTTTAATTTTTTTTCTTTTAATCATTGTTATTGTTATCACAGTTAATTTAAATATCCCCTACGATAGCAATCTGTAGTGACAGGTACTCTTTTTTTTAAAAATTGGGGTCTATTAGACTCTAGATCTCTCCTCTGACCTTAAAGCATCTGACCACACCAAGATTGGTGTGATAAGATGCTTTCCCGAATTCCCAAATGGCACTATTTATTTCTGGCGAAAACAAAGTCATGAAATGCTCGTAGTTTCCGGTATCTTAGGCCATAGAGATGATTGGAGCCATTCTCGTCTCCAATCAGCTCTATGGTCAGATAATGGAACCACCGGCTGCACTCTCGGGTTAACCAGTGGGACAGGAAAGCCCAAGAAAAAAAAACGCAGAAGGCGGCGGGAGGGGGGGGGGGAGGGGTCCCTCCTACTGCTTGTAAGAGCAGTCTAGCGGCTAATTGTCCTCTAGGATTGTAATCAGTATGTAATCATGTAATGTAATCAGACCGCTGGCTGTAAAAGAAGATACCAAGATGATACCTAAATCTGCAGGCATCATCCTGGTATAACCACTCAGAGTCCAGCAACATACCAGTACATTGCTGGTCCTTGTTTGGCATATATTGTAGGTTTTTTATTTCATGCAGCCTGTGGGCTCGATCTATGTGGATGAAGAAATCACTCACTTTTTCCTGCACTGAAGGCATCTCCTTTCTATGCCTTCAGTGCAGGAAAAAGTGAGTGACAAACACCGCTGTAACAAGTTATTCCTTTCTCCACAGAGTATCAATGCCTCTCACCTCCAGCAATCGAACACTAGGAGTCACTTCGCCATACAATACCACTGCAGACACCAATCCTCTTGTTACAAACATCAGCTTGAGATGGGCTTGATATGGGCATTTCATCCGAGAAGAGAGTAAAGAAAATCGAAACGCTCTCTGTTTTATAACAGTTTTAATTTAGGAAAGCAAGTAAAATCACTTACAAACAAAGCACTGTCACAGTGCTCAAGGCAGGCATGTTTAAGGCAACGACATTCACATCGGGCGGCCGCTGGTGACGTCAGACGCCTCCCCCCGTATGCGTTACATCAATTGGTGTGACTTCGTCAGCTGGCGAAGTGGTGGAATGATTCACTTGTTACATCTGTGTATGTCGCTCACCTTTTCCTTATTGTCATCATATTTAAAGCGCTGCACTATTGCTACTTTCTTTGTCTATTTTTTAGGTTTGTTGGGTTTGACCTTTTCCAGTGTTCAGCTGCTTTTTTGTTTAGTCTTATGGGATCTAGCGCTGAATAATTTTCTGTTTTTATTTGTACCTGAAATGCAAACTGGTTAACCATGGAAAAGTAAACCTAAAACATTACATTGGTACCTCAAAAGTAAAAAATGGTTACCAATGAAAAACAGTAACCAAGTACAGTAAAAGTAGAAAGTGTAGAAGTAGAAGAGCAGAGTAAGAACAGAAAATTAACTCAAACGACAACTATTTTTGGCTTTTTTATTTTGTTTTTTTTGTAACTTTTTTTTACACTTTTTTTCTTCAACTGTAACACTTTAACAGAGTTGCGCTATATTAACAATTTCAGCCCCGCCCACCATACATTTACTGTGGCACCCAGCCGCTGCTGAGCAAAGTGACATAGCCCTACGTCGCTCACTCAGGAGACTCTAGGGGGCGAGCACGCTCCACCGGCAACGCACTCCCGCCCCCGCTCGTTATCTGGGGAGCCAGCGCGTGTGACCGGCGACTCCGATGCCCGCCAGCCACTGACGATCTCCCGCAGCAGAGAGAGAGGGACAGACGGCTGATGTAAACACAGCCGTCTGTCATTCTCCCTGAAGTGATCACAGAGAAATGTCCCGATGTCACCGCCATTACTAGTAAAAAAAAAAAAAAAAAAATGACATAAATCTTTCCCATGGTTATTAAACGCAATAACTTTTGCGCAAACCAATAAAAATACGCTTATTGCAATTGTTTACCAAAAATATGTAGCAGAAAACAAATTGGCCTAAAATGTTAAAAAATTATGATTTTTACATTTTTTTTGAGAATTTCATATAAAAAAATTGAAAAATATAATTTTTTTCAAAATTGTCGCCCTTTTTTTGTTTATAGCGCAAAAAATAAAAATCGCGCAGGTGATCAAATACCACCAAAAGAAAGATTTGTTTGTGGGAAAAAAAGGACGTCAATTTTGTTAGGGTACAGCGTCGCACGACCGAGCAATTGTCCACTATCCCTTTCCCCACTTTTATGTATTGTGTGTCTCACGTTTTGTGTTTTTTTATTGTGGCGGTACACTTTTATTTTGCACAGCGTGATTAGTAGGGTGTAGGTCCTTGGGCCTGTCCCTGAAAGTCTTGGGAGGGGGTGGATATGGCCTTCTGGCTTGGTTAGCCCTCTCTCATGGGGTCTCTCTTCGGGAGAGCCCCACCTAGTACTTGGGGTGGTCTGTTTCAGCAGACCTCCTAAAGAACGGGGCTGCCTGGTTTCGGCCAGGTTAGCCAGTGTAAGTACTTCAGTCCCTGTCAGGAGCCTTGCACCCCAGGGGATCAGGGTCAAGGACCATGTGTACACCCTGCACACTTTTTATGTTTCACTTTTTAGTGTGTTTCCACTTTTTATGCACCCACCGGGTGATAGTCTGAGTGTGTTCACACACCACGGGCTTAAAAAACAGCTGGTGGTCCTGGTTGTTGTGGCGTGCGGAAAAAGCTTTTCCACATTTCATACATGCTAACCCTGCCTTATGAGGTGCTGACGGTGCCCTGGCTGTGTTGGCGACCTCCTCCTCTGCCTTCGCCTTGTGCTTCCACTGTGCCCCCGCTGTCGGGTGGTAATGCTTCTCGCCCTTTTGGCTAAGATCAAGTGTAGTATCTGTTGTTATCAGTTTTCTGGGTGCCACCCTGCTGTGAACATGGTTCCTCCTCCTCCATCTCCTCCTCATCCTCCACCTCGTCATCCTCCAGAACTGTGCCCTTGCTGGACAATTGTGTACCTGTCGTTTGTGGGTGCAGGAACCCACCCTCAGAGCCACTTGTCAATGACTGCCCTGAAAGCCTTGGAAATGATCACTGCTCCGGATGCGGAGGCGGTAGAGGATGACGATGAGGAAGCAGAGTAGGAGGAGTTAGCAACAGGAGGCAAACTGAAGCGCCCTGCAAACCTTGGTGGTGGAAGGAGATGCGCCAAACAAATTTAAAGGGTGTATCTCACAGTAACATAATCAGCAAACGCTGCAAAGTTATTAATTTTCCCCCAAATGGGTGTTTATTGAATAGTAGAATAGAACAACAGTATCCAAAGGGTGTATCTCACACAAATAGATACAGACTAAGCCGCAATTTAAAATCTTTCTTTCCCCTAAATGGGTGTTTATTGAATAGCAGAATAGAACAACAGTATCCAAAGAGTGTATCTCACACGTACAGATACAGACTAAGCTGCAATTTAATATCTTTCTTTCCCCTACATGGGTGTTTATTGAATAGCAGAATAGAACAACAGTATCTAAAAGGGTGTATCTCACACGTACAGATACAGACTAGGCCGTAATTTTTTTTTTTTCCCTAAATGGGTGTTTATTGAATAGCGGAATAGAACAACGGTATACAACGGGCGTATCTCACACGTACAGATACAGATTAGGCCACAATTTAATATTTTTTCCCTAAATGGGTGTTTATTAAATAGCGGAATAGAACAACAGTATCCAACGGGTGTATCTCACAGTAAAATATGCAGACTAGGCAGCAATTTTTCCCCCTAAATGGGTGTTTATTGAATAGCGGAATAGAACAACAGTATCCAAAGGGTGTATCTCACAGTAACGTATGAATGAAAATGTTGTATTTTTCCCTTTAATTGGTGATTTTTGAATAGCAGATTAGAACAGCAGAGTCTAAACACTGTATGTCACAGTAAAATATGAAGATTTAAATACAGAGGCAGACACATATGCAGTGAGCTTGCATTACATGGCCGCTACACGCCGCACGCCACCCACCTAACAGGATGGATACTGTTGTTGTTCTATTCTGCTATTGAATGAAAAACTGAAAAATAATGATTTTTCCCTAAAAACTGAAAATTTATTATTTTCCCCTTAAATTGGTGATTTTTAAATAGCAGATTGGAAAAGCAGTGTCTAAACACTGTATGTCACAGTAAAATATGAAGGAAAAAACATTTTTGTTTTTTTTAAAATCCAGATTAGGAGGACACGTATGTACTGAACTTGCATTACATGGCCGCTACACGCCGCACGCCGCCCACCTAACAGACTGATAAAAGTTTTTTTTTTCTCCCTCCTCCACACTGGGCTCAGGTCAGGGCAAAAAGATTGTGCACTGTATCCCCACACAATAAAATTGATGTACATCGCTGTCTGATTAAAGAAGATTCTCCTATTCTTTCCCTGAAAGCAATCTTCAGCCTGCCCCTACAATAATCTCCTATCTCTCCCTCATATCAGCAGCAGCAGGAACCTGACCCTACAATAGTTAGAGCAGAGTGACGTGCGGCGCTACGTGTAAGATTCTGGTACCTTCGGTACCCTTCCAGCCCATTTCTTCCGCATATAGCTACTGTCCCTTTAACTTTCATGACGTCATCACTAGGCGCCGCTCTGAGCGGCTATTTCAATCGCCGGCTTTTACTCACAAGGTGTTCGTGCAAACCGCTTGTTACACAGTCTTGTCTGACGCTGCCGAAGCCACCAGCTATTTCCTGTATCTCGCTACTGATCCTGTATCTCGCTACCTGATCGTTATCTCATTACCGGACCCCTCATCTCTCTAAACCAACTAGTGATAAGTACCCCACAGGGGATTCCTTCCTATCAACTTACACTATCTACTCTTGCATACTAAAGACTGTTGCTATCTATGCATTACTATTTCTATCATCTGCACTGTCACATAGATTGCTAGCTCTTGAGTCTACTACCATCTATATCCTTGCACTGAGTTGGCAATTCCTGTACACTTCATCTGCTGTCCCCTACCACCTGTTATTGTACATGATTGCTAACCTATCTGCATACTATCTATTACCATCTGCTAACACTCCAGAACATTACTATTGAGTGCCTATCATTGCTATCACTACTCACGCCTGTCCTTTCAGCACATCACCTCTATACTATCGTATACAACCTATCACTCCAGGAACATCTTATCTGAGTGTCTGTATATTTGCA
The DNA here is from genome assembly GCF_965119305.1 of Pelophylax lessonae. NCBI lineage: Eukaryota > Metazoa > Chordata > Amphibia > Anura > Ranidae > Pelophylax > Pelophylax lessonae. The sequence goes on along the minus strand of NC_138776.1, from coordinate 80,443,537 downwards.
TGGTGAGGCAGGCTGGGCCACAATGATGAGTCTGGAGAGTTGGATATGGTAATTCAACACATCTCTACACGACTACTGAGTGGAAATTCTGCAGCTGCAAATCCATTCCACTAAACAAACGCCGGAGCGTTACAGATTGCACGAACCTAGAAAAAAAAATGGATTCAGCAGAATTAGCCACTCATGTGATACAACTAACACAAAAGGTAGATGCATTAATCCTTTCCCTTGCTGAAGTGAAAAATGAAAATCAGACTTTGAGACAGCAGATAGCCCGTGTTTCACAGCTCACTGCTGCTCAACCTCGTGAGCCCAAAATAAACCCTCCTCTAGTGTTTACAGGTGATCGGAAAAAATTTCGTGAATTTAAAAACGCATGTCAATTGCTTTTTAATTTAAAACCTCGTACTTACACTACAGACCAAATTAAAGTCTGCACCACTATCTCATACTTGTCGGGTGATCCACGGGCTTGGGCAGACTCTCTCTTTGAGAAAAATGACCCTCTTCTTAACTCCTATCCTTTATTCTTAGCAGAACTCGCTAGCTTATATGAAGACCCAAATAGGCAGAGTACTGCTGATAGCCAATTGAGGGCTTTAAAACAAGGAAGGAGACCTGTTGAAGACTTCGTAGCAGAGTTCAAAAGATGGACCCTTGATTCAGGGTGGAATGGTGCATCTTTGCGAACCCAGTTCAGACTCGGGTTATCAGAAGCCGTTAAAGACGAGCTCGCCCGAGCGGATTTACCTGGCACTTTGGATGCCTTAATACAACTCAGCATCAATATTGACAGGCGACTGCGAGAAAGAAAGGCTGAGAAAATGGGAGTACCATTATCCAATCCTTCTCGGGTTTCGCCCGTTGACCCTACTCCTATGGAGGTAGGAACAATACGCCCACCATTATCGTCTACTGAACGAGCCAGGAGAAGATCTGAAAATCTCTGCATGTACTGCGCCTCCCCGGATCATTTGATAAGCGTCTGTCCCCTTGTCCGCAAACAAGAGGGTGAGTGTTCACATGTCTTGCTGGGAGGATTAACGACTTCTTTTTCTAATCCCTATCTTTTTATTCATTTGACCTTACAGTGGGACCACAATAGGATCACCACCAAGGCTATGATCGACACAGGATCTTGTGGGAACTACATTGACACTAGTTTTGTTACTTTAAATAAAATACCTATTATTTCAAAATCTAAACCTGTCTCTGTTAGTTTTATTAACGGTATTCCGTTATCTTCTGGTCCAATTACCAATCAGACACAAGCACTCCTTGCTACTGCTAACGAGTCTCATGCTGAGACCACCACTTTTGATGTATTACCTTCACCACATTTTCCCATTATTTTGGGACTTCCTTGGTTACACATACATCAACCAATCATTGACTGGAAAACACGGACTCTAACCTTCCCCTCTCACTACTGCGAGACCACGTGTAACCTCCAATCTCATAAAAAAAATCCTGTCCATGGTGTCGGTTGAAATTACACCACCATCATGCTATCAGGATCTATCTGAAGTCTTCCTTGAGAAAAATGCTCAAGCATTGCCTCCCCATAGGGACTACGATTGTTCTATTGATCTACTCCCTAATAGTAAACTACCCTTCGGTCATGTTTATCCTCTTTCTCAGGATGAACTTTCTCATCTCAAGGAATACTTGGATGAGAATTTAGTGAAAGGGTTTATTAGACCCTCTACTTCTTCCACAGCTGCAGGACTTTTCTTTGTCCGCAATAAGGATTTAAGTCTCAGGCCTATTATTGACTATAGGCAATTAAATACCATTACGATAAAGGATCGCTATCCTTTACCTCTCATTCCCGAACTCATTGAACAAGTGCGCGGAGCTACCTACTTTTCAAAATTGGACCTAAAAGGGGCATACAACCTCATCCGAATCCGTAATGGGGATGAGTGGAAGACGGCATTCAGAACCAGATATGGATTATTCGAATATCTAGTGATGCCTTTTGGGTTGTGTAATGCTCCCGCAGCATTTCAGCGATTCATAAATTACATCTTCAGAGACTTACTTGATGTTTGTGTTGTGGCATATCTGGATGATATACTCATTTATTCTCAGTCCTTGTCCGAACATGTAAGACATGTAAGACTTGTGCTATCCAGATTACTCGCACACAATTTAAATGTAAAATTGAAAAAATGCCTATTTCATAAGGAAGAAGTACTATTCCTAGGATACATCATATCTAAGAACGGTATCAAGATGGATATGAGCAAGATATCGTGTATACTGGATTGGCCTGTACCAACAACTCGTAAGGCATTACAACGATTCCTTGGATTTTCAAACTTCTATAGGAAGTTCATCAAGAACTTCTCTTCTATTGTGAGACCGCTCACACAACTTACAAGTGTAAAGAAACCATTCAAATGGTCTGAAGAAGCAAATAAAGCTTTCCGCTTGTTAAAATCAAGCTTCATTTCTGCTCCCATACTACGCCATCCAGACCCATCCCTCCAATACATCCTGGAGGTAGATGCGTCAAATATGGCTGTAGGAGCAGTTCTTTCCCAACGACCAACGAATACTTCACCACTCCACCCAGTTGCCTTTTTCTCTAAATCACTAAGTAGCCCAGAGGTGAATTACCCAGTGGGTGAAAAAGAGTTGCTTGCCATAAAACTGGCACTAGAAAATTGGCGACATTTACTTGAAGGTACTCGATTGCCAATACTCATATATACAGATCATAAGAATCTCCAATACCTTCAGATCAACAAGACTCTTTCCCACCGGCAGGTACGTTGGTCATTATTCTTCCTAAGATTCAACTTCCTAGTGACCTACACGCCTGCAGACAAAAACAAAAAAGCGGATGCGCTATCACGGCTAACCGAAGATAACTGCGCCGAAATCCCTTCACTTCCTATAATACCCCATGACCGTATTATTGGTGTTGTTCGTTCCTTGAAGGAAGAGATTCTGCACAGTATAGGACTGGATTCACCACCACCACAACTAAGTGCTGATGCAGAAGGCTTCCTCTACTTTAACGACAAACTCTACATACCTCCTGGTATGCGTACCAAGATCTTGGAATTATCACATGACGTACCTATGGCAGGACATATGGGTATGACTAAGACATTCAATTTGCTCACCAGGCAATTTTGGTGGCCTGATATGAAGACGTCTGTACAAAAATTTGTTTCATCATGTGACATCTGTGCAAGGTCCAAAATTGACACTACAAAACCATCTGGTCTACTTTGCAGTCTACCAATACCCAAAGTTCTATGGGAAGTTGTGTCTTTAGACTTTATAGTAGAATTACCACCTTCCAAAGGATTTACTACCATTCTAGTGTCAGTGGACCATCTGACAAAGATGGCACATTTCATTTCTATTCGCAGACTACCTTCATCTAAGCAAACAGCGGAATTATTAGTGAAACATGTGTTCAAGCTACATGGAATTCCAAAGACTCTTTTATCTGACCGAGGTTCACAGTTCATCTCCAAGTTTTGGCAAGCTCTATGTCATATACTACGAATTGAGCGAAAACTTACTTCTCCCTACCACCCTCAGACCAATGGACAAACTGAAAGAGTCAACCAGTGCATTGAACAATATTTGCGTTGCTACACCTCATACCTACAGGATGATTGGGTGGACCTCCTCCCTCTGGCAGAATTTGCTTACAATAACGCAACCCACAGTACTACTAAGCAAAGTCCATTCTACCTAAACTATGGGTTTCATCCCACACTTCTTCCACCACGCATCCTGCCATCAAGTAACCCAGTAGCCTCTGACTATCTTACCCAAATAAAAGACTCTCTGGGTTTACTTAACACCACCATCTCACATGGTCATAGCCAACAAAAAAGGTACTACGACCTCCGTAGAAGACCTTCTCCTCAATATGCTATTGGGGATCTCGTTTGGCTATCTACGAAAAACTTAAGGTTAAAGATCCCCAGCAAAAAGCTTGGGCCTTTGTTTCTAGGACCTTTCCCAATTGAGAAGCTCATTGGGAGAGCTGCAGTTCAACTCACCTTACCGGCAGATCTTAAAATACACCCCATCTTTCACGTGTCGCTACTGAAACCACGTTCCCAACCAAGGAATAAGACCTACCATCCCGCCTCCACCTCCAGTACAAGTTGAGGGCGGAGAAGAATTTGAGATTAAGGAGATTTTGGATTCTCGTATCCACAGAGGGAAACTCCAATATCTCATAAGATGGAAAAACTATGGACCCCAAGACGACACCTGGTTGGATACTTCTGACGTTCCCGCTCCCAGGCTTATACGAAGGTTCCACTCCAAATACCCGGAGAGACCAGTGCTATGGGCCTTCCGGAGCCGGCCTTAAGGGGGGGGTACTGTAAGATTCTGGTACCTTCGGTACCCTTCCAGCCCATTTCTTCCGCATATAGCTACTGTCCCTTTAACTTTCATGACGTCATCACTAGGCGCCGCTCTGAGCGGCTATTTCAATCTCCGGCTTTCACTCACAAGATGTTTGTGCAAACCGCTTGTTACACAGTCTTGTCTGACGCTGCCGAAGCCACCAGCTATTTCCTGTATCTCGCTACTGATCCTGTATCTCGCTACCTGATCGTTATCTCATTACCGGACCCCTCATCTCTCTAATCCAACTAGTGATAAGTACCCCACAGGGGATTCCTTCCTATCAACTTACACTATCTACTCTTGCATACTAAAGACTGTTGCTATCTATGCATTACTATTTCTATCATCTGCACTGTCACATAGATTGCTAGCTCTTGAGTCTACTACCATCTATATCCTTGCACTGAGTTGGCAATTCCTGTACACTTCATCTGCTGTCCCCTACCACCTGTTATTGTACATGATTGCTAACCTATCTGCATACTATCTATTACCATCTGCTAACACTCCAGAACATTACTATTGAGTGCCTATCATTGCTATCACTACTCACGCCTGTCCTTTCAGCACATCACCTCTATACTATCGTATACAACCTATCACTCCAGGAACATCTTATCTGAGTGTCTGTATATTTGCATGGTGAGGCAGGCTGGGCCACAATGATGAGTCTGGAGAGTTGGATATGGTAATTCAACACATCTCTACACGACTACTGAGTGGAAATTCTGCAGCTGCAAATCCATTCCACTAAACAAACGCCGGAGCGTTACACTACATGACTCCAGCTTATATAGGGGCTGGGTCACATGCTGCACTGGCCAATCACAGCCATGCCATTAGTAGGCATGGCTATGATGGCTTCTAAGGGCACACTAGTTAAACGCTTGTTGATTGGCTGCCCTGCAGCTGTTGAAACCGCGCCATTAAAACCACGCCAAAACATTAAAACCGTGCCAAAACATGAAATAAAATTACCGAACAACGGACTGTATCCCGAATATACAGTAAAATGTTCGGGTCCGTGTCCAGGTACCGAACACTCAAAAGTCCGGTACGATCCCGAACAATACAGTCCGTGTTCGCTCAACCCTATGCAGAACCACCTTCAAAATAGATGGAATGCCTGCTTACCAGCTCATTCAGACCTCCTATCACAGAAGGCCAATCTCACTTTTAGCTAAATACCCAGCCAGGGCCTTTAAAGGTCAGCTGAGAGTCCTCTTGCGATATGCAAACCAATCATCCAAGTAGTATGGTTATAGGTAAAACCTCTAAAGTAATTTTGTAATTGATGAGCACATATCAGATCAATCTTGAATGAAAATTTCTAAAAAAAAAAAGTGCTATAACCACTCATGGGCAACGCCAAGTGATTTTTCTTGGGGGTGCTATTCTGGTGCTCGGAGTGTATTTGGGGAAGCTAATGCAGTGCGCCGTTCGCACACTTGTGGGCCAGTTTCTCATGCCTTCCATTCTAATGGTTGGCATGATAAGCTCAATAAATTAGTAAATCAGCTCTTTCCTCATATGAATAATGTAGTATGGAGGAATCTCCCTGCTGGGACATTGGATTCTGACAGCAGTATTAGACACTGTCAGATGCTAATGCTGTCAGCATATGCCCCCAATACTCATCAAAAGCAGTTCTACAGATCTATCCTAGTGAAACTACACTACTTTCCCAAAGACTGCATACTGATCTGCAGAGAATTTAATGACATAGTTGACCCCAAACTAGACTCCTCTAGCACAAGCTGAAAACGACCCACTGCCCTAGCCTCTATTTCTCAATCTGAAGAACTATATGATCCTTGGCGGTGTCTGTCTGCATGGCTCAGAGAAGGACTACACCTTTTTTCAAATGCACAAAAGTCTTATTCCAGGATTGATATATTCTTCCTACAAATCCACTCTACAGTCCATATCTGCCACCAACATTGGCATTATTACATGGTCAAACCACACCCAAGTGACCATTACCTTATCTACTAATCCAGCTCTGAAACCCACTACTCGTTGGCACTTAAATACCTCCGTCTTGAATCATCCACGATACCAAGAACAGATCAAATCCGAGATTATGACTTATTTTCAAATGAACACAGACTCTGTCCTAGATGACACTGGGCTATGGAACACTCACAAATGCTATATGAGGGGCTTCTTTATCAAAATTGGTATCCATGAGAAAAGATTACGAGCCGAGACCACTTCCAGACTACTTGATAAAATCAGGACAGTTGATCAGAACAAGAAGTCTAACACCAATGACCATCAGGGTACATTGGCAAAAAGGCTTTGACCTTCACATTGAATGACTCCGCCTCAATGGGTATGCTTATGCTAATAAACCTGGGGCTGAGTTGGCCAAACAGCCTAAACATAAAGCCGCACTTTCCAGAATAGCAGATATGCAAATGTCCCATGGACAAATCGTTAGTAACCACAAGGATAACTGATAACACTGTTTTAGCAAATTTGACTCCAAACTATATAATCTACATGCACCCCCTGTAGACCCTGCCCCCCACACAGAAGAAATTTAGCAATTGCTAGAGGCTATTTACCTCCCTACAATTACTCCTGCTGAGCTTGAAGGACTATCCCGTCCATTCTCAGAAGAAGAGATCCTTGGCAACGGATATTATAAAATATTTCCCTATCTACTTGCCCCACATCTGTGTAAATTTTTCAACTGCTTTGCATCTACGGGATAGATTCTTAGGGAATCTTTAGAGGACCTTATAATCACCATTCCTAAGCCAGGTAAGCCACCAAATGAACCTGCCAACTACCGACCTATCTCCCTTTTGAATACAGACATGAATCTCTATGCAAAACTTCTAGGTACTCGATCAAGTCGGTTTCATACCTAACCGACAAGCCTGATACCAGAAGATTTATCGATCCTATACAGTGGGGGGGAACATCACAGGATGCATGCTCTGCTTTTATTTTTAGATGCAGAGAAGGCTTTTGACAGAGTGTATTGGGGTATCTGAGAGTGGTCCTCCAGAAATATCAGCCATTTTAAGTTTATATTGCACCCCATCTGCTAGAGTCTGGATGTCGGAATGTTATAGGAATGTTTCCGACTACCAATGGTAACACCTGATATTAGAGCACATGTTTGCTAAGGCTCAACTCACAACATCTGAATTCTAAACCCTTTGGTCCCCGTGGATCAGAGACTCCATAAGTACAATTTTAGGATAGATAAACAGCACAAGGCTCAGTACTCGTTCAAGAACCTGTGATCTCAGAGAGTAGTCTTTGGAAGGCAGTCCTAACCCTACTACCACTATCTTGTTCTTATTTGTTGCTCAACCTTTGGTTAATAAGCACAACATACCATTCCACTATGATAGTTTTCAAATGAATCATACTAGACTTGTATTTCTCTTTTTCTCTCTCATGTACGCACCCATATGCCTATTTGAATACTGCTCTGTTCTTTTTGACATTTTGTAACTCAAAAATTCTGACTAAAACCGAAGTTTTAAAAAAAAAAAGATGCAAAAGCCTATATGGTGGAATATTTTTCAAAAATATTGATATGTATTATAAAGGAAGGTATGGTTTAGGATGATAAAATTGAAACCATTTGGACATATGTGTGAGCTGTGTAATCAATGGTATCCCTAAGAACAAATAATATTTTGAAGACGATTCTGTTTCAGAGTTTAGTTTAAGTAGAAATGTATCTAGTGAATCATGCCAGTTGTTGAGTGATCATTTTAATTGATTGTTTAGTTAACTATTTTGTTTGAAGGAAGGCACACTTATTTTTTTTTAAAATAACAGACATTTTTCAGCTGCTTCCAAGTTAGATAGTAACAGTTTGTGAGTATTTTGATGTCTTATTGAAGTAATGCTGTTCATGTCCCATTCTTTAAATGTCATATCTATAAATCTTAAAGTGGTAGTAAACTCCCTTTGTTGTTGCTTTGTCCCCACAGGTAAGATAACAAAAAGGCTTACCTGTAGGTACAGTAAATATCTTAACAAGCACCACATAGGAGGTATTTACATGTGTAGCAGCTAGGAACAGCTTGCCGCCCATTGAGAGAGCTGTGCCGTGGCAGCGACTCTCACATATGCGTGGGAGTGATTTTATCGCAGCTTGGCTATTTCAAATAGCCGAAGCTTGTGAATCCAGAAGGAAGACCAGGTGAAGATGAATTCTCTAGTAGCAGGGATGGCATGCCACTGGAGGGATCCTTTTTTAGGTAAGTCTGTCATAATGTACTAGTATGCAGTATTTGGCATGAAAACACAAAAGAAAGGAGGTGCAAACACCTAGTGCATTACTCTTCAACACCTTCTGTAAATGCATTTGTAATACCAAAAACATACTCACAAACATAAAGAGTAAAATTGCATAAAACAAGTCCACCTCAATGTGGAAAAGGACATGTCCTTGTGCTAGGATGCCTGATGCGTTTTGGGAGACACGCTCCCTTCCTCGGAGCTCTGTGTTGAAGGGTAATGCACTAGGTGTTTGCACCTCCTTTCTTTTGTGTTTTTAGTCTTTGGAGTTTCCCCATCTGAGGAGAGCAGCAGGCCTACAATTCCCAATAGAGTGAGCGCTTGGGTTGTTTAGCTGTTTGGACAATTTGACATGAGCCTACTGGGGGACCTTTTTTTTTTTTTTCAACGCGGCTTGTTACCACGGTAATTCATTGCAAGCAGCAAAAGTAAGAAAGTAGGAGCAATCAGTTGGAGCGGATTTCTCTGGTTTATACCGGAAAAGCCAAAGTGAGACACTTTTTATAAGGCTTTGAATATAGATACTCATTAACCAAGATTTGAGAAGACATTGAAAATTGGTGTGCCTTTTCAGAAGATATCATTGCAGAAAAGAGATAAAATGTACAGTAATGCACTTCAGCACAGGACTGAAACCAACCTACAAACTAGATCATACTAATGTACTATGACAGTGTTTCTCAACTCCGGTCCTCAGGGCACACTGACAGGCCAGGTTTGCAAGAAAACTGAAATACATCACAGGTGATATAAATTGCTGCTCAGTGATTGCAGTATTCTAGTCTGCATCTCCTCAAGGTAATACTTAAAATCTGGCCTGTTAGTGTGCCCTGAGGACCGGAGTTGAGAAACACTGTACAATGAGCTGTAGATACAGTATCTCACAACCTGAGAACATCCCTCACATATTTGTAAATATTTTATCATATCTTTTCATGTGATAACACTAAAAAAATGACACTTTGCTACAATGTAAAGTAGTGAATGAACAGCTTGTATAACAGTGTAAACTTGCTTTCCCCTCAAAATAACTCAGCACACAGTCATTAATGTCTACATCGCTGGCAACAAAAGTGAGAACACCCCTAAGTGAAAATGTCAAAATTGGGCCCAATTAGCCATTTTCACACTTATTAGTGTTACAAGGTCTCAGGTGTGAATGGGAGTAGGTGTGTTAAATTTGGTGTTATCACTCTCACTCTCTCATACTGGTCACTGGAAGTTTAACATGGCACCTTATGGCAAAGAACTCTCTGAGGATCTGAAAAAAAGAATTGTTTCTCTACATAAAGATGGCCTAGGCTATAAGGAAGATTGCCAAGACCCTGAAACTGAGCTGCAGCACAGTGGCCAACACCATACAGCGGTTCAACAGGATAGGTTCCACTCAGAACAGGCCTCGCCATAGTTGACCAAAGCAGTTGAGTGCATGTGTTCAGCGTCATACCCAGAGGTTGTCCTTGGAAAAAAGACGTATGAGTACTGCCAGCATTGCTGCAGAGGTTGAAAGGGTGGTGGGGTCAGCCTGTCAGTGCTCAGACCATACGCCGCACAATAAATCAAATTGGTCTGCATTGCTGTAGTCCCAGAAGGTAGCCTCTTCTAAAGATGATGCACAAGAAAGCCCGCAAACAGTTTGCTAAAGACAAGCAGACTAAGGACATGGACTACTGGAACCATGTCCTGTGGTCTGATGAGACCAAGATAAATGTTTTTGGTTCAGCTGGTGTCAAACGTGTGTGGTTGCAACCAGCTGAGGAGTACAAAGACAAGTGTGTCTTGCCTACAGTCAAGCATGGTGGTAGGAGTGTCATGGTCTGAGGCTGCATGAGTGCTGCCGGTAATAGGGGGCTACAGTTCATGGAGGGATCCATGAATGCCAGCATGTACTGTGACATACTGAAGCAGAGACTGGGTCGCAGGGCAGTATTCCAACCTGATAACGACCCCAAACACACCTCCAAGACTACCACTGCCTTGCTAAAGAAGCTGAGGGTAAAGATGATGGACTGGCCAAACATGTCTCCAGATCTAAACCCTATTAAACATCTGTGGGGCATCCTCAAATGAAAGGTGGAGGAGCGCAAGGTCTCTAACATCCACCAGCTCCGTGATGTCATCATGGAGGAGTGGAAGAGGACTCCAGAGGCAACTTGTAAAGCTCTGGTAAACTCCATGCCCAAGAGGGTTAAGGCAATGCTGGAAAATAATGGTGGCCACACAAAATATTGACACTTTGGGCGCAATTTGGACATTTTCACTTAGAGGTGTACTTACTTTTGTTGCCAGCAGTTTAGACATTAATGGCTGTGTGTCAAGTTATTTTGAGAGGACAGCTAACTTACACTGTTATACAAGCTGTACACTCATTACTTTACATTGTAGCAAAGTGTCACTTCTTCAGTGTTGTCACATGAAAAGATATAATAAAATATTTACAAAAATGTGAGGGGTGTACTCACTTTTATGAGATACTGTGTGTGTGTGTGTATATATATATATATATATATATATATATATATATATATATATATATATATATATATGTGTGTGTGTGTGTGTGTTACAATAGACCTCAAATGTAAACATTGGCGATATAAATCTTCAGAATACAAAAACATTTCATTGTAAAACTTCATTCATCAAGTTCCACGCACAAACAACAAAAACATTTTGCATACTGCTGGTAGTGTTTTACACGTTTGTCATTTGTACCTGGAAATAGGTTAACAGACGACCCTTTTTGTTGGCCGCACACGCCCAGAGAACTGTTATAACTAGAACACCTAGTGTGGAATAACTGCAGCTTACATCTGGCTCCACTTTGAAATAAAAAAAAAAAAAAACTCAAGGCAGCTATTTTTATTGTTTTCTGTTTGGACATTGTTTGCCAAACCATTACTCCATGCTAAGACAATAATTATTTCACCTGCGCATACAGTACAGTATATGAGATTACCTTAAAATGTACACTGTTGGATGGGAACTGAGAACAGCATTGAGAAGCACTGTTGTAAGAAATTTTCCAATCTTTCCTAAAACTGCTGTATCTGTTAGAACCTGATCCAAACGAAGGCTATTCCACAACTTCATAGCTCTAATAGTAAAGAACACTTATTTTCATGTAGCTTCACTGTGCATCACATCTAATGATTGTTAACCTGCAACATATTACATTATTGGTTTTGAGTTTAATACTGCTTTAATTACAAAACTTTTTTTTTTTTTATTATTTTAAAAGGTGACTTTTAAAGGCTCTGTTCAAGATTATGGATCTTTAGAAATTAGCACTGGAAATAAAAATGAAGGTAAGATAAGTGCATGCTTGTATCTTATCTTGAGCTTATTAAAACGTGTCCTGCCCCCTTGAAAAATCACTGTATTTCATCTTTGGAAATCAGCACGTATGGTGTAAGGAAAGTATATTCTTAAAGTTTTATCTACAGGTGTTTTTCTACTTAAGGGGGGAATCACTAGTTAATAAGTGGACCTTACATTCTGATTCAAGGACCTTTAGTACACTTATTTTGTAGTTTGCTCCCATCTGCGGCCCCCCTCCAAGCTTTATACTCATTTGTCCCTTATCCAGTGAGATAATGTCTTCATTGGGGCCATACAGCCTCTTGTCAAAATCATCCCAGATACAGAAGTCCACACAACCAGTAATATCTAGTTAAGTCAAGGACAAATAAGTATAAGACTCCCTAATAATTTTCCCCTTGATTTTAAAAATTACATTTGCATTAAAAAATGACTGTGCAAAGACTTTGTTTGATCAATATTCCTCTCTGTGTGCTCTTCTTCTATTGCAGATCTTCATGGCAAGGCCACGCTGAAGCTTCCTCTAAATGCAGGGGCATCTTCAACTTTTCGGGCCCTTGTGTATACTATATTACCAGATGGAGATATTTTGGCTGACTCCGCAAAATATAGAATACAGCAATGCTTTAAGAATAAAGTGAGTATTCTAGGTTTATAGCTTACTCTGCATTAATAGCAAGACTTAAAGCCAAAATAGTTATGTTTTAGATAGAATGGAGAAGGTTTAGAACTCCTGTCAAGTTTTAATTGCTGTCTGTGTTTTTTTTTTTTTTTTTTTAACTTTTCTTTTTCTGCTTTCAACACATCAGCTTCAGGGATGTTCGCTTGCTGCATATTTTTCAATATATCTCACCTACTTTCAGATGTAATTGTAAGAAGATAATCAGTGCTATTTACTTTACCTGTCAGTGGTCATAATGTTCTGACTGATCAATGCATTTCTAAGAGGTTCAAGTAGCTCAAGTAGCTGAGGGAACTATGATAATCCCAACTGGTATTCACTGTGAAAAATGCTTTTGCCGATAGTTGGAGACAGTTGTCTGGTTACCTATTAGCACGGTTCAAGGAGGATGTGCTGGGGCCATTACACTGGACAGGCAATATGATTGTTGTTATTCGTAACTACACTTTGTACATCATTGTTGCATTTTGCACTCTTTTAATGATTAGGCTGAAGTATAAACCCTGTCTACAGGCAGAGCCAATTTAATAGCTTCATTGGCCCCTGGGAAAAGTAATGCACTGGGGCCCTTACAAGGGAGATGGTGACCTGTGGCACACCACCGCGGCAAATGGTGTTTTTTTTTAAATTATGCTACATATTGGCTGTGATTTTTTAGACTCATTAGAAATTTTACTCAGATTCTTTACAATTTTTTAAATTTTTTTACAAGTTTTAGAATCATTGTTTAATTTTTTTTTCATAACGTTGTCTTTGGTCTAAACAGACCTCTTAAGTCCAATTTTTTTAGCGAGAGAAAGGGACTTAGAAAACACATTCCCCAGTTCCTTTCTGCAGCCTCAGTTTCACTGTAGATGAATGAACAGGAGACAGAGGCTCAGTACCAATCACTTACTGTGTTCATTTAGGAAAGGGAGTGGCCAGTAAATTATATACTTACTGACCCCCTTCCCCTGCTCTACATCCTGAAGTTCCCTTGTGTACCTGCAGCTTATTGCGGGAGAGGAGGGAAGCCGGCAGCACTGAGCAGGAGGGGTACACAGGCGGTGGAGTCCAATAGTGGACAGCTGCTGCAGTTGAAACCACAGAGATCGGTTCCATTTATTTCCCCCACCCACCACTGATTACCCGCTCTGTCCATATGTGATTCCCCCTGCTGGGGGGAGGGGAACTTCAGGGGCTCCTGGGCAAAGCCCAGGGGTGCCCATGCAATAACATGAGCAGATGTCTAGAAGCTGCTTCTCTTCTTGCATACATAGTTTGGAAGACTAAATGTAATACTATTAATGTTACAGTGGTTCTAAAGGCTCAATTTTATTTATTTTTTTCAAAATAATAAACACCTCATACTTTCCTTCTCTGTGCAATAGTTTTGCACAGAGCAGCCCTGATCCCCCTGTTCTTGGGTCCCCTGATGGTGCTTCTGACCCCTCCCCCCTGCCGAGTGCTCTCATAGCAAGCTGCTTGCTCTCGAGCTTGCTCTCTGTGTCTATGGGACACACAGAGTGTGGCTCAGTTCCGCCGAACTGGCTGTGATTGACAGCAGTCTAAGCCAATGAGGAGGGGGAGACCCAGGGGAGTCTCTGCTCTCATGCACATCGCTGGATCAAGATCGGGTAAGTATTGGGGGGGGAGGGGCTGCATACTGGAGGTTTTATATTTTCATGCAAATGTAGTGCTACCCACGTAAGGGCGGCTAGATTTTTGGGTTTTCCCTCACATGCACAGCCAGGCAACAAGAATTTCTCAGCACTGGCTCAGACTTCAAGAACCAATCCAAGGTGTTTGCTTTGTTTTTGGTTTATTAGGGGATGAAATTGGATAGGTGTAGGAAGCATGGGATGCCCAGTAGTGTAACTTGAATGCAAACTGAACACTTGATACTGTCTCTGGCTGCTAAAAGTCACTATGCTGTCCTCCCATAGGTTTAACGGATCAGCTCAACTGGTAGCAGAAGAAAGAGGTTTCAAATAGAGTTGGGCAAACATTGGCTGTTTGCCCGTTCGACAAACACCCGAATTATCAGGGCATTCAACCATTTGTTCAGCCCTGCCGAATTACCACAATGCACTGTGCTGCTTCACAGTGCATTGAAAGCCCTGATTGGCTGAAGCAATGAAAGCTTTTCCCAGTCAGGGCACAGAGCACTGTCAGAGCCATGATTGGAGAAAGTAATGATGACTCTATCCAATCATGGGCATTTGCAGTGTGATATTGACATGGAGAAAAATAGAACAGGACTCAGTGTTCAGTGCTGCTAGTAGTGATGGGCTTAACGTTCGACTTGAACATTGGGTGTTCATGTGTTTGCCGAACACATGAACAAATGGGGCGTTCGGCAGGAAGTTTGCCCGCCGATGAGCGCCCCATAATGCACTGCGTGATTGAAGTGCATAAATTGCTTGTGATTGTCCAAAGCATGCACCTGACCTGTATGCTTCGGCAAATCACATAACAATGTCCTGTCAGAGCCATGATTGGCCAAAGGGAGGGTGCCTTTAGCCAGTCATGGCTCGGGGGCTAAGTCCACACCCCACACTATATAAGGCTGCTTACGGCTTGCCGTGTGTAGGAGTGTAGATTAGGCAGGTAGTTAGTGGATTGTGCTTTGATGTTTAATGCAGTCAGTGCAGTGTAGTATAGTGTAGGGCTGATTCCTCTTGTGTAACACAGTGTAGTACAGTCAGTGTAGTGCTGTGCTGTGACTCTTGTGTAACACAGTGTAGAGGGGACACTAAAGTGTTGGTGTATACAACACGTCTGTGTAACCCCACTGATCCCATTTTTCTTTTTTTTTTTTCAATTTTTTTGCAGCATCAGATTCTGTTGCTCCAATATTAGTACTCCCCCTTCTGTGTCACATGTGCTATTCCTTCTGTGTCAGCAGTGATTTTTTGTTGTGGTGCAGTAGCACTAATTGTATTTATGGCACAATTGCTGTCCCCCCTTTTGTGTCATAGGTGCTATTCCTTCTGTGTCAGCAGTGGGTTTTTTTTTTCTTGGCACAGCAGGACTAATAATATTTAGGGCATAACTGCTGTCCCCCCCTTCTGCGTAGCAGGTGCTATTACTTCTACATCAGCAGGGATTTTTTTCTTTTCGTGGTGCAGCAGCACTAATTTTATTTAGGGCATAATTGCTGTACCCCCCCCCCTTGTGTTGTAGGTTCTGCATCAACAGAGGTTTTCTTTTTTATGGGTTTATTAAGTTTTTCTTTATTAAAACAAAAAAAAAACTGTAGTAAAACAGTTTATAGTGCACCAAGTACAAAAGTATTGCACCCAAGCACCATATTCCCTTCCCACACTCTATAATAAAAAGTTATAAAAATCCCCCCCCCAATAAATAAAAATAAAAAAACAATAATAAAACGGTTTATAGTGCACCAAGCACAAAGGTATTGCACTCAAGCATCATATTTCCATTCCACATTCTATAATAAAAAGTTACAAAAAACCCCCACCAACCTCCTCATTTGTGATATGCCCACCAGGTGGAACTCAACATTGGCAATGCTGCAGCCGCTGCACATGCAGCAGAGGGCCATCAATGAATACCTGTGTGAGTAGGGCACAAGGACAGGCTCAGGGGAGCTTGGCTTCTTTGTGCCATGCTAGTGGCTGCTGATAAAGGATGCATGCACTGTCCTGTTACCATTTGAGGAGTCCACAAGGATGGTGAGCCACGACGATGCATGCATCAGTGACATTGTCCCTCTAGTCTTCCTGCTGGAGCACACGCTTTGTGGAATCATCGACAGGGCATTTGAGACAGAACAGCGGGAGAAAGAGAAGGACTACCTTTCTTTACAAGGCCCCCTTTATGCAGATAACATTCCTGTGGGGCAAAAAAACACACAGGAGGAAGAAGGGGAGGAGGAAGCATGGCTGTATGGGATAACATAGTCTTCAAGGTAAGGTTTTCATTCCCCAGAAACCTCAGGTGTTGTATGTGCCTGGGGAGAGGTTGCTCCTGACAATGTCATCCTTAGTGACTCAGAGGACTCAGATTCTCATGCCTCCTCAAACATACGCTGCATGGGCTCCCTGATGCAGCAAAGCATGCGAAAGGACCCGAGGATTTGTGGTATCAAGGAGAGGGATCATTACTGGTTGGCAACCCTTCTTGATACACATTAAAAGGGTAAAGTTGCAGAGCTCATCCTGCCTTCGCAGAGGGAGCAGAGGATGAAACATCTTGAGGACGCCTTGAAGAAAAATTTGCGTAACACCTTTACAGACACCGGTAGGTTACCATTTCCTGGACAGCATGTTTCTGAGGCTTCATTTGGTCAAAGGAGGAGTGGTGGAGAAGGTGCCCAGCTGACTAATGCCTTTAAGCAATTCTTTAGTCCACAGCACCCAGGGCTGTTAGGTTTAAGAAACCATTAACAGTGTCTGCAGCATATGGTGCAGGATTATCTAGGGGCAAGAGCAGACTTGGAGACCTTTCCAACTGAGCAGCCACTGGGTTACTGGGTCTTGAAAATGGACCACTGGCCAGAACTTGTTCAATACGCAATCAAGCTATTGGCCTGTTCTGCTTCCAGCGTGCTTTCCGAATGGACATTCAGTGCTACTGGAGGTTTTGTGATGGATAAAATAGTGTGTCTGTCCACAGACTCCATTGACCAGCTGACATTTATCAAAATGAATCAGTCCTAGATCAACAGCAGCTATCAAGCCCCTGATGCTGATGTAACTCTGATGCTGATGTAACTAATTTGCTAGGGATCTGGGATCCCCTGAAGACTGCCTATGCTGTCTATCCTATTCTTGAATCTTGATTATGCTAGCTTCCAACAATGTTTTTGGTTTACAGAACCACCAACACCCAAGGCCCAATTCTTCTGCACCTGTATGACAAGTACATGTCATTTAAATTTTTGTTTCTAATTTTTAACTGCATAACCTGTTCCTGCACCCAACAAGAGTAACTGTGAGAGGTTACAGTGTTCAAGCACCACCAACACCCAAGGCCCAATTTTTCTGCACCTGTATGTCAAGTACATGTAATTTCAATTTTTGTTTCAAATTTTTTACAGCAGGGCCCATTCCTGCGCCAAGCAAGAGTAACTGTGAGGGGTTACAGTGTTCAGACACCACCAACACCCAAGCCCAATTTTTCTGCACCTGTATGACAAGTATATGTCATTTCAATTTTTGTTTCTAATTTTTAATAGCAGGGCCCTTTCCTACGCCCATCAAGAGTAACTGTGAGGGATTACTGTGTTCAGGCACCACCCATACCCAAGGCCCAATTTTTCTAGACCTGTATGACAAGTGCATGTAATTTTAATTTTTGTTTCTAATTTTTAACAGCAGGGCCTGTTCCTGTGCCCAGCAAGAGTAAATTTGAGGGGTTACAGTGTTCAGGCACCACTAGGGATGGGTGAACGGTTTGGGCCTATTCGCGTTTTGATAGTTCTTATATAGGGAATGGGCGGGGCCCCTTGCCCCAAAGCACCCATCCTCCCATGTTGAGGGCATGTGTCCTGGTATGGTTCAGGAGGGGGGCACTCACTCATCCCCACCCCTTTCCTGACCTGCCAGGCTGCCTGCTCAGATAAGGTCCGGTATGGATTTTGGGGGGGACCCTACGCCATTTTTTTTTTTTAAATGTATCTGTGTTGCCAGGAGCCGAGCAAGTTTAAATTACTTTTTTTTCCTTTAGAAATTTCAGTATTGCTGCAGCAAGATCTATACATCACACAAATGCTTCACTTTACAGGCAGACTAAGGGGACCCCCCAGGCATGATATTTAAATTAATTTTTCATTTTTATTGTTTCACTTTAAGCATCAATAAATCACTGCTCCTGTAAAAATGATTGTTTTAAAAAAAATTCTTTGCATTGATGCATTTCCCGCAGGGCAGTACCCGGGTCCCCATACACTTTTTATGACAATAACTTGCTTATAGGCCTTTAAAATTAGGACTTTTGATTTTTCATGTTTGTGTCCCCTAGACTTTAATAGAGTTTGAATGTTCGCTAGAACTTTTCCCCTGTTCGAGGTATTCTGGTGCGAATCGAACAGGGGGGTGTTCGGCGAATCACTAGCTGCTAGCGAGTTAGTGTGCTATAGTGTGCTATTGTGCTTATATTATCAGCATAGAATATCAGTTTAGTGTGAATCTAGTGATAGTTCAGTGTGAGTGTAGTGTAACCATTCATTTTTACTTTGGTGTCAGATTTGTGAGTGTAGTGTGACCATTAAATTTTACTTTATTGTCAGTTTAATTTGTCAGGGCAGCAGTATATATCCATGCGTTATGTTTAACGCAGTGTATATCAGTGCTTTTCTGCTTTACTGTACACTTAACGCAGTACATTCGAGGGCGTTACTGCACGTTTAACACAGTATATTTCAGTGCATTAGCGCATATTTATCACAGTATATTGCAGTGTGTCAGTGCAGTTTTACTGCAGTATTTTGTAGTGTGTCAGTAGAGTGTGTCTGTGTAGTGAGTACTCAAGTTAAAGTGCACCAAACACCACTTTCCATTGATGAAAGTGCACCTACGTATACATTTCCACATCTTTATTAATAAGGGCCCCCCCAACATGTCTGGGAGACCAACAAGGAGAGGCAAACATTTCCATGGCACTGTGAGAGGGCCAGCAGTGTATGTGTGTACACAGGCAAAGGTGGACGTGGTCTGTCTTCAGGCAGGGTATCATTAACTCTGTTTAGTGATGTTGCCCGTGCCATCAAGTCACATCAGGTGGTGGACTGGCTTACTAAACCATCATCAACTTTCTCATCCTCTGTCACCCCAGCAGAGACTAGTGCACAGTCCACTGCAGCTGCTAGAGTGGCTTATTCTGCCTCCTCGACCCCAGCTACTCCTGCTATAGCATCAGGCATGGAGGAGTCCACTGAGGCATCAGCCACTTGCTCATTGACAATGCACAGGCATTACTTGATTCAGATCTTGGTTCTGAAGTTGAGGAAGGTAGAAACATGAGCCTACAAAGAGGGGAGAACACTGGTAAACAACAAATTGGCAGTCATGTTCCCCCAGCCACAGCGTATTGCCAAGTTGCTTCAAGTGATAATGAGGATGGAGGGGATGATGATGATGATTATGACGACTTGGGTGCCAGATAGAACATAGGAGGAAAGTGAAGGTGAGGCACAACTCCAAAGAGGCAGCCATCATGGAAGAGTAGAGAGCAGCCACCCTATTCCATCAGATTGTGGATCTGTTCTCTCCCGGTCCACTTCCCACAGCTCAGCTGTTTGGGCCTTTTTTTGCACATGTGCAGTTGATCGCACTGTTTCAATTTACAAACTTTGTCTCGAGCACATCAAGCGCGGCAAGAAAAAAACAGCCATTTGGGTACCACATGCTTGATAAGGCATTTAACCTGCCACCGCTCAGCCCATTGGCAAGAGCACCTGAAAGCCACACAAAAGGGATGCAATTCTGCTCCTCCTCACCTTTCCAGTCTACCCCTATTATACCTCATGACCTCTCAGCAGCCTCTACTGACAGAATTGATGGTAGAATTGATGGTCCTTGCAGCATGTCTGCCACCAGCACATCACCAGCTATCGACTACAGCAGGCAAATTTGTCTGCCCCATCTGCTGCAAGGAAAATAAAATATACAGTCACTGCCACCCACGTGTAAAGTGCCTAAATTCAAGCTTGTCAAAGCTGCTGGTTTTATATCTCCTGCCTTTCCATCTGGTGGATTCTGTCCCTTTCTGTGAAGGACAAACCCAAAAAATTCTTCAAATAAATTAATAGTAAAAAGGTCAGTTCTGAGCATGTAGGCCCTTTAAAAAATAATCTGGAGTGGTTGATAATATGTATAAAAGTGCTGTGGAAAATTAGTAATGGTGGTGTTCAATTATCTACTATTGAATACCTGTGAAATTCCTTGTCTAAAATGCTAATATAGTGTAATATCCAATTTTATTAAAAGGTATCCAAATCAACCAAAATGTTTACAAATATAATAAATGAAAAAACATGCAAATGAAAACAATGTTCTGTGAATCCGTAAAAATGTGATATAATATCTCTCTGAAGATCCAAAGTAGCCACAGTGTGATAAACAAGTCCGTGATGACAAATTATTAAGCCCAATCACCAGTGCTCAATTAAGAAATAGATCAAAAATCCGTTGAAAGAATAATATAAAGCGGCTTGTCTGGTGTATCACCTCCACCTTATGGAGTGTGACCCTGCAATTAAGCTTGGTCTAAAACAGCATATACTCCCCACAGGAGGATGATGGATTGTTTCTTCCAAAAAATGGGTTCCCAATGGGATCCCAATCTGGAATGATGAGTTCAGCAATTCTCACATAAAGGGAAGAAACAACATTTCATAGTGCAAATAGCGTAGGTTTAAAAGAGCTGATTTATTTAAAAATGGTTAAAAAAAACACTCACATATGCCTGGTGCTAGAGCACACCAGTCTTTACAAGCAGTTGGTACAGTCAGTAGGTACACAGGCGATCCGTTAAATGAAAAATCCCACCGCTTCACTTGTGTATGTCTGCGTGATGACACAGGGACTACGTGTCTTCCTCAGGGGATTCTGATTGGTCGGAGAACAAGCTGGCTTTTATTAAGGGAAAAATCAATGTCACTATTCCGTCATTAGCCAGATTTTTAAAATATGCTGTGGGTGTAGTACTCCAATACACAATACCCTTACACAATAATAGTATAAGAGTCTATGCATGGCTATATCAGTGATATATGTGCAACAGTGGGGTAAATGAACCGATCGCTTTACATTATACTAGGCAAATCATGTCAAAGGTAGAAGTACACAGGTAATTTGCTGATAGTATGCAGAGCCTTACAAGTATAATTTACAGAATTATGCAATATTCCTATTATAAAATTAATTATATGTATCCATAGTGCACAAATTTTGCAAGTGAGCTCTACAATTTCACTGGATGTACAGGATGAAATATTAAAACAATTAAATGTATTAATCGGATCTATAAATGCGTTTTGCCTAAATGGTGTATTATAGATGCCCACTCATCAATCAATAATGATGTGGGGACCCAAACATAACTAATGCAATAGTATATATGAATTTTTATATATCTGTGAAATTGGTTTTAATAAGAACCCCAATAATGATTAAATCTACTGTCATATGTATATTATAGGGGACATATACATCAACCTGAATGAATAGAATGAAACGAATATATTAATATGCCTATATCAAGTTATAATTGATATGTCCTAATGATTACCTAAAAAAACATCCATGGTCAAAATCCTTATTGAGTCCCCCCCCAGTGTTAAAGAACCTAGTTGGAAAATCCACCAGGATTCTGTCTTGCTATTTTCGTGCACATAATCCCCCCCCCCTCCACCCACAAATGCTTTTTAGGCGCCTCTATCCCCCAAAACTGTAGACCCCTAGAGCTCTGACCATGTTTTTCTTTAAAGTGTTTATACAAGTGATGCTTATGTAGACCTATATTGATACTATATACATGTTCCCTCATTCTCTCTCTCAAAGTTATTTTCGTGCGACCTATATATAACAGGTCACATGGGCACTTGATCGCATAAACCACCCCCACAGTGGCTCAAAAGTGATATGGTCCAGAAATATTTAGACAGAATTAAGGCGGATAAAGCACCTGGACCAGATGGCATCCACCCACGAATCCTGAAAGGATTGAGCTCTGTTATTCAAAGCCTTTGTTTCTAATTTTTAGGGACTCGTTAAGGACTGGAATAATACCGCTGTATTGGCGTAGGGCTATTGTGGTGCCTATATTTAAAGAGGGATCAAAGTCTTTGCAAGGTTACTATAGACCTGTTTGTTTTCTATAGTTGGGAAGATAATGGAGAGTTTAATAAAATACCACATAGATGAGTTCTTGCTGGAAAAAAAATATTTTAAACAACAGACAGCATTGAAAATTATTTGTAATATAAGATATTACATCTGCAGCGCATACCTTGTAGCAGGATGGTATAGGGGATTGGGAATTTCCTGTGTTGAGTGGTGTGAAATTATGCAATTATTTTGGTATTGACACCAAAGGATCTACCTGTAATTCTAGGGATATGTTGTTACCAGTAGCCCTGAAAAATGTACAAATAGTACTTGGTAGTATAGTGTTATGTACCTACAGCATATACTGTAGTGTGGGAAGTATTTTGTGTCCCCTATATGTTTCCCATATGCTGTATGCGACACCACTTATAATAAATACATATAAATACAAGTTTAAAATATATATGGCTTGTGTGTGAAACAATAACTTGCATAAAAACTTGTGCTTAAAGCGGAGTTCCGGGCACAGAAGTCATTTTTTAACAAACATACCCCCGGGACAGTCAGGGCTAGTACATTCCATAATGGCTAGCCTCTGATCTGTCCCGGTTCGCACTTACCTTTTAGAAGAAATACTTACTTATAAAATTTCTTCCACAGCGTTTCCATCTCTCTTGTGGGCAGCTGAAGCCGGCGCGGTCCTCTTCTGCGTCTTCTTCCGCGTCTTCTTCTCCCAGAATGCGCCTGCACCGGCCCCTCTCGTCACTTCCGGTGCGGCGTCGCCCGGAAGTGACGAGCGGGGCCGGTGCCGTCGCATTGATTCCTGGGAGCGATGACGTTCAGCTCCCAGGAATCATCGCGAGACAGGAAGTGACAGCGGAGCCGCGGCGCTGAGGGAGGAAGTACCCTGAGGTGAGTATTTACGATCTTCAATTACAAGGTGAGTTTTAAAAAAAAAAAAAAACTAACTATCCAATTCCTTTTCAGGTGATGCAGAACTAGGGGACGGGCACAAAAAAAAATATTGATTTTGTGCCCGGAACTCCGCTTTAATAAAGTATAAAATACATCAACTGTGCTAATCACAATATATAAAGTGCATCAACTGTGCCGATTTCAAATGGTTATAAAAAGATGATATATAAAGTTCATAATACAATAAATAAAAAAGTTCCTGTGAAAAAATTGTGAGATCCAATGGGACCGGGAAATGGTGCTCAGCGCAAGGAAATAATGTCCATTAGTTCCAAGAAGTAGTAAAAGTTCAAAGAAAACTATTCAAATTTCAAAGTTGATGTGAAAATTCAAAGAGAAAAGTGCATTGGTGTTATCACCCTCTGTGCTCCTGTGGGTATGAGGTAGGTAGTGAAAACAAAAAATTGTTGTTGACCCCCAATACCATACAGCAAGTGGGTCAATTGCGCTTGTGTGGTGAGTGTCCAGCGGGGTCCCAGCCGTCCGTGTCCGGGTGGTCCTGGATCCTATTAGTTGTCATAAAAAATTGCACTCCTCATGGTGTAGTAGTTAAAATTCCAATGTTTTATTTTCAAAAAAAATTGTGCAAGTAATGCTGAAAGGTTCAAAATATACAGCGTTGGTGGTACAGGTAATTAATAAAAGGTGGAATACCGCAAAACCTGAGCTCAGGGAAGCCGTGCGGGACGCCTGTGAAGGTCCGCCCGCTATCTACACGGAGCTTCCAGGTTTAGACTCGGCTTGTGTTCCACGTACCACAATGAGAGCGAGGCTACGTGCGGTTCAACTTGACGCGTTTTGTCATCAAAGCGTGACGTCTTCGGAATTGATGAATGAAAGACAGAAGTTGTCAAAAAAACCTGATTTATTTTTATGAGGAGGTAAGTAAAACCTTGGACAGAGGGGTGGCTGCGGACGTGGTATACTTGGATTTTGCAAAAGCGTTTGACACAGTTCCCCACACACGGCTAATGTGTAAGGTAAAGTCTACAGGCTTGGAAAGATCCGTTTGAAAATGGATAGAAATAGGCTAAAAGATAGAATTCAGAGAGTAGTGGTTAATGATTCTCACTCTGAATGGTCTAAGGTTATCAGTGGTGTACCCCAAAGTTCAGTGTTAGGACCCTTATTTTTGAATATCTTTATAAATTATATATGGGCTGGGATTAAAAGTACTATTTCAGTCTTTGCAGATGACACCAAGCTATGCAGTGAAATAACTTCCATACACACGATGTCTCCAACTTACAAGCCGACCTCAATGCACTGTTTCATTGGGCAACTATCTGGGAAATGAGGTTTAGTGTTGATAAATGTAAAGTTTTGCACTTGGGGGCTAAGAATAAGCATGCATCATACATACTAGGGGGGGGGGGTATAACTGGGGGAATCCATAGTGGAGAAAGATCTGGGTGTTCTGGTACATCTGAAGTTTAATAATTGCATGCAATGCCAAGCTGTGGTTTCCAAAGCAATTCCTCAATTTGGTGGTGCAGTGTTTTTTTAAAAAGGTACCCAGGGTGGGAAGATCTGCTGAAGCAGGTCGGAAGAGTCTTTAGCCATTTCAGGCGGTCATAACACAGCCGTGTTCAGTTGGCTGAAATGCAGCAGGAATTCCACCTGCCCGTAAACTGCCTGATTTTTGACATGCCCACCAAGTAGAACTCGACTTTGGCAATGCTGCAGCAGCTGCACATTAAACAGAGGGCTGTCAACGAGTACCTGTGTGAGTATGGCACAACAACAGGCTCAGGCCGGCTCTGCTTTTTTTTCCCACGCCAATGGCTGCTGATAAAGGATGCATACACTGTTCTGTCAACATTTGAGGAGACCACAAGGATGGTGAGCCGTGACAATGCAGGCATCAGTAACACAATCCCTTTTGTGTTCCTGCTGGAGCAGACTCTGTATGGCATTATGGACAGGGCACTCGAGGCAGAGCAGCCGAAGGAAGAGGAGGACTTCCTTTCCTTTCAAGGCCTGCTTTATGCAGATACCTTTCTTGCTACGCCACAGAACAAACAAGAGGAGAGAGAGAGGAGGAGGATTCTGGCAGCTTTGGAGGCATTGAAGCAGAGCAAGACATACGTCAACCCTTAACAGATGGCTTTCCATCCCCAGAACCCTTGGGAGTAGTACATGGCTGGGAGGAGGCAGGTCCAGATAATGTAATCCTTGTTGCCCCCTGAGGAGTCTTCTTCTTATGCCTCCGCAAACTTGCGCTGTTGTAATGTTCTGGTACCTTTGGGTACCCTAATTACTCTTTTCCTAAGTGTATGCGCCCCACCATTCTCTTTTGGTAAGGTGCGCATACACCTTTTAGACTGATGCTGTCATCACTGAGCGCCGGACTGAACAGCTATTTAAATCACCAGCTTTCACTCACATGTGTTCGTTCAACCTGCTTTGTGCCTTGATGCTAACCTGTCTTGAAGCTCTCATGCTTGCAAGCATACCTCGCTGTCGGAATCACGCTGCGCTGATCCCTGTATCCCGCTACCGGATCATCCGCTCTTGTCGAACCTCTCCTCTGCTACATTGCTACTAGTGATAAGTACCCCACAGGGGAAACCTCTATAACCTTCATACTAAAGCTTACACTATCTAGCTCTGCATACTAAGGACTATTGTTACATCTGCATTATCTAAGATTGCTAGCTCTTGAGCCTACTACCATCTGCTCTTGCACTGGGTTGGTCTCTCCTGTATGTTCACCTGCTACTCTATCATCTGCTACCATACATGATTGCTAACCTATCTGCATCCCATCTGCTACTATCTTACTTTCAAGAACATTTCCTTTCAAGTGTCTGTCATCTACCATCTCTACCCAACCTGTCTCTTCAGCCTATCATCACTGTGTTACTATATACATAAGTCACTCTAGGAACATCTTATTGAGTGTGTGTATTTACTTGCTGAATTGAGATCATCCACACATGATGAGTCTTGGGAGTTGGGATTGGTGTCTCAGCGTTTCTCTACATGACTACTGAAGTGGAATATTTCTGCAGCTGTAAATCCACATCATACATAAAACGCAGGAGCGTTACAGATTGAACGAACCTCAACAAATGGATTCAGCAGAAATAACCACTCAGGTGACACAATTAAAACAGCAAGTAACTGCGTTAATACACGCACTTGCTGAATTAAAAGAAGACAATCAGGCTCTGTCGCAACAGGTAATTAGACTGACACAACTTACCACTGCTCAGTCCCCTGAACCCAAAATAAATCCTCCTTTGGTATTTACAGGCGATCACAAAAAATTTCGCGAATTTAAAAACGCATGTGAGTTACTTTTCTTGCTAAAACCCCGTACCTACCTTGCTGATCACATTAAGGTTTGTACTATTATTTCTTACCTAACAGGCGATCCTCGGGCCTGGGCAGACTCTCTTTTTGAGAAAAGCGATCAGCTTCTCAACTCCTATGCCTTGTTCCTAGCAGAACTTACTAGCCTATATGATGATCCCAATAGGCAGAGTACTGCCGATCTTCAATTAAGATCCTTGAAACAAGGTAGGAGACCCGTGGAAGACTTTGTCGCAGAATTCAAGAGATGGACCCTTGATTCAGAATGGAATGATGCATCTCTGAAAACCCAATTTAGGCTTGGCCTATCAGAGGCCGTTAAAGACGAGCTCGCCCGAGCGGATCTGCCAAAAACCCTGGATGCATTGATACAACTCAGTATCACCATAGATAGAAGACTACGAGAAAGAAAGGCTGAGAAAATGGGAATGCAATTATCCAGTTCTTCTCGGATTTCGGCCGTTGACCCCATTCCTATGGAGGTAGGAACCATACGCCCACCTCTATCAACTATGGAAAGAGCCAGAAGACGATCTGGTAATCTCTGCTTGTACTGTGCATCACCGGATCACAAGATAAACGTCTGTCCCCTAGTCTACAAAAAGAAGGGTGAGCGTTCACATGTCCTCCTAGGGGGATTGACAACTTCAATTACTAACCCTTACCTTTTTGTTTGCTTAACATTACAGTGGGACCAGAACAGGATTACTACTAAGGCCATGATTGACACAGGATCTTGTGGAAATTATATTGACATACGTTTTGCTGCTTTAAATAAGGTTCCTATTATTTCTAAACCTAAACCTGTCTCAGTGAGTCTTATTAACGGTGTTCCTTTATCCTCTGGTCCGATCACTGATCAGACACAGGCACTCCTAGTCACTACTAACGGGTCTCATATGGAGACCACTACCTTCGATCTAATACCTTCACCCCACTTTCCCATTGTTTTGGGACTTCCCTGGTTACACACACATCAACCAACCATAGATTGGAAGGAACGGACCCTGGCCTTCCTCTCTTGCTATTGCGAGGGTACGTGTAACCTCCTGTCTTTCGGGAAGATCCTGTCTGTGGTGACAGATGAGATTGCACCACTATGTTATCAGGATCTCTCTGAGGTTTTTCTTGAGAAAAATGCTCAAGCACTACCTCCCCATCGAGACTATGATTGTAGTATTGATCTACTCCCAAATAGCAAATTGCCGTTCGGTCATGTTTATCCTCTTTCGCAGGATGAACTTTCCCATCTCAAAGACTATTTGGATGAGAATTTGAAAAAAGGTTTTATTAGACCTTCCACTTCTTCCTGACTCTTTTTTCAGACTCTTTTTTGTCCGCAATAAGGACTCAAGTCTCAGGCCTATCATCGACTATAGGCAATTGAATGCTATTACAATAAAAGATCGCTATCCTCTACCGCTTATCCCTGAGCTCATTGAGCAGGTGCGTGGAGCTACCTATTTTTCAAAATTGGACCTGAAAGGAGCATACAATCTCATTTGAATCCGTGATGGACACGAGTGGAAGACTGCATTCAGAACCAGATACGGATTGTTCGAATATCTTGTAATGCCATTCGGGCTATGCAACGCCCCTGCAGCCTTTCAACGATTTATAAACGATATTTTCAGAGACTTACTAGATGTCTGTGTTGTGGTATATCTGGACGATATACTTATATATTCACGATCCCTGTCTGAACACATAAGACATGTAAGACTAGTATTATCGAGATTGCTTGCACACAACCTTTATGTGAAACTGAAAAAATGCTTGTTTCATAAAGAAGAAGTACTGTTTCTAGGCTACATCATATCCAAAACAGGAATCAAGATGGACATGAGTAAGATATCCTGCATTCAGGATTGGCCTACACCAACCACACGCAAGGCGCTACAGCGATTCCTTGGATTTTCGAATTTCTACAGGAAGTTCATCAGAAACTTCTCTGCCATTGTGAGACCCCTCACACAGCTCACTAGCATTAAAAGACCATTCAAATGGTCAGATGAAGCAAATAAAGCTTTTCACCTATTAAAGACAAGGTTTACTTCTGCTCCCATACTACGCCATCCAGACCCATCCCTCCAATACATTCTGGAAGTAGATGCGTCAAACATGGCAGTAGGAGCAATACTCTCCCAACGACCAACTCACACTTCACCACTTCATCCAGTCGCCTTTTTTTCTAAATCCTTAAGCAGTCCAGAGGTAAATTACCCCGTGGGTGAAAAGGAACTGCTTGCTATAAAATTGGCTCTGGAGAATTGGCGACATCTACTCGAAGGCACCCGATTACCAATACTTATATACACGGACCATAAAAATCTTCAATATCTTCAGACTAACAAAACTCTCTCTCACCGACAGGTACGATGGTCACTATTCTTTCTAAGGTTTAACTTCCTAGTGACCTACACTCCTGCAGATAAGAACAAAAAGGCGGATGCACTATCACGACTAACTGAAGAAAACTACTTCGAAATCCCTTCCGTTCCTATAATACCTCACAAACGCATTATTGGAGTTGTCCGTTCCTTGAAGGAAGAGGTTTTGCATGGTATAAGTTTGGATTCACCCCCACCACAACTAAATACTGATGCAGAAGGCTTCCTCTACTACAACGACAAACTTTACATAACACCTACCATGCGCACCAAGATATTGGAATTATCGCATGATGTGCCTATGGCAGGACATATGGGTATGACAAAGACTCTTAATCTGATTACCAGGCAATTCTGGCGGCCTGACATGAAAACATCTATACAAAAATTCGTCTCTTCATGCAATGTCTGTGCCAGGTCCAAAATTGACACTACGAGACCATCCGGTCTACTATGCAGTCTACCAATACCCCAAACTCCATGGGAAGTTGTGTCCTTGGACTTTATAGTAGAACTACCTCCTTCCAAAGGATTTCATACCATCTTAGTGTCAGTGGACCATCTGACAAAAATGGCACATTTCATTGCTATTCGCAGACTACCTTCGTCCAAACAAACGGCAGAACTCCTGATGAAACATGTCTTTAAGTTACATGGTATCCCAAAAACTCTTCTGTCTGACCGTGGATCACAATTTATTTCCAAGTTCTGGCAAGAACTATGTCACATACTACGAATTGAGCGGAAGCTCACTTACCATCCGCAGACCAACGGACAGACTGAAAGAGTCAACCAATGCATCGAGCAATATTTACGTTGTTACACTTCTTACCAACAGGATGATTGGGTGGATCTTCTCCCTCTGGCAGAATTTGCCTACAACAACGCAACCCACAGTACGACCAAGCAGAGTCCGTTCTACTTGAACTATGGGTTTCATGCCTCTATTCTTCCACCACGCATCTTTCCTTCAAATAACCCAGTAGCCTCAGACTATCTTACCCAAATAAAGGACTCTCTGGGTTTGCTTAATACTACCATTGCACACGCTCATAGTCAACAAAAGAAGTACTATGATCTTCGCAGAAGACCTTCTCCTCAGTATGCTATCGGGGACCTCGTTTGGCTCTCAACAAAAAATTTAAGACTGAAAATCCCTAGCAAAAAGCTTGGACCTCTGTTCTTGGGACTTTTCCCAATCAAGAAACTTATTGGAAAAGCTGCAGTACAGCTTACATTGCCAATAGACCTCAAAATACATCCCATTTTCCATGTGTCGCTACTGAAGCCCCATGTTCCTGACCAAGGAATAAGGCCTACTATCCCACCTCCTCCTCCTGTACAAGTTGAAGGTGGAGAAGAATATGAGATAAAAGAGATTCTGGATTCTCGTATCCACAGAAGAAGACTTCAATACTTAGTTCGATGGAAGAACTATGGGCCCCAAGACGACACCTGGCTAAACACCTCTGACATACATGCCCCTAGATTAATCCGCAATTTTCATGCGAAGTACCCAGACAAACCAGCTCCAGAGGCCTTCAGGAGCCGGCCTTAAGGGGGGGGGGGGTACTGTAATGTTCTGGTACCTTTGGGTACCCTAATTACTCTTTTCCTAAGTGTATGCGCCCCACCATTCTCTTTTGGTAAGGTGCGCATACACCTTTAAGACTGATGCTGTCATCACTGATCGCCGGACTGAACAGCTATTTAAATCACCAGCTTTCACTCACATGTGTTCGTTCAACCTGCTTTGTGCCTTGATGCTAACCTGTCTTGAAGCTCTCATGCTTGCAAGCATACCTCGCTGTCGGAACCACGCTGCGCTGATCCCTGTATCCCGCTACCGGATCATCCGCTCTTGTCGAACCTCTCCTCTGCTACATTGCTACTAGTGATAAGTACCCCACAGGGGAAAACTCTATAACCTTCATACTAAAGCTTACACTATCTAGCTCTGCATACTAAGGACTATTATTACATCTGCATTATCTAAGATTGCTAGCTCTTGAGCCTACTACCATCTGCTCTTGCACTGGGTTGGTCTCTCCTGTATGTTCACCTGCTACTCTATCATCTGCTACCATACATGATTGCTAACCTATCTGCATCCCACCTGCTACTATCTTACTTTCAAGAACATTTCCTTTCAAGTGTCTGTCATCTACCATCTCTACCCAACCTGTCTCTTCAGCCTATCATCACTGTGTTACTATATACATAAGTCACTCTAGGAACATCTTATTGAGTGTGTGTATTTACTTGCTGAATTGAGATCATCCACACATGATGAGTCTTGGGAGTTGGGATTGGTGTCTCAGCATTTCTCTACATGACTACTGAAGTGGAATATTTCTGCAGCTGTAAATCCACATCATACATAAAACGCAGGAGCGTTACAGCTGTATGGGCTCCCTCATTCTTCAAAGCCTGCGAAAGGACCCGAGATTACATGGCATCAAGAAGAAGAATCACTATTGGGACCACTGTTACAAGGTGAAAGTCTCAGAACTCATCCTGTCCCCACAGAGGGAGCAGAAGATGAAATCTCTTGAGGACACCTTAAAGAGGAGTTTATGTAACGTGTTTCCTGACTCTGGTAGGTTGCAGTCTGGTGGAAAATGTAGTTTTGAGGCTTCTGTTGGTCAAGAGAGGAGCAGTGATGCCTTTCAAAATTTGTTTAGTCCTCTGCACCCAAGGCTGTCAGCTTCTACATCCCATTGGCAGTGTCTTCATCATATCTAGGGGCAACAACAGATATGGAGAGCTTTCCAGTTGTCAATCCACTGGCTTACTGGGTCATGAGAATAGACTAGGGTTGAGCGAACACCTAGATGTCCGTGTTCGACGGGTTCGGCCGAACTTTAAAAAAAAGTCCGGGTCCGTGTCCCGGACTTTTACCGAACTTTTCCCGGACACCGAACCCCATTGAAGTCAATGGGGACCCGAACTTTAAGGCACTAAAATGGCTCTAAAACACCAAAGGAAAGGGCTAGAGTGCTGCAAATGGCAGCAAAACGTAATTAAGAGCATGGCAAGTGCTCTGCAAACAAATGTGGATAGGGAAATAACTTAAAACAACAAAAAAAAACAGAAAAATAAAACAATGTTCTTCTTCATCTCTGAAGGACGAGGCCCATATGGAGTAGGAGGGAGGTTGAGGTGGTGGTGGATGTGGCGGTGACTAGACATATGCCGGTTTTCGGTAATTCGATATATCGCGGTATTGCATAGCCACGGTATTGTTATTGTGGCATTTTTAAAATACCGAGTTTCTCTGTCAAGTCTGCCTGACTTGTGAATTGATACATTTCAGTGAGCTGGATGACTCATTCACTCACTCAGCTAACACCTTTCAGCATTAAGTCTCCTAACTATAAACAAAAATGATTACATTTGTATCTTTTCCTTCCCTCTGCCAGGGAGAAAGGAAGTTTAACCTCTTAAAGACTGGATCTTTTTCTGACACTTGCTGCTTGCAAGTTAAAATCAGTTTTTTTTTTGCTAGAAAAGTACTTAGAACCCCCAAACATTTTATATATTTTTTTAGCAGAGACCCTACAGAATAAAATGGCGATTGTTGTAATATTTTATGTCACACTGTATTTGCGCAGCAGTCTTTCAAACGCAATGATTAGACTTTAATGAATAAAAAAAAAAAAAAAAACGTAACAGTAAAGTTATCCCAATTTTTTTTTTTTTTGTTACACAGAGAATCGTGATCTTTATTCCAAGCTAAAAAATCGTGATTCTCATTTTGGCCAGAATCGTGCAGCTCTAATAAATATATATATACACACACACACGCCTAGCAGCCCACATTACATTATTATATAGCCATCAAGCAGTGTCTGGCCTACCTGGTGATGACTGGTCCTGGCGCTCTCATCCGATGGCCTGGTCTTTAAAGGGGCAAATCCTTGCGATCCAGAAGTGGTTAAACCTGCAGGAGGACCGGTGTTTTTATCTATTAATGACTTTACTATTGCTTTAGGCCTGGTTCACATGTATGCGGGTTGGTGGTTCACATGTATGCGGGTTGGCGGTTCACATGTATGCGGGTTGGCGGCCCACATTTGCACAGGCATAGCAGCCCATTGATTTGAACGGGCTGCTATGCCCTCATTTTCCGCAGAAAAAAGGTGCATGCAGCATTTTTTTTAAATTCAGTGGCCTTGAAATCCATCCTGCTTTTGCACCATGCGACTAACCTGCAGTTCCTGCTCTGGCAAGCTTTCTGCATTTTTTGTATACGTGGGCACGGCATTTAAAAATAAACAGTTTGCGTGTGCAGCAACGGCAGGTAAGTCGCATGGTGCAAAAGAAGGATGGATTTCATGGCCACTGCATTTTTTTAAATTCTGCATGCACCTTTTTTCAGCTGAAAACGCAGGCATAGCAGCTCAAGCCCATTCACATCAATGGGCTGCTATGCCTGTGCAAATGAGGGCCCCCAACCCGCATACATGTGAACCAGGCCTAAAGCAATAGTAAAGTCATTAATAGATAAAAACACCGGTCCTCCTGCAGGTTTAACCAATTAATGACTTTACTATTGCTTTAGGCCTGGTTCACATGTATGCGGGTTGGGGGCCCACATTTGCACAGGCATAGCAGCCCATTGATGTGAATGGGCTTGAGCTGCTATGCCTGCGTTTTCAGCTGAAAAAAGGTGCATGCAGAATTTAAAAAAATGCAGTGGCCATGAAATCCATCCTTCTTTTGCACCATGCGACTTACCTGCCGTTGCTGCACACGCAAACTGTTTATTTTTAAATGCCGTGCCCACGTATACAAAAAATGCAGAAAGCTTGCCAGAGCAGGAACTGCAGGTTAGTCGCATGGTGCAAAAGCAGGATGGATTTCAAGGCCACTGAATTTTAAAAAAATTCTGCATGCACCTTTTTTCTGCGGAAAATGAGGGCATAGCAGCCCATTCAAATCAATGGGCTGCTATGCCTGTGCAAATGTGAACCACCAACCCGCATACATGTGAACCAGGCCTAAAGCAATAGTAAAGTAATTTATAAACAACACCTCCTTCAGGTTTAACCACTTCTTGACCACAAGGATTTGCCCTCTTAATGACCAGGCCATCGGATCGGAGCCGAGCGCCAGAACCAGTTATCACCAGTTAGGCCAGACACTGCTTGATGACCTATTTTAGGCCTGGTTCACAGAGTCTGTACTGACTGACTATATAATAATGTGCATAAGTGAACCAAAGCCCCTAAATTCAGCAATGAAATTGAAGTGAGGTGGAAATTTAATAATTTAAATTTAATAATAGAATACCGTGATAATACCGTATACCGTGGCAAAACCTTAATCAATTAATCGCAGCATGAAAATCTGATACCGTCACAAGCCTAGCGGTGACATAGGCGTGCGCACAGGGTGTGCTGGGTGTGCCTGGGCACACCCTAATCACCTAGGGCACATAGCATTGCCAGTGAGGAGATGGGAAAGATCTCCCTGGGACCTGCTCTGCTCTATTTCTCCTTGCCTACAGGTACATGGCCCCGATACATTACTCTCCCTGCTGGCAAACACATGCATGTGTATTTCAACTTTGGGGTGCACACCTTAATGCAATAGGCTGCGCACACCTATGGGCGGTGTAGGTGGAAGCGGCGGTGGAGGAGGACCAGGGCCGGATTAACAGCATCATGGGCTTGGTGCTGAGGATTTTGAAGGGCCTTAAGGGCCGTGCCTTGCCATGCACCCAGAGGAGGAAGGGTGCAGCCATGCATGCCTAATTCAACATGGGATGCTGTCTCTGAAGCCCATAAACACATCCATGCATCGCCAACTGTCCCTCCTTGTCCGGCCTTCACGCTGTGTGGGGAGGTTCTGAGGGTGCTGCCTGGGGAAGCGAGCATAGAAGCCAGACTTCTGTGTTTACAAGTGACAGAAGAGCGGTAACAGTGAATATGGCCAACCCGGGGCCTATATAAAAGGTAGGGGCCTGGAGCTGCAGCTCCAATAGCCCCTACATTAATCTGGCCCTGAGGAGGAGGACGAGGTAGCCAACACTGCTTCTTTTCAAAAATTTTAAATGAGGGTACACCCCAAAAGAGTGAGAAAGAGCAAAAATGGAACAATGGGTGGGTAAGGTCGGTATCCATTGCTATTCTGCATAAGGTACGGAAAAGTCCCGTGGGATCCATGCCTGGTTCATTTTAATGAACGTGAGCTTGTCCACATTGTCTCTGGACAGGCGGCTGCGCTTGTCTGTTATAACGCCCCCAGCCGTGCTAAATACCCGTTCAGATAATACACTGGCTGCAGGGCACGCCAGCACCTCCAAGGCGTAAAGGGCAAGCTCAAGCCATGTGCCCAATTTGGAGACCCAGAAGTTGAAGGGGGCAGACCCGTCATTCACTACATGTAGGCGTGTGCACACATACTGCTCCACCATGTTGGTAAAATGCTGCCTCCTGCTAAGACGTTCCATCTGAGCTGCTGGTGCTGCTGTTTGTTGTGGCGTGCTGACAAAGCTTTTCCACATTTCGGCCATGCTAACCCTGCCTTCTGAGGTGCTGGCGGTGCCCTGGTTGCGTTGGCGACCTCCTCCTCCTCCTCCTCTGCCTTGTGCTTCCACTGTGGCCCCGCTGTCAGATGGGAATGCCAGCAGCATGGCGTCTACCAGCGTGCGCTTGTACTCGCGCATCTTGCGATCGCGCTCCAGTGAGTGAATTAAGGACGGTACGTTGTCCTTGTAACGGGGATCCAGCAGCGTGGCCACCCAGTAATCAGCACAAGTTAGAATGTGGGCAACTCGGCGGTCGTTGTGGAGACACTGCAGCATGTAATCGCTCATGTGTGCCAGGCTGCCCAGAGGCAACGAAAGGCTGTCCTCTGTGGGAGGTGTATCGTCCGTGTCCTCTGTATCCCCCCAGCCACGCACCAGTGATGGCCATGAGCTGGCCTGGGTGCCACCCTGCTGTGAACATGGTTCCATCTCCTCCTCCAGCTCCTCCTCCTCCTCATCCTCCTCATCCTCCAGAACTGTGCCCCTGCTGGACAATTGCGTCCCTGGCGTTTGCGTGTGCAGGAACCCACCCTCGGAGCCCCTTGCGAATGACTGCCCTGAAAGCCTTGGAAATGTTACCTCTTCATCCTCCTCCTCCTCCTCCTCATCCTGTGCCACATCCTCTTCCATCATCGCCCGAATTGTTTTTTCAAGGAGGCATAGAAGTGGGATAGTTAAGCTGAGAACGGCGTCATTGCCACTGGCCATGTTGGTGGAGTACTCAAAACAGCGCAACAAGGCACACAGGTCTCGCATGGAGGCCCAGTTAAATTAAATAGCGGAATAGAAAATATGATCCAAAAAAAGTGTATGTATATCACACGTACACAACCACACTGGGCCCCAATTACTATTGTTTGTACCCCTAAAAGGCTAGATGAGGAGTAGGGGGAGTATGGAACAGGCAGCACCCTCAAACCTTCAGAAGTATGAGATGAACCCCAACAACTTGGAAAGGTGGATCTCTCTCACACGTACCAACACAGACTATCCCCCAATTTAACTGATCCCCAAAGGTTTTTGATTAAATAGCGGAATAGAAAATATGATCCAAAAAAAGTGTATGTATATCACACGTACACAACCACACTAGGCCCCAATTACTATTGTTTGTACCCCTAAAAGGCTAGATGAGGAGTAGGGGGAGTATGGAACAGGCAGCACCCTCAAACCTTCAGAAGTATGAGATGAACCCCAACAACTTGGAAAGGTGGATCTCTCTCACACGTACCGACACAGACTATCCCGCAATTCAATTGATCCTCAAAGGTTTTTATTGAATAGCGGAATAGGAAATATGATCAAAAAAAGTGTATGTATCTCGCACGTACACAACCACACTAGGCCCCAATTACTATTGTTTGTACCCCTAAAAGGCTAGATGAGGAGTAGGGGGGGTATGGAACAGGCAGCACCCTCAAACCTTCAGAAGTATGAGATGAACCCCAACAACTTGGAAAGGTGGATCTCTCTCACACGTACCGACACAGACTATCCCGCAATTCAATTGATCCTCAAAGGTTTTTATTGAATAGCGGAATAGGAAATATGATCAAAAAAAGTGTATGTATCTCGCACGTACACAACCACACTAGGCCCCAATTACTATTGTTTGTACCCCTAAAAGGCTAGATGAGGAGTAGGGGGGGTATGGAACAGGCAGCACCCTCAAACCTTCAGAAGTATGAGATGAACCCCAACAACTTGGAAAGGTGGATCTCTCTCACACGTACCGACACAGACTATCCCCCAATTTAACTGATCCCCAAAGGTTTTTGATTAAATAGCGGAATAGAAAATATGATCCCAAAAAAGTGTATGTATATCACACGTACACAACCACACTGGGCCCCAATTACTATTGTTTGTACCCCTAAAAGGCTAGATGAGGAGTAGGGGGAGTATGGAACAGGCAGCACCCTCAAACCTTCAGAAGTATGAGATGAACCCCAACAACTTGGAAAGGTGGATCTCTCTCACACGTACCAACACAGACTATCCCCCAATTTAACTGATCCCCAAAGGTTTTTGATTAAATAGCGGAATAGAAAATATGATCCAAAAAAAGTGTATGTATATCACACGTACACAACCACACTAGGCCCCAATTACTATTGTTTGTACCCCTAAAAGGCTAGATGAGGAGTAGGGGGAGTATGGAACAGGCAGCACCCTCAAACCTTCAGAAGTATGAGATGAACCCCAACAACTTGGAAAGGTGGATCTCTCTCACACGTACCGACACAGACTATCCCGCAATTCAATTGATCCTCAAAGGTTTTTATTGAATAGCGGAATAGGAAATATGATCAAAAAAAGTGTATGTATCTCGCACGTACACAACCACACTAGGCCCCAATTACTATTGTTTGTACCCCTAAAAGGCTAGATGAGGAGTAGGGGGAGTATGGAACAGGCAGCACCCTCAAACCTTCAGAAGTATGAGATGAACCCCAACAACTTGGAAAGGTGGATCTCTCTCACACGTACCGACACAGACTATCCCCCAATTTAACTGATCCCCAAAGGTTTTTGATTAAATAGCGGAATAGAAAATATGATCCAAAAAAAGTGTATGTATATCACACGTACACAACCACACTAGGCCCCAATTACTATTGTTTGTACCCCTAAAAGGCTAGGAGTAGGGGGAGTATGGAACAGGCAGCACCCTCAAACCTTCAGAAGTATGAGATGAACCCCAACAACTTGGAAAGGTGGATCTCTCTCACACGTACCAATACAGACTATCCCCCAATTTAACTGATCCCCAAAGGTTTTTGATTAAATAGCGGAATAGAAAATATGATCCCAAAAAAGTGTATGTATATCACACGTACACAACCACACTAGGCCCCAATTACTATTGTTTGTACCCCTAAAAGGCTAGGAGTAGGGGGAGTATGGAACAGGCAGCACCCTCAAACCTTCAGAAGTATGAGATGAACCCCAACAACTTGGAAAGGTGGATCTCTCTCACACGTACCAACACAGACTATCCCCCAATTTAACTGATCCCCAAAGGTTTTTGATTAAATAGCGGAATAGAAAATATGATCCCAAAAAAGTGTATGTATATCACACGTACACAACCACACTAGGCCCCAATTACTATTGTTTGTACCCCTAAAAGGCTAGGAGTAGGGGGAGTATGGAACAGGCAGCACCCTCAAACCTTCAGAAGTATGAGATGAACCCCAACAACTTGGAAAGGTGGATCTCTCTCACACGTACCAACACAGACTATCCCCCAATTTAACTGATCCCCAAAGGTTTTTGATTAAATAGCGGAATAGAAAATATGATCCCAAAAAAGTGTATGTATATCACACGTACACAACCACACTAGGCCCCAATTACTATTGTTTGTACCCCTAAAAGGCTAGGAGTAGGGGGAGTATGGAACAGGCAGCACCCTCAAACCTTCAGAAGTATGAGATGAACCCCAACAACTTGGAAAGGTGGATCTCTCTCACACGTACCAACACAGACTATCCCCCAATTTAACTGATCCCCAAAGGTTTTTGATTAAATAGCGGAATAGAAAATATGATCCCAAAAAAGTGTATGTATATCACACGTACACAACCACACTAGGCCCCAATTACTATTGTTTGTACCCCTAAAAGGCTAGGAGTAGGGGGAGTATGGAACAGGCAGCACCCTCAAACCTTCAGAAGTATGAGATGAACCCCAACAACTTGGAAAGGTGGATCTCTCTCACACGTACCAACACAGACTATCCCCCAATTTAACTGATCCCCAAAGGTTTTTGATTAAATAGCGGAATAGAAAATATGATCCCAAAAAAGTGTATGTATATCACACGTACACAACCACACTAGGCCCCAATTACTATTGTTTGTACCCCTAAAAGGCTAGGAGTAGGGGGAGTATGGAACAGGCAGCACCCTCAAACCTTCAGAAGTATGAGATGAACCCCAACAACTTGGAAAGGTGGATCTCTCTCACACGTACCAACACAGACTATCCCCCAATTTAACTGATCCCCAAAGGTTTTTGATTAAATAGCGGAATAGAAAATATGATCCCAAAAAAGTGTATGTATATCACACGTACACAACCACACTAGGCCCCAATTACTATTGTTTGTACCCCTAAAAGGCTAGGAGTAGGGGGAGTATGGAACAGGCAGCACCCTCAAACCTTCAGAAGTATGAGATGAACCCCAACAACTTGGAAAGGTGGATCTCTCTCACACGTACCAACACAGACTATCCCCCAATTTAACTGATCCCCAAAGGTTTTTGATTAAATAGCGGAATAGAAAATATGATCCCAAAAAAGTGTATGTATATCACACGTACACAACCACACTAGGCCCCAATTACTATTGTTTGTACCCCTAAAAGGCTAGGAGTAGGGGGAGTATGGAACAGGCAGCACCCTCAAACCTTCAGAAGTATGAGATGAACCCCAACAACTTGGAAAGGTGGATCTCTCTCACACGTACCAACACAGACTATCCCCCAATTTAACTGATCCCCAAAGGTTTTTGATTAAATAGCGGAATAGAAAATATGATCCCAAAAAAGTGTATGTATATCACACGTACACAACCACACTAGGCCCCAATTACTATTGTTTGTACCCCTAAAAGGCTAGGAGTAGGGGGGAGTATGGAACAGGCAGCACCCTCAAACCTTCAGAAGTATGAGATGAACCCCAACAACTTGGAAAGGTGGATCTCTCTCACACGTACCAACACAGACTATCCCCCAATTTAACTGATCCCCAAAGGTTTTTGATTAAATAGCGGAATAGAAAATATGATCCCAAAAAAGTGTATGTATATCACACGTACACAACCACACTAGGCCCCAATTACTATTGTTTGTACCCCTAAAAGGCTAGGAGTAGGGGGAGTATGGAACAGGCAGCACCCTCAAACCTTCAGAAGTATGAGATGAACCCCAACAACTTGGAAAGGTGGATCTCTCTCACACGTACCAACACAGACTATCCCCCAATTTAACTGATCCCCAAAGGTTTTTGATTAAATAGCGGAATAGAAAATATGATCCCAAAAAAGTGTATGTATATCACACGTACACAACCACACTAGGCCCCAATTACTATTGTTTGTACCCCTAAAAGGCTAGATGAGGAGTAGGGGGAGTATGGAACAGGCAGCACCCTCAAACCTTCAGAAGTATGAGATTGTGTTCACTGTACCCCACAAAGATTGAGTTCACTGCACCCCACAATGATTGTGTTCACTGCACCCCACAAAGATTGTGTTCACTGCACCTCACAAAGATTGTGTTCACTGTACCCCCCAAAGATTGTGTTCACTGCACCCCACAAAGATTCTGTTCACTGTACCCCACAAAGATTGTGTTCACTGCACCCCAAAAAGATTGTGTTCACTGCACCCCAAAAAGGATGTTGTTCACTGCACCCCAAAAAGGATGTTGTTCACTCCACCCCAAAAAGATTGTGTTCACTGCACCCCACAAAGATTGTGTTCACTGCACCCCAAAAAGATTGTGTTCACTGCACCCCAAAAATGATTTTGTTCACTGCACCCCAAAAAGGATTTTGTTCACTGCACCCCAAAAAGGATGTTGTTCACTCCACCCCAAAAAGATTGTGTTCACTGCACCCCAAAAAGATTGTGTTCACTGCACCCCACAAAGGATTTTGTTCACTGCACCCCAAAAAGATTGTGTTCACTGCACCCCAAAAAGGATGTTGTTCACTGCACCCCAAAAAGGATTTTGTTCACTGCACCCCAAAAAGATTGTGTTCACTGCACCCCACAAAGGATTTTGTTCACTGCACCCCACAAAGATTGTGTTCACTGCACACCAAAAAGGATTGTGTTCACTGCACCCCAAAAAGATTTTGTTCACTGCACCCCAAAAAGATTGTGTTCACTGCAGCCCAAAAAGATTGTGTTCACTGCAGCCCAAAAAGATTGTGTTCACTGCAGCCCAAAAAGATTGTGTTCACTGCAGCCCAAAAAGATTGTGTTCACTGCAGCCCAAAAAGATTGTGTTCACTGCAGCTCACACACAGAAAAATGGATGTGGATCACTGACACCTGCCTATCTCCAATCCCACACCACACAGCAATATCGATTGTAGTTTGTAGAACACAGTTTCCCTAAAATTCAGCAGACTCTGTCCCTAACAGGATTGAGAAGAGATCGTAGATCAGGAATGAGTGCAGACCCCACCCCCCACACAGCAATATCGATTGTAGTTTGTAGAAGACACTGACCCTATAATTCAGCAGACTCTATCTCTAAAATGCCTACAACTCGCCCTGCCTAAACACTCCGACCTGTCCCTCAATTCTATCCGGACACAAATGGTTTTTTCCTGCCTATCTTTCCCTAATCAGCAGCCAGCACGTTGATGTGTGCTCTGTCCCTGAATCTAAGCAGCATAATGACGCCGCTGCGGCTGCCTCGAACTTATAAAGACTTGGTCACATGCTTCAGACGGCCAATCACAGCTACTGAGACATTTGCAGGCATGGCTGGGATGGCTTAAGGCACACCAGTTAAACGATTGTTGATTGGCTGTTGAAAGCCCGCCATGAAAAGAGCGCCAAAGCATGCAAAACCCGGAAATAAAACGACCGAACACGGATTTTTACCCGAACATACAGTAAAGTGTCCGTGTCCGTGTTCGGGTACAAAAAATCCAATTATTCGGTACGAACACGAATAATACAGTCCGTGTTCGCTCAACACTAGAATAGACCTCTGGCCAGAAATTGCCCAGTATGCAAAGAAGCTGCTGGGCTGCCCTGAATCCAGCATACTTTCTGAATGGGCATTCAGTGCTGCCTGAGGTTTTGTGACAGATAAGAGAGCACATTTGTCCACAGACTCCGTGGACCGGTGGACATTTATCAAAATGAATCAGTCCTTGATTAGCAGCAGCTATCAAGCCCCTGATGCCGGTGTCTCTGATTAAGTGCTTCCCGGGATCTTGAATCTCTGAAAGACTGTCTACTGCCTAGCTTTGTGAGAGTCGATTTCATCTGGAAGAAAGATTTTGGTGTAGGTTTCATGGGCACAATTACCACCCAAGGACCAATTTTTTCTGCACTTGTTTGACAGGTGCATATCATTGCAATTTTTGACAGCAAGGCCAATTCTCGCTTTCATCATGAGGGTTATGGTGTGAAGGCACCACTGACACCCAAAGATCCATTTTTCTGCACCTGTTTGACAGGTGCATATCATTGCAATTTTTGACAGCAAGGCTAATTCTTGCTTTCATCAAGAGTACTTGTATAGAGTTACGGTGTGAAGACACCACCGACACCCAAAGACCGACTTTTGCACACATGTTTGACAGGTGCATATCATTGCAATTTTTTTAAAAACAAGGCCAGTTCTTGCTTTCATCAACAGTACCTGTATAGGGTTCTGGTGTGAAGGTACCACGGACACCCAAAGACCAATTTTTCTGTACCTGTTACTTCTACCCAAAGTCTGCAAAAGAGACACCAGAAAGTAAACAAAAAATCTCTAATCTTGTTCCGAGCGCACTCAATTGTAGTCTCATCATACAGACTGGCCCCCCAAGCCTTTGTTTATAAAATAAAGAAAGCTTGAATGGAAAATGTAATTTTTTTGGCTTTATAAATGTCATTATTGCTGCAGCTCTATTCACGGTACAGATGTGCTACATTACAGGCAGACTAAAAAGGACCCAAAAGGCACGACATTTAAAGGAATTTTTCATTTTTATTGTTATTTCTCATTTTGATGTTTTTTTTTTTTTAACCGCTTCCATACAGAGCAGTTAGACCCCCTTCCTGCCCAGACCAATTTTCAGCTTTCAGCACTCTCACACTTTGAATGACAATTGCTCAGTCATGCTACACTGTAACCAAACAAAATTTTTATCATTTTTTT
Organism: Pelophylax lessonae; assembly: GCF_965119305.1. NCBI lineage: Eukaryota > Metazoa > Chordata > Amphibia > Anura > Ranidae > Pelophylax > Pelophylax lessonae. The sequence goes on along the minus strand of NC_138776.1, from coordinate 80,399,972 downwards.
CACACAAATAGAGCTTTCTTTTGGTGGTATTTTATCACAACTGGGGTTTTTTTTTCCGTGATATAAGCAAAAAAAGAGCAAAAATTTTGCAAAAAAAACACTTTTTTTTAGTTTCTATTATAAAATTTTGCAAAAAATTAATTTTTCTTCATACATTTGTGCCAAAATTTATACTGCTACATATCTCTGGTAAAATTAACCCAAATTAGTGTATATTATTTAGTCTGTGTGAAAGTTATTGAGTCTAGAAGCTATGGTACCAATTACTGAAAATTGATCACACCAGATGTACTGATGGCCTATCTCCTTTCTTGAGGCCCTGAAATGTCAGAACAGTACAAATACCCCCCAAATGACCCTTTTTTGTAAAGTAGACAGTCCAAGGTATTTAGTAAGAGGCATGGTGAGTTTTTTGAAGTTATAATTTTTTCCCACAATTCTTGGGAAAATGAAGAAAACATTTTTTTTTCTTTTTTTTTCCCAAAACGTTGTCAATTTATAAGCTATTTCTAACACATAGCATGTACACAGCAAAAATGACACCCCAAAATTCATTCTGCTACTCCTTCTGAGTATGGTGATACCACATGTGTGAGACTTTTACACAGCCTGGCCACAAAAAGAGACTCCACGTCCAAGTAGCACCATAAGGCGTTTTAGGAGCATAAATACACATAAAACTTTCTTACTACCTATCACACTTTTCAAGGCCCTAGAGCACCAATACAATGGAAAAGTCCACAAAATGACCCCATTTTGGAAAGCAAACACTCCAACGTATATTCTATGAGGCATTATGGGTCCTTTGAACATGTCATTTTTTTCCACAAGTTTTTGGAAAATGTGGGAAAAAAATAAAAACTTTTTTTTTTACACAAAGTTGTAAATTTATAGAATATTCCTAACACATAGCATGTACATAGCAAAAATGACACCCCAAAATACATTCTGCCACTCCTCCTGAGTATGGCAATACCACATGTGTGAGACTTTTTCACAGCCTAGCCATATAGAGGGGCCTACATCCAAGGAGCATCATCATGCATCCTAGCCACTTGCCTAGGCCTATTTTTGACATTTGGTGTTTACAAGCTAAAATCAGTTGTTTTTGCTAGAAAACTACTTAGAACCCCAAAACATTATATATTTTTTTTAGCAGAGACCCTAGAGAATAAAATGGAGATTATTGCAATATTTTTTATCACACCGTATTTGCGCAGCGGTCTTCCAAACGCAATTTTTTGGGAAAAAAATCACTTTTTTTAATTAAAAAATAAGAAAACAGTAAAGTTAGCCCAATTGTTTTCCATAATGTGAAAGATAATGTTACGCCGAGTAAATAGATACCCAACATGTCATGCTTCAAAATTGCGCACGCTCACAGAATGGTGACAAACTTTGGTACTTAAAAATCCCCATAGGCGACATTTTAAAAATTTCTACAGGTTGCTATCTTAGAGTTACAGAGGAGGTCTAGGGCTCAAATTATTGCTCTTGCTCTAACGATCGCGACGATACCTCACATGTGTAGTTTGAACACTGTTTACATATGTGGGCGGGGTTTCCGTATGCGTTCGCTTCTGCGCGCGAGCTCGCGGGGACAGGGCGCTTTAATTTTTTTTTTTTTTTTTTTTACTATTTATTTTATTTATTATTTTTTATTTTTACACTGTTTTTAAAAAAAAAAAAAAAATGATCATTTTTATTTCTATTACAAGAAATGTAAACATTACTTGTAATAGAAAAAGGCACGACAGGACCTCTTTTTTGTGAGATCTGGGGTCAAAAAGTCCTCAGATCTCACAAATACACTAAAAGATAGAAAAAATTAAAAAAAAAAAATTAAAAAAAAATTAAATAAAATGAAAAAAAAAAAGGGACCTTTAAACTGGTTGCTAGGCAATGACGTTTGCCGTAGCTACGGTCCTCCAAGACCATAGAGTCAAGTGAGGGCAAGCTTGCCCTCACTCGACATCCTGTCTGTGAGGATCTGGGACCAGATCGTTTTCCCCGCTGCCGGCGGGTCCGGTAAACGGGGAAAAGGACCAGAATGCAGCGGGAGGGGGGGGGCACCTCTTCCGCCACCCCGGAAGGGTGATCCCGCGGCGAATCCGCCGCTGGGACCACCCTTATCGGAAAGCCAACCGTCCACCGTTTAAAAAAATACCAGGGTTATGGCAGCTATCTGCTGCCATAACACCGGTATTTAGGTTTAAACGGACGACGTATATAAACCTTTTTGGACTTGGACATGGTGGCTGTATGAAGGGTGACAGGTACTCGGGTACTTTGCTGGGCAGGTGACAGGTACTCTGGTACTGATGAGCAAGTGGCAGGTACTCGAGTACTCCGATAGGCAGGTGACAGGTACTCGGGTACTCTTATGGGCAGGTGACAGGCAGGTGATAGGTACTGATGAGTATTACTGATACTGATAGATGATACTGATACTATACTGATGATGGGTACGGATGATCAGTACTGATACTAATAGGTGATAGGTACTGATGGGTACTGATGAGTACTGATGAGTAGTGATGGGTAATGATGAGCAGGTGGCAAGTACTCGGGTACTTCAGGTGTCAGGTACTCTGATGAGCAGGTGGAAGGTACTCGGGTACTCTGTTGGGTAGGTGACAGGTACTTGGGTACTCTGATGGGTAGGTGACAGGTACTCGGGTACTCCGATGACGGGTACTCAAAGTACCAGAGTACCTGTTGTCAGAGTACCCGAGTACCTGTCATCAGAGTACCCGAGTACCTGTCATCAGAGTACCCGAGTACCCGTCATCAGAGTATCCGAGTACCCGTCATCAGCGTACCCGAGTACCTGTCATCAGAGTACCCGAGTACCCGTCATCAGAGTATCCGAGTACCTGTCATCAGCGTACCCGAGTACCTGTCATCAGAGTACCCGAGTACCTGTCATCAGAGTACCCGAGTACCTGTCACCAGCCCATCAGAGTACCTGTCATCAGAGTACCCGAGTACCTGTCATCAGAGTACCCGAGTACCTGTCATCAGAGTACCCGAGTACCTGTCATCAGCCCATCAGAGTACCCGAGTACCTGTCATCAGAGTACCTGATGGGCTGGTGACAGGTACTCGGGTACTTTGATGGGCTAGTGACAGGTGCTCTTTATTGGGGGGGGGGCAATCAGTGTGTTTAGGGTGCACTGTAGTTGGTAACTAGCTGTTACCACAATCTCCTCCTCACACAGGATCAGTGTGTGAGGAGGAGAACACGGTGACAGCTAGTTACCGTGTTCTCTGATGACATTTGTGACCGGCTGTGATTGGACACAGCCGGTCACGTGGTAAAGAGCCAATTTCATTGGCTCTTTACCTAGATCGGGGATCGACTCTGTCCGAGGGACGAGCCTCGTCCCCGATCACCGCTCTGCGCGCCCCCGGGGGCGCGCATTAAGGAAGGAACGAGCGGCTCACGCTGGAGCCGCTCATGTGATCGGCTGTGATTGACACAGCCGATCACGTGGTAAACAGCCAATTTCATTGGCTGTTTACCTTGATCGGGGTTGGGCTCAGTCCGAGGGACGAGCCTCACCCCCGATCGCCGCGCTGCGCGCCCCCGGGGGCGCGCAGTAGCGGGGAGATCCGGGCGCCGTCATATGACGTCCGCCCGGATCGAGAAAGGATTTGTGCCGACGTCATTTGACATGACGCGGTACGGAAGGGGTTAAGCATCAGTAAATCACTGCTCATTTAAAAATTATGCTTTTACAAACTTGTTTTCATTGATACATGTCCCCCAGGGCAGTACCTGGACCCCCTAACCTTTGTATGCCCAGTTACTTGCATATAAGCCTTCAAAATGGGCAATTTAAATTTTTTAAGTTCGGGTCCTATAGACATTTAACCTCCCTGGCAGTGTGATTATGTCAGCATTTTTGTACTAAAAGTGGTACACAGTTTTGCATGGAAATATGCTGTTTTATATTTTAGGCCTGTAATTCTTAGGAATAACACAAAATCAAAAATTATAATATAATAATAATACATTTCATCAAATACTTCATTTTTTTGTGGAAATATTTCATTATGAGGGAGAATCTGTACTCCTACATGACGTGCCAAAGAATGGAGTGGCAAGTAATGTATTGGTTATCCAATACCACTTCTACAGGGGTTTCCCCACCACTCCCTGAAGAATTATTAGGCCCAAAAATTTCCAAATTATATCTTTGGTCACTGGTTCCCACTTTCTGCATCTTGCACACTTTCGATGCGTAGCCAATTGTTGCTCTTTGTACCGGTTTGTCTCGGTAACTATTTTTTTCAATAACCTCATTGGTCAGAAATAATTGTAGGTATGCCAAGGGGTTGTCATGGTCAACGTCAGCTTTCATACCAGGTGCTCCAGTAAATGGGAATCTTGGGGGCTCTGCCTGATCTGTACCGCAGTCAATAGAGCACCAAGTTTGCACATTGCTGAGCTCAGTCGCAGAATCGTCGCTGTCCTCACTTTTAGTACCTGATGACGAATTTTCCCACGAACCGCTATCGTTCAGTTCTTCAAATAATTCTGATTCACGTGGCGGTTGACCGGTAATACACCACGTAGGTGCTCTGGATACCAATATGCAATCGATTATGACCATGGGATGGTTTCTTATGCACGTTATCACTCATGCGTGTTATTGTTATTCTTGCATGTGATGCAGCATGTGTTCATATTGTGTTTATTAATATGCTTGATATTTTTTTTTTTTTTTTAGTTTCATCGGAATTGAACTTCCCTACTGTTGGCATTTTCATGTTGAAAAATTCAATAAAAAGATTGATACAAAAAAAAAATAATTCTGATTCACCATTGCTGTTTTCCTGGTCATCCAAAAGCGCTTTTGAGCTAAAGAATGCTTTTTGGACGCCATGGATGTTCTCAATTTTCCAGGCACAAAGTACCGCAAAAAGTACAGGCAGGGCACTGGAAAAGCCACTAGGTGAAAACCTGTGGTAAAATGGCATGATACAAAGTTGTAATCCTAACAGATTGCACTGTATCATGTCATTTGTTTTATTTATTTTTTTAATCTCCTGCCGGTTCCACCCCCCTGCGTCGCGGCGCTCGCAGGGAAGGGAACTGGAAGACAGGTGCTGGCATCGGCCGAGCACACAGCAGGAGAACAGCAGGAGGACAGCGGGAGGATGGCTGGAGGATGGCAGGGAAGGACGGCGGGGGGATCGCAGTGGAAGGTAAGTGTGATTGTGGGGTAATCCCGAGTGTGGCTCGGGGTTACCGCTTTTGGCACTGTATATTAACCCCGAGACACACTCAGGAATACCGCTAGGGAGGTTAATGGGGTTTGCTATTTGGTTCCGAGCTTTTGCGATGTTCTAAAGTTCTGCCGTGAACCGAACAGGGGTTCGTTCAGCCCATCTCTTGTTTCAAACTCTAGATGCAGATGCTGATTCCATAGAAAATACTAATGCACCTGGCTGTTTCTTAGATCACCAAGCAAGAGGTGTAGGGTGGCTTTACAGGTTTTAATTAGCACTAAACTGTCCCTTTGTGGTGAGCAAGTAGAGTATTCCGCCCTGCTGCTTCTCCTCTATTCAGCTCTACACCCCAGCATAGGAGTCCCCTCCAGGCAACTGGATTCTGGACTCTGCTATTTTGCTGCCAGGCTCCAGAATATGTATGGCCTATTTACCCACCTTCTTGGCCATCCCCACCCAGGGATTGGAGGAGACTCCATAAATATTCAGGCCTAATCTCTGCTCCTCCACCCTCCAAGTTCTAGAGCTCTCCAGCAGTTCCAGGAGCCAGGGGGGAGGTAACAGAGACTCAGCCCTTGGAGCTCTGAACAGCTCAACAACAGTTAAAAGTTAAAACTTCATTTTTCTGCTCTGTTAACCTGTAGGTGCTACACATAAAATGCATAAAGGTAAAAAACCTTCGGCCTTTAGAACCACTTTAATACTCTGTGCTACTGTTTTATCTCCTTGACAGGTATCAGTCGGCTTCTCACCGGATGAGGTCCTCCCAGGTCTGGATGTGTCTCTCCAGGTTCAGGCTGCTCCTGGCTCTCTCTGTGGCCTCAGGGTGGTGGATCAGAGTGTGGTGTTAATGAAACCAGACCAGGAGCTGACTGCAGACAAAGTAAGTGTTAAATCTTCAAATTTGATAGCTGTCATTTTCTTTTAGCCAGACTTTACTGCAATTTTTTTTTAATTTTTCCATAAATACTTTTGTTAAGGTTTATAATCTATTTCCATTCCGGGATGATGGAAGATATGACTATCGCATCAAAGAATATGAAGGCCCTTGTCCGTATTATCCCTTTAATTTTCCTTCACAATTGAGACCCATTGACCGCCCATTTATGCCCCGCTGGGGTCCACATTTTCTCGGTGAACAGGATGTGGATGTGTACAGCTTATTTGAGGTAGATATACACACAAACATAAAGTCAAAACTATAAACTGTTTAAAGAAAATTACATATTATTCCATGTTGTTTTATTTAACAAAATTAATGAAGCAAAGAAACAGTTTTATAGTATATATGCTTAGAAAAAAAAAAAAGCTGTAAGATAAATACCACACTTAAAGTGGTTGTAATACCTTACATATACCCAGTGAAGTGACTGGCTTTAGGTGATACACAGAGGTGAAACAAATCATTCTACATAAGTAGTTCCTGCTTATCTGTGTCATCTGTCATGTACAGCCTTCTAAAACACAGATTTTCTCAGCAGCACAAAAGGGGTTGCTGGGGAATGGGAGGGGGGGGTAAAGTCAACCACTGCAGAGCTCATTGTGGAGAGCTCTGAGCCCTGAATAGAGGAAAGGGGCACATCCCCTTCACACAGTACACAGGGAACATGCACAGTTGTGTTCTTATTTCATGTCTGAGGTTTACAACCACTTTAAGACCAATTTGTTGTTGCTGTAATCATCCAATGGTATATCCATCTCCACATATACCTATAAACTAAGGGGACAAGATTTTTAAAATGAAATCCAGGGACATATTTTTATTTTTTTATTTTTTTTTATTGGTAAATGGCACAGGACTGCATAATACACAGAACGCTGGGCACAGGACTGCATAATACATAGAGCGCTTCGCACAGGACTGCATAATAAGCAGAGCGCTGGGTACAGGACTACATAACACACAGAGCCTTGGGTACAGGACTGCATAATACACAGAGTTCTGGGCACAGGACTACATAATAAACAGAGCACTGGGCACAGAACTACATAATACACAGAGTGCTGGGCACAGGAGTACATAATACACAGAGCGCTAGGCACAGAACTACATATTATACAGAGCGCTTGGCATAGGACTGCATAATACACAGATCGCTGGGCACAGGACTACATAATACACAGAGCACTTGGCACAGGACTCCATAATATACAGAGCGCTGGGCACAGAACTGCATAATACGCAGAGTGCTGGACACAGGACTGCATAATACGCAGAGTGCTGGGCACAAGACTGTATAATACACAGAGTGCTGGGCACAGGACTGCATAATACACAGAGCGCTGGGCAGAGGACTGCATAATACACAGAGCGCTGGGCACAAGACTACATATTACACAGAGCGCTGGGCACAGGACTACATAATACACAGGAGGCTGTTAGGCATAGAGTGTGGGGTTCAGAGGTTTACTATGCAGAGAGGACACTTCTGCCCCCACATTCATAGCTCACCTCTGCACCCTTCTCTCACAGATTATCTCTGTAGCCACCTCTTACCCCTTCCCCCATGACAGCTAAACTCTCAATCTCTCAATGCAGCTGCATCAGCTCTGACCCCTGCTCCCCCACTGCTCTCACCTGTGAACAAAAAGACCCCCCCCCCCTGCTCACCTCCCAATCTCAGCCCTCCACACAGTCAATTTTTGGCTCTGCCTCTCCTCCAATGAACAGCAGCAGGAGCGGCAGTGAGATTGTCCAGCAGGGGGCATTGGCATCCAAGCTACCAGGCTGTTTCTCAGCCAGCATCTATGTTAATCTGGCCCTAAATCCAGGGACAAAACCGGGGACAGACTAGCTCCAGGGACAGTGTCTTCAGTCTGGGGACTGTCCCCTGAAACCGGGGATGTCTGGTCACCCTACTATAAAGTGTAGTAGTAGTATTGTGTACATATCCTATGTTTGTGAGTATATTGTAAGCTACCTTCTTTGATTTTAATAAACTTTTTTAGTAGTAATGCACAAGGTTGGTGCGCCCTTCGCTTGTCATTTTAACCCTACTATAAACATCACTTGGAGACCAGCAATAGTAATACCAGTGCAGTGTGAAACATATCATCAATGAGGTCATACTACTTAAATATTTTAGGATGAGTTTTGCCTGCAGAAAAGCTTGAGTACCGAGCTTCTCAGGTCATGGGCCCAACGGCAAGTTTTCTTGCATGCATACATAAGACCCCTGTCACACTTAGGCGCTTTTCAGACGTTTTTGCGCTAAAAAAAAGTGCCTGCAAAGCTCCTGAAAATCTATTTTCATTAAAATCAATGAATGCTTTCACACTGGGGGCGGTGCGCTGGGGTTGATGAAAAAACCCCTGCAAGCAGCATCTTTGGAGCATGTTTGGAGTGTTAAAAAAAGCACTTCAAAAGCGCCCCTCTCCATTGAAATGAATAAAAAGTGCCTGAAAAGCACACAAAAAGTGCTTCAAAAGCACCTCAAAATGGTTCTTTTGAGTCACGTGGCCTTCAAAAAAGCGCACCGCTAACACCTCAAAAGCGCTTGAAAAGGGCCCTGCATTCTATGGGCAGTTTTCAAGCCCCTTCAGTGTGAAAGCAGCCTAAGACCCCTTTTACACTTGTGCAACCTAAAAGCCACGCAATTTTTTGCCGCAACTTTGACGTGATTTTGACACGACTTTGACTGGACTTGCCTGTGTAATTTTGAGGTCTATAGACCTCAAGTATTATTAAAGTCGGACCAAAGTAGTGTAAGAATTACTTTGAAGTCGCTGGGACTAGAAGTCGCACAGATATGAATGGTACTCATTGGAAATCATTGGGTACAATTGTCAAGTGACTTTGCGGGCCCCAAGTCGCAGGACAAGTTGCACAAGTGTGAAAGGGGCCTTAAACAGAACTCAATGCTTGATCACTGTTTATCATGAATTACTTAGACCCCTTTCACTAAAAAAAAGGGCCTTAAAAGCGACCCTCTTCATTGAAATAAATAGGAAGCGCCTGAAAATCACACAAAAAGAGATTCAAAAGCGCCTCAAAATAATTATTTTGAGTCACATGACCTTAAAAAAAAATATCATACCACGAACGCCTCAAAAGCGCCTGCCGTTTTATGGACAGTTTTCAAGCTCCTCAGTGTGAAAGCAGCCTTAATCAGCCAGTGCATCGCGAAACAAACCAACCAGCCATTTTAAAGAGGAAGTAAATCCTCCTCTGCAACTTTTACCTATAGGTAAGCCTATGATAAGGCTTACCTATAGGTACTGTAAATATCTCCTAAACATGTACCGTTTAGGAGATATTTACCTTACATGCAGCCAGTGACGTCACTGGCGCATGCGCTCTGAAGGAACGGCCGCTGGTGCCGTTCTTTCAGAGCCCCGTGCCGTGACCGTCGGCTCCCGAACGCGGGAGTGACGTCACTGCTGCTCCGGCCAATCAGATGCCCGGATGCCGCGATCCCAGAAGACGGGCGACTGGACATGTCGCCCGTCATACAGGTAAGCGTGCGGCACGGCGGGGGCTCATTCTAAGGTAAGTATTTCATAATGAGCTAGTATGCAGTGCATACTAGCTCATTATGTGTTTCTCTTTCAGGTTGCAAAAAAAAATCTACACTTACTTTTTGTAATCCTTATGCTGCTAACATTAGTAAACAGATAGGAAAGTATATAATATTTACTTGTTTCAAACTTTTTTTATTTTTCTTCAGTTACTTCCTGTTTTTCAGGCCTAGGCAAATAATGTCACACATCGCATGAATCTTTACGACGGGAGGAGAGGTTTTCTCAGCTAACCACACCTTCCTGCCTGCATGTCTGATCTAAGGGCAGATAGATTCCAGGAAGTAAATGATACATAACCCATCTGCCCTTACTCAAGATGGCCATGGCCAGAAATGCTAGAAGGTGTTTTTTAAATGATTTCTCAACAAAATAAAACATGGGGACATGAATGGATGAGTTAGGTTGCTTTGAAAAAGAATACTAGTTTCATGGTCACCAAAAAATGCTCCAAACCGTCAACTACAAAAGCTGAGGCCTAGCTCACTTTCAGTTTGTATACCACTTTAGTTCCTCCAATCCCTCCATCCAATCACAGCTGTAAATACCCCCATAAGCATCTCTACCCTCCAGACTCAGTAGTACATACGGGGAAGGGAGGAGAAAAGAGAGTGAAGGTGTGGGAAAGGGGACGAGTGTCTCAGAAAAGATAAAAGGTAAAGAAAGGTAAGGGGAGAGAGGAAAAAAGGGTGGGGGGAGGGGCTCTACGATTAAGTCCCACTTGGTGGTGAAATTCAGGCAAATATTCGGGCCTAAATCACACCTGAACTAGTAAACAGACAGGCACTGGACCCCTGGCACGAACCCACAGCCGCACATATGTGAGCCTGGCCTTAAAGTCTTTTTGGACAATATTAATTCTTGATTTGTTTTTGCGCTTCACTCTTTTGTTATTGAGTAATGAGCATTGAGCTATATCAGCAATGAACAGTATCAACAGTGGTGAATAATCCCACAGTAATTCCTCAGCCGTCAGTAGTCAGTAAACATCTCAGAGTGCACTCTGTATATTTATATATATTGCTATGTAAATCCAAAACTAGCATAGAGGCACTCATGGGATGAATTAAAGAGGAGACTGTGAGCCAGACCTTCTCGTCCAACATCAGTGCCTGACGTCACAAATGCGCTTCTGGAAGAATGGTCAAACATTCCCATAGACACACTCCTAAACCTTGTGGACAGCCTTCCCCAAAGAGTTGAATCTGTTATAGCTACAAAGAGTAAGCCAACTCCATATTGAACCCTACGGTCTAAGACTGGGATGACATTAAAGTTCATGTGCATGTAAAGGCAGGTCCCAATACATTTGGTGATATAATGTACAGTATATGGCTCCTGACTTGCAATCTTAAGCTGGCTAATCAGTGAGGCCCAATCTTTAAGGTGGTGCACATTTGTACCATCATTTTAAACTCTGCATTCAGATTTATGGCTACTAAATGCATAGCTCCCAACTGTGCCTGATTTGGAGGGACTGTCCCTGATTTAGAACAAAGTCCCTCTTTTCCTCTTTCTAGTGTCACCATTGGAAGATTTAACCTATATTCCTGTTTTGGGGACATCTTAAAATGTGGGATTTACCTTTATTTTCACTTTCAGTGATAATGGTAAACAGGACAAATAGAGGGGGGGGGGGTGAATATCCCTTTTGCAGACATAGACAGCAATACAAACCTGACAGGTGTTTGAATCCCTCTCCACTCTATCCAAAATAAAAATAAAAGTTTGGCCTTTAGGCCCCTTTCTCACAAGCGAACCCCATCGGACAATCTATTGCCCTTTATGGAGCAGCAGATGTCAATGTACATGTGTCCGTTGACACCCACCGACATCCGATCCTATCCACTAAAAACAGACAGATGGAGATCTGTTTGCCCCCGGTTTGGGGATCAGATGACAGTCAGATGGAAACGGACAGGTGGTGCATTTCCATCCGACCACCGGTAGAGGAAAATGGGCTGTATGTGTGTGTGGGCTGTGTCCACTATGCAAAGGCAGAGCGGACACAGACCTGTCATCCACCTGCTCAGTAAGCATCAGTGTACAGATTCCCCAATGAGCAGGCAGATCCGCTGGTGGAGTTTGCCTGTCTGAAAGGGGCCTTAGTTATACTTTATTCTTTCCGTACTCCATCCAAAACTATAAATAAAATGTTTTGGCTATACTTACACTTTACTTTTTGTTTTACTAAAATGTTACTTCACAGTTGAAGTGCAGGCCCCTTGACAGTCCCACTAGTTTGTCACAGGTTCTCTTCCCATTAAGTGCCGGTTCACATGTATGCGATCACAGAGATCGCATGTAATTCGAAGCTCACTGTTCCTAAAATTACATGCGATGTCTGTGCGGTGCAAATTCAGCCATACAGTTTGTATGGCTAAATTCGCACTGCAATCGCTCTAAACACGCGCAGGACCCTTTTTTTGGTCTGCAGCAGAATCGGATCGCATGGTGGTTTACACTAGTGTGATGCGATTCTGTGCGAACTGTCAGATCGCACTGCGATATGCGATCTGATCTGGTGGTGACGTTAACCTTTAATTGACACCCCCAGGGTATTGCATATGGCAGTGTGAACTGCCTGTGCTGCGGATGCAATGCGGGAACACGCTGTATATTCACAGCGTTCCCGCATCACATAAATGGGAACCGGCACTTAGTGTACAAAGAAGCCAGGCACCCAACAGCACAGACAGTCTCACAACTTGGTGACCAGACTTAGGATTTCTTTGCATTCAAGTTGAACTTTGTTGGGGTGTCTCCATCCAATACCTGCCAGACACGTCTCCAATGATTTCCCATACCAGATCCCCAGTAAAATTACTTGATTACTTGATGTTGGCTCCAGTTGTTTTGTTCAAAAATAGTCCCCCAGCTCCCACTGATCTGGGACCTCGATGAACTCCTGTATTTTCAGCTACACTGCCCAGAAAGGCAGCAGGTCTTCAGATTGGGGTCTTCTCCCTCTGGACAAGAACCCTGCTGCTCCAGGCCCCAGACTATTTATGCACTCTGCATCCACCTTCTTGAGACCCAGAACAGGCAAAAACTATCACACACAGCTCCAATGATTACCAAGGAGCTGAAGAAATAAGTTTATCTGAACCTTTCTAGCAACCTATTCTAGGAGGGTGCTATACTATGTTTTAAAATCAGTCACTTTTTAAAACTAGGGATCAACCGATTATCGGCAAAGCCAATATATCGAGGGGCAATACGCACTTTACCCAATATATCGGAATCGGCCCCGGAGGTTACCGATATTGTCGATATTTCGGGAAAGTGCTTGTACCGGAGTGATGCCTGCAGCTAGAGGCATCACCCCGGTACAGGCATCCATAGCCGATTGTTGGCTGTCTTGTAATGACAACCGATGCAGCTGAGAAGCCGCTCGACTGTCATTACAAGAAGTGGGAGGGGAAGTCTCTCCCCCTCCCACCGCCTTCGGCGGCTCGCCCAGGTCTCCCGGCCCACCGGGAGACCCGGGCAACCAGCCTGAATGGACGTCGAAGACCTGATCAAAGCCGCATTCGGCTCTGATCGGGTACTGTCTGGCTCCAGATTTAAAAAAATTACAGCATTCAAAACAGCCAAGCTTGGCGTTTTGAATGCTTTTAAGTGCAGAGGAGGGGTTTGGGGTCTTTTAGACCCCCAGATCTCTCCACAAAAGTACCTGTAAAAAAGATATGTACAAAAATATTGGGTCCATATCGGCCGATACCGATATGCATTGGCCAAAATATCGGTATCAGTAACGAAAAACCTGTATCGGTCAATCATTACTTTAAACCTATTGATTAGGGGGGGAATGTTCACATTATTAACAAGCGGTGCTAACAGGAACACATTTTCTTATCTCCCTTAATTCCACTCCACACAGAGAACCAGAACCGTTCACTCTTCACAGTGACTCAATGATGGAGAAACACTTGCCAATCTAATTGGGGCTGTACGTCTGAGGTCAGGGAAGCCCAGGAATGTAGATATCATGAAAGGATCCTAGAGGATTTAAAATAAATTATAAATAAACAGCTGCAGCACAGTAAACTGTAGCAGTTTACAGTGCGGCAGCGGTCCATTCCAGCTGCAGGGGGCAGTGTGTTCCACGATTAAGCGCATCACACAGCTCCTTTTTTTTGTACAACCTTTATTTGAAGTGCACAAAAGTGACACTTTATTCATGTCACCCACAACAAAAATTACAGGTTCTGCTTAAGGCTCCACCAGGTCCTCTTGCATGGCAAACCGCTAAGAGTACCACGTATCCAACTCTCAACGTGCATATGTATATCCTTCTTCCCTCTGTGGTGGAGGGTGGTAGATTGGCATCCTTTCACTATTATATAGATAGCTCCATATGAGCACTTTTTGACCTTGTTTCATCATGCACAGCAAGGCTATGCCAAAAAAAATGTGTGCATGTTTAGTGACTAAACGATTTTAATGTGTGTATGTTTTATCGTTGTTGTACACTAAACATTGACTTTTTTTTTTATGAACGATTTGCAATTTCCTGTGTTTTGCTAACATAAAACAATTTTTTTCCTTGTGTTAGAGCAGTGACCTGCGTTTTCCAGTACCGAAAAACACTGGTCACTGCTCCATGTGTAAATTGTCACTAGGGCAGTGAATTAGATGCCTAAAGGTAATTTGAAAGCTGCAGGGGATATGGTCAATAAAAGGCCTAGGAAGTGGATGGAATGGAGGAGACAGTCGAACTGTATAAGGTGGAGGGATTATTAGGTAATATGGCAGGCTTTCCTGGAAAGGCACATTTAGGAACCATTCAACACATTCAGGTTTACTGAAAAGTCTGAAAAAAGGAAGAGCATTTTACAGAAATAGGGAAGCACAGAAAAAGCTCTGGATGCTGGAGATGGGGGGTGTGATAAGAGATCATTCCAATTCCATCTAATATCTGTAGCTAAATGTACTCACTAATATGTTATAATAGACCAAGCTTTGTATAAAATGTCAAATTATCCCAGGTTGCTATCCAAAATGTCATTGTTTTAAGACAATGTCCATATCTCAGAATGCTGTTCACAATGTCCTCATAGTGCAATCTCATTTTTGTATTTTTTTTTTATAAACTACAGGGATTACAATTAAAAATACTAACAAGTGCAGCAATTAGGAAACCCATGGATTGTCCCGAATATGGATTTGGACGTTACAGATTAATTGGGCAAGCAGGACCCGCAGGACCTGGAGGACCAATGATACTGGGTAAGTTTCTGTTTATGTTTATGTCTGATTCCTGAAGGTAAGGGAGGAGAGGTGTAAGGCCTACCACAGCCCTCATCTAAAGCTCATTTGTAGGCAGGGCCTAGGGCTGGGTCACCCCATCTGGGAGAAATCATACACACCCTCCAGAAAATTGTATAGTTTCTTGGATATTGTTAGACAATTAATAGAAATAAATGCAATTAGTTGTTTCAGATACTGGTAACCAAGAAACACACTTTGTGCATACCTCAACTTTTTTGAGATGAGAACGAGAGAAACCTATTAGCAAACCTATGTAGGCATAGGACACACCCCCTGCCACACCCCCTTAAAGGAGAACTATACAAAACAAAGGATTTGTTTGTAGCGCACCCCCTCAGGAGCCGCAAGTAGAATGGAATCCCCCGCCTTGCACAGCCGGGCACACCGAATTTCCACAGGCACTTCGAGTCAAAGAACAGTCGATGACTTTGTGGTTTTTTTTTTTTGTTATTGAGGGTAATAAACTTGAATAGGGATGGGAGGTTATGGAATGCTCAATTGATTCCAAACAAATTTCAGGGACAACTCTTTCTATATACAGTCCTATATACAGCTCCTCTTCTTCCTTCAGCACGTTCTTGCTTGCAGAACCCAGCTATATCACCCTGTAGTAATTTTGTAGCAAAGGCCCATTACAAGCAGGGACTCGCAGCCCCTATACTTGAAGAACAGGGTGAAACAGCACACACTTTTCCAGCACTTCCTCTCTGTGGCCACTGATCCCAGCACCACTTCTTCAGGCACTGCCAACCCATCTGGCTGCGGCTGCCTCTTTCACTAGCCCTCCAGGTTAACTTCTCCCCACAGTCATCCAGGCTGAAACTCACCAGCCCACCCGGCTGACTCTCAGGAGATTTCCCAGATGTGCTGACCTACTCCCGCTGTGCTCTCCTTGCTCCCGTGCCTCCAGGAAGGGTGTCCTCAATGTGTTGTGGGCGGTCCTTCCAGCACCTGAGCCCCAGTCCAAGGTCAACTCCCCCAAACTGGGGGGGCACCCTCAAGGGCCACCGACAGCCTCCACCGCACTCCATCTTCCACCAACTGCCCCTGCTGACATGACTCATGTCTATTTATGAGATGAGACGAGCTGCCCCTTTCCAGCCCCTTTTCGCTGAGGATTGGTCAGGCTCTTCATAAATATGCATGGCAGCACCTTCTCACTCCCACTCTCCAGTTCTGGAAGTTTCTACCAACTGCCAAACCAGGGGGAAGTTCTAGAGAGAGCTGCCAGATGAGTAATCCAGCCTCCCTGAGTCTCTAAACCTTGACCCAGATTCACAATGAAGGGTCGGCCTCTCAGTGAAGCCAATTTACCTACACTAACAGCTAAGCTATTCACCCTAGCACACTAGCTAGAGGGTGCTACAAGTTAAACCCACAAGTGCTTTTTTTACCACTACTATTCCTTTACACTAAAATAAATATTAATCAGAGTAAAACCACAGTATTAGTAAAAATAGCAACAAAAACAAAGGTCGCAAGCAATCAGTGTTGACACATTACACCAGTGAATATACAATAAATCAAAAAGAAAAAGTGACTCAAATCATAAATCAAACAAATAAGATGAAGTATCACTTTAGGTGGTAAATCAATATTGTGAATCGTGCAAACAATTGTGCATTGAAACAGATCGCAATAATAAATGATAAATGACACTGTGAAATAAATGATCACCAATAATAAATGATAATGCAAAGTGCAATTGCAAACAAACTAAGAAGAGTCCCAAATAAAGTCCTTAAATAACAAGGAAAGGGTGCTGAAAATGTCCCAATCATTTTTTTTTGTGCTGTGTTCAAACAGTGAAATAGTGCTTCACACCACTCCATTCATTAAGGTGCTCTCAGTGACTGGTGCTCTTTAAGCAGCTCACCTCAAAGATAGACTCCTATAGAGTCAAACAAGCATCAGTAGAATAAACATAGACAGCCTCTTATTATTATTATTATTATTATTATTATTATTATTATTATTATTATTATTGATTTATTGTATATTCCTTTACACTGACTTACACTGACACTACAGAAAGGTTTAGCACTGGGAAACACTTTTTGAAAGGTAAATAGTGCAATTTATATACAACTACATAGATCGGACTAAAATTTGGGACATGTGAGGAGTAGGGTTGAGCGGACACCTAGATGTCCGTGTTCGACGGGTTCGGCCGAACTTTAAAAAAAAGTCCGGGTCCGTGTCCCGGACTTTTACCGAACTTTTCCCGGACACCGAACCCCATTGAAGTCAATGGGGACCCGAACTTTAAGGCACTAAAATGGCTCTAAAACACCAAAGGAAAGGGCTAGAGTGCTGCAAATGGCAGCAAAACGTAATTAAGAGCATGGCAAGTGCTCTGCAAACAAATGTGGATAGGGAAATAACTTAAAACAACAAAAAAAAACAGAAAAATAAAACAATGTTCTTCTTCATCTCTGAAGGACGAGGCCCATATGGAGTAGGAGGGAGGTTGAGGTGGTGGTGGATGTGGCGGTGACATAGGCGTGCGCACAGGGTGTGCTGGGTGTGCCTGGGCACACCCTAATCACCTAGGGCACATAGCATTGCCAGTGAGGAGATGGGAAAGATCTCCCTGGGACCTGCTCTGCTCTATTTCTCCTTGCCTACAGGTACATGGCCCCGATACATTACTCTCCCTGCTGGCAAACACATGCATGTGTATTTCAACTTTGGGGTGCACACCTTAATGCAATAGGCTGCGCACACCTATGGGCGGTGTAGGTGGAAGCGGCGGTGGAGGAGGACCAGGGCCGGATTAACAGCATCATGGGCTTGGTGCTGAGGATTTTGAAGGGCCTTAGGGCCGTGCCTTGCCATGCACCCAGAGGAGGAAGGGTGCAGCCATGCATGCCTAATTCAACATGGGATGCTGTCTCTGAAGCCCATAAACACATCCATGCATCGCCAACTGTCCCTCCTTGTCCGGCCTTCACGCTGTGTGGGGAGGTTCTGAGGGTGCTGCCTGGGGAAGCGAGCATAGAAGCCAGACTTCTGTGTTTACAAGTGACAGAAGAGCGGTAACAGTGAATATGGCCAACCCGGGGCCTATATAAAAGGTAGGGGCCTGGAGCTGCAGCTCCAATAGCCCCTACATTAATCTGGCCCTGAGGAGGAGGACGAGGTAGCCAACACTGCTTCTTTTCACAAATTTTAAATGAGGGTACACCCCAAAAGAGTGAGAAAGAGCAAAAATGGAACAATGGGTGGGTAAGGTCGGTATCCATTGCTATTCTGCATAAGGTACGGAAAAGTCCCGTGGGATCCATGCCTGGTTCATTTTAATGAACGTGAGCTTGTCCACATTGTCTCTGGACAGGCGGCTGCGCTTGTCTGTTATAACGCCCCCAGCCGTGCTAAATACCCGTTCAGATAATACACTGGCTGCAGGGCACGCCAGCACCTCCAAGGCGTAAAGGGCAAGCTCAGGCCATGTGCCCAATTTGGAGACCCAGAAGTTGAAGGGGGCAGACCCGTCATTCACTACATGTAGGCGTGTGCACACATACTGCTCCACCATGTTGGTAAAATGCTGCCTCCTGCTAAGACGTTCCATCTGAGCTGCTGGTGCTGCTGTTTGTTGTGGCGTGCTGACAAAGCTTTTCCACATTTCGGCCATGCTAACCCTGCCTTCTGAGGTGCTGGCGGTGCCCTGGTTGCGTTGGCGACCTCCTCCTCCTCCTCCTCTGCCTTGTGCTTCCACTGTGGCCCCGCTGTCAGATGGGAATGCCAGCAGCATGGCGTCTACCAGCGTGCGCTTGTACTCGCGCATCTTGCGATCGCGCTCCAGTGAGTGAATTAAGGACGGTACGTTGTCCTTGTAACGGGGATCCAGCAGCGTGGCCACCCAGTAATCAGCACAAGTTAGAATGTGGGCAACTCGGCGGTCGTTGTGGAGACACTGCAGCATGTAATCGCTCATGTGTGCCAGGCTGCCCAGAGGCAACGAAAGGCTGTCCTCTGTGGGAGGTGTATCGTCCGTGTCCTCTGTATCCCCCCAGCCACGCACCAGTGATGGCCATGAGCTGGCCTGGGTGCCACCCTGCTGTGAACATGGTTCCATCTCCTCCTCCAGCTCCTCCTCCTCCTCATCCTCCTCATCCTCCAGAACTGTGCCCCTGCTGGACAATTGCGTCCCTGGCGTTTGCGTGTGCAGGAACCCACCCTCGGAGCCCCTTGCGAATGACTGCCCTGAAAGCCTTGGAAATGTTACCTCTTCATCCTCCTCCTCCTCCTCATCCTGTGCCACATCCTCTTCCATCATCGCCCGAATTGTTTTTTCAAGGAGGCATAGAAGTGGGATAGTTAAGCTGAGAACGGCGTCATTGCCACTGGCCATGTTGGTGGAGTACTCAAAACAGCGCAACAAGGCACACAGGTCTCGCATGGAGGCCCAGTTATTGGTGGTGAAGTGGTGCTGTTCCGCAGAGCGACTCACGCGTGCGTGCTGCAGCTGAAACTCCACTATGGCCTGCTGCTGCTCGCACAGTCTTTCCAGCATGTGCAAGGTGGAGTTCCACCTTGTGGGCACGTCACATATGAGGCGGTGAGCGGGAAGGCCGAAGTTACGCTGCAGCGCTGCCAGGCGAGCAGCAGCAGGGTGAGAACGCCGAAAGTGCGCACAAACGGCCCGCACTTTCTGCAGCAGCTCTGACATATCGGGGTAGTTTTTAAGGAACCTCTGCACCACCAAATTCAGCACATGCGCCAGGCAAGGGATGTGCGTCAAACCGGCTAGGCCCAGAGCTGCTATGAGATTTCGCCCGTTATCGCACACCACCAGGCCGGGCTTGAGGCTCGCTGGCAGCAACCACTCATTTGTCTGCTGTTCCATGCTCCTCCACAACTCCTGCGCGCTGTGTGGTTTGTCCCCCAAACAGGCAAGTTGTAAAACTGCCTGCTGTCGTTTACCCCTGGCCGTGCTGAAGTTGGTGGTGAAGGTGTTACGCTGTCCGGATGAGGAGGCGGTAGAGGATGAGGAAGCGGAGTAGGAGGAGTTAGGAACAGGAGGCAAACTGAAGCGCCCTGCAATCCTCGGTGGTGGAAGGACATGCGCCAAATTGCTATCCGCCTCAGGCCCATCCGCCACTGCATTTACCCAGTGTGCCGTTAGGGAGATATAACGCCCCTGACTGTGCTTACTGGTCCACGTATCCGTAGTTAGGTGGACCTTGGCACAGATGGCGTTGCACAGTGCACACCTGATTTTTTCCCCCACTTGGTTGTGCAGGGAAGGGATGGCTTGCCTGGAAAAGTAGTGGCGGCTGGGCACGACGTACTGTGGGACAGCCACCGACATAAGGTTTTTAAAACTGTGCGTCTCCACCAGACGGAATGACAGCATTTCAAAGGCCAATAATTTTGAAATGCTGGCATTCAGGGCCAGGGATCGCGGGTGGGTAGGGGGGTACTTCCTCTTCCTCTCAAGTGTTTGGGAGATGGAAAGCTGAACGCTTCCACGGGACATTGTGGAGATGGTTGTTGGTGACCCAGGTGGTGGTGTTGCTGACAGATCGTCTGTTTGCGGGGTGGCAGGTGCCGGTATCACTACAGATGTGGCTGGAGCGGCCGAGACTGCAGCAGAAGAGGAAGCAGGATGAGCCAGAGACGTTTCTTGGTTTTGAAGGTGTGTACTCCACTGCAGCTCGTGCTTTGCACTTAGATGCCTGATCATGCAGGTTGTGCTCAGGTTGAGAAGGTTCATGCCTCGCTTCAAGCTCTGATTGCACAGGGTGCAAACCACTCGTGTCCTGTCATCAGCACATTTTCTAAAGAACTTCCACGCTAGAGAACTCCTTTGAGCTGACTTTGGTGCGCTCGTTCCCTTGCTGCGATGGGCAGTAGCGGGCGTAGTGTCTAGGGCACGGCCGCTCCGCTTCTGCACCCTGCTCCCTCTTCTGCTGTGCTGGTGGCTCTGTGCGACCACCGCCTCTTCCTCCAAACTACTCAGTTCACCTGCATGACGTTCATTCCATGTGGGGTCGAGGACCTCATCGTCCTCCACATCATCTTCCACCCAGTCTTCACCCCTGCCCTCCTTGTCGGTCTCCACAATGCTGAACGCCGCAGCAGTTGGCACCTGCGTTTCGTCATCATCGGAGACGTGCTGCGATGATCCTTGCATGTACTCATCTTGAGAAATAAGTGGTTGGGCATCGCTGCACTCAATCTCTTCCACTTCTGGGGCAGGGCTAGGTGGATGGCCCTGGGAAACCCTGCTGACAGAGTCCTCAAAAAGAATAAGAGACTGCTGTATGGCTTGGGGCTCAGACTGCTGGCCTGATTTGCAAGGGGGTGAGGTGAAAGACGGTTGGACATTGGCTGCAGGTGCCAACTCTGACCTTTCTGCAGTAGACTGGGTGGGAGACAATGTGAAGGAACTGGAGGCACTGTCAGCAGCAAACCAATCTACTATCGCCTCAACTTGTTCTGGCCTCATCACTTCTAGGGGCGTTTGATGCCCTACCAAATACTGATGCAGGTTCTGTCGCCTACTCACACTTGAGGAAGGTGTTTCACTTGTGCGTGTAGCTGGCACAGATCGACCATGTCCTCTCCTTGCAACAGGAGCTCTACCAGCAGCACCACGACCCAGGCCACGGCCCTTATTTGACGGTCTCCTCATATTTCTGTAATTTAAGATCTTGCCCTAGAAAGGTTTTTATTGAATAGCGGAATAGAAAATATGATCCAAAAAAAGTGTATGTATATCACACGTACACAACCACACTAGGCCCCAATTACTATTGTTTGTACCCCTAAAAGGCTAGATGAGGAGTAGGGGGAGTATGGAACAGGCAGCACCCTCAAACCTTCAGAAGTATGAGATGAACCCCAACAACTTGGAAAGGTGGATCTCTCTCACACGTACCGACACAGACTATCCCGCAATTCAATTGATCCTCAAAGGTTTTTATTGAATAGCGGAATAGGAAATATGATCAAAAAAAGTGTATGTATCTCGCACGTACACAACCACACTAGGCCCCAATTACTATTGTTTGTACCCCTAAAAGGCTAGATGAGGAGTAGGGGGGGTATGGAACAGGCAGCACCCTCAAACCTTCAGAAGTATGAGATGAACCCCAACAACTTGGAAAGGTGGATCTCTCTCACACGTACCGACACAGACTATCCCGCAATTCAATTGATCCTCAAAGGTTTTTATTGAATAGCGGAATAGGAAATATGATCAAAAAAAGTGTATGTATCTCGCACGTACACAACCACACTAGGCCCCAATTACTATTGTTTGTACCCCTAAAAGGCTAGATGAGGAGTAGGGGGGGTATGGAACAGGCAGCACCCTCAAACCTTCAGAAGTATGAGATGAACCCCAACAACTTGGAAAGGTGGATCTCTCTCACACGTACCGACACAGACTATCCCGCAATTCAATTGATCCTCAAAGGTTTTTATTGAATAGCGGAATAGGAAATATGATCAAAAAAAGTGTATGTATCTCGCACGTACACAACCACACTAGGCCCCAATTACTATTGTTTGTACCCCTAAAAGGCTAGATGAGGAGTAGGGGGGGTATGGAACAGGCAGCACCCTCAAACCTTCAGAAGTATGAGATGAACCCCAACAACTTGGAAAGGTGGATCTCTCTCACACGTACCGACACAGACTATCCCGCAATTCAATTGATCCTCAAAGGTTTTTATTGAATAGCGGAATAGGAAATATGATCAAAAAAAGTGTATGTATCTCGCACGTACACAACCACACTAGGCCCCAATTACTATTGTTTGTACCCCTAAAAGGCTAGATGAGGAGTAGGGGGGGTATGGAACAGGCAGCACCCTCAAACCTTCAGAAGTATGAGATGAACCCCAACAACTTGGAAAGGTGGATCTCTCTCACACGTACCGACACAGACTATCCCGCAATTCAATTGATCCTCAAAGGTTTTTATTGAATAGCGGAATAGGAAATATGATCAAAAAAAGTGTATGTATCTCGCACGTACACAACCACACTAGGCCCCAATTACTATTGTTTGTACCCCTAAAAGGCTAGAT
Organism: Pelophylax lessonae; assembly: GCF_965119305.1. Lineage (NCBI taxonomy): Eukaryota > Metazoa > Chordata > Amphibia > Anura > Ranidae > Pelophylax > Pelophylax lessonae. The sequence goes on along the minus strand of NC_138776.1, from coordinate 80,376,897 downwards.
GAGGAGTAGGGGGGGTATGGAACAGGCAGCACCCTCAAACCTTCAGAAGTATGAGATGAACCCCAACAACTTGGAAAGGTGGATCTCTCTCACACGTACCGACACAGACTATCCCGCAATTCAATTGATCCTCAAAGGTTTTTATTGAATAGCGGAATAGGAAATATGATCAAAAAAAGTGTATGTATCTCGCACGTACACAACCACACTAGGCCCCAATTACTATTGTTTGTACCCCTAAAAGGCTAGATGAGGAGTAGGGGGGGTATGGAACAGGCAGCACCCTCAAACCTTCAGAAGTATGAGATGAACCCCAACAACTTGGAAAGGTGGATCTCTCTCACACGTACCGACACAGACTATCCCCCAATTTAACTGATCCCCAAAGGTTTTTGATTAAATAGCGGAATAGAAAATATGATCCCAAAAAAGTGTATGTATATCACACGTACACAACCACACTAGGCCCCAATTACTATTGTTTGTACCCCTAAAAGGCTAGGAGTAGGGGGAGTATGGAACAGGCAGCACCCTCAAACCTTCAGAAGTATGAGATGAACCTCAACAACTTGGAAAGGTGGATCTCTCTCACACGTACCAACACAGACTATCCCCCAATTTAACTGATCCCCAAAGGTTTTTGATTAAATAGCGGAATAGAAAATATGATCCCAAAAAAGTGTATGTATATCACACGTACACAACCACACTAGGCCCCAATTACTATTGTTTGTACCCCTAAAAGGCTAGGAGTAGGGGGAGTATGGAACAGGCAGCACCCTCAAACCTTCAGAAGTATGAGATGAACCCCAACAACTTGGAAAGGTGGATCTCTCTCACACGTACCAACACAGACTATCCCCCAATTTAACTGATCCCCAAAGGTTTTTGATTAAATAGCGGAATAGAAAATATGATCCCAAAAAAGTGTATGTATATCACACGTACACAACCACACTAGGCCCCAATTACTATTGTTTGTACCCCTAAAAGGCTAGGAGTAGGGGGAGTATGGAACAGGCAGCACCCTCAAACCTTCAGAAGTATGAGATGAACCCCAACAACTTGGAAAGGTGGATCTCTCTCACACGTACCAACACAGACTATCCCCCAATTTAACTGATCCCCAAAGGTTTTTGATTAAATAGCGGAATAGAAAATATGATCCCAAAAAAGTGTATGTATATCACACGTACACAACCACACTAGGCCCCAATTACTATTGTTTGTACCCCTAAAAGGCTAGGAGTAGGGGGAGTATGGAACAGGCAGCACCCTCAAACCTTCAGAAGTATGAGATGAACCTCAACAACTTGGAAAGGTGGATCTCTCTCACACGTACCAACACAGACTATCCCCCAATTTAACTGATCCCCAAAGGTTTTTGATTAAATAGCGGAATAGAAAATATGATCCCAAAAAAGTGTATGTATATCACACGTACACAACCACACTAGGCCCCAATTACTATTGTTTGTACCCCTAAAAGGCTAGGAGTAGGGGGAGTATGGAACAGGCAGCACCCTCAAACCTTCAGAAGTATGAGATGAACCCCAACAACTTGGAAAGGTGGATCTCTCTCACACGTACCAACACAGACTATCCCCCAATTTAACTGATCCCCAAAGGTTTTTGATTAAATAGCGGAATAGAAAATATGATCCCAAAAAAGTGTATGTATATCACACGTACACAACCACACTAGGCCCCAATTACTATTGTTTGTACCCCTAAAAGGCTAGGAGTAGGGGGAGTATGGAACAGGCAGCACCCTCAAACCTTCAGAAGTATGAGATGAACCTCAACAACTTGGAAAGGTGGATCTCTCTCACACGTACCAACACAGACTATCCCCCAATTTAACTGATCCCCAAAGGTTTTTGATTAAATAGCGGAATAGAAAATATGATCCCAAAAAAGTGTATGTATATCACACGTACACAACCACACTAGGCCCCAATTACTATTGTTTGTACCCCTAAAAGGCTAGGAGTAGGGGGAGTATGGAACAGGCAGCACCCTCAAACCTTCAGAAGTATGAGATGAACCCCAACAACTTGGAAAGGTGGATCTCTCTCACACGTACCAACACAGACTATCCCCCAATTTAACTGATCCCCAAAGGTTTTTGATTAAATAGCGGAATAGAAAATATGATCCCAAAAAAGTGTATGTATATCACACGTACACAACCACACTAGGCCCCAATTACTATTGTTTGTACCCCTAAAAGGCTAGGAGTAGGGGGAGTATGGAACAGGCAGCACCCTCAAACCTTCAGAAGTATGAGATGAACCCCAACAACTTGGAAAGGTGGATCTCTCTCACACGTACCAACACAGACTATCCCCCAATTTAACTGATCCCCAAAGGTTTTTGATTAAATAGCGGAATAGAAAATATGATCCCAAAAAAGTGTATGTATATCACACGTACACAACCACACTAGGCCCCAATTACTATTGTTTGTACCCCTAAAAGGCTAGGAGTAGGGGGAGTATGGAACAGGCAGCACCCTCAAACCTTCAGAAGTATGAGATGAACCCCAACAACTTGGAAAGGTGGATCTCTCTCACACGTACCAACACAGACTATCCCCCAATTTAACTGATCCCCAAAGGTTTTTGATTAAATAGCGGAATAGAAAATATGATCCCAAAAAAGTGTATGTATATCACACGTACACAACCACACTAGGCCCCAATTACTATTGTTTGTACCCCTAAAAGGCTAGGAGTAGGGGGAGTATGGAACAGGCAGCACCCTCAAACCTTCAGAAGTATGAGATGAACCCCAACAACTTGGAAAGGTGGATCTCTCTCACACGTACCAACACAGACTATCCCCCAATTTAACTGATCCCCAAAGGTTTTTGATTAAATAGCGGAATAGAAAATATGATCCCAAAAAAGTGTATGTATATCACACGTACACAACCACACTAGGCCCCAATTACTATTGTTTGTACCCCTAAAAGGCTAGGAGTAGGGGGAGTATGGAACAGGCAGCACCCTCAAACCTTCAGAAGTATGAGATGAACCCCAACAACTTGGAAAGGTGGATCTCTCTCACACGTACCAACACAGACTATCCCCCAATTTAACTGATCCCCAAAGGTTTTTGATTAAATAGCGGAATAGAAAATATGATCCCAAAAAAGTGTATGTATATCACACGTACACAACCACACTAGGCCCCAATTACTATTGTTTGTACCCCTAAAAGGCTAGGAGTAGGGGGAGTATGGAACAGGCAGCACCCTCAAACCTTCAGAAGTATGAGATGAACCTCAACAACTTGGAAAGGTGGATCTCTCTCACACGTACCAACACAGACTATCCCCCAATTTAACTGATCCCCAAAGGTTTTTGATTAAATAGCGGAATAGAAAATATGATCCCAAAAAAGTGTATGTATATCACACGTACACAACCACACTAGGCCCCAATTACTATTGTTTGTACCCCTAAAAGGCTAGGAGTAGGGGGAGTATGGAACAGGCAGCACCCTCAAACCTTCAGAAGTATGAGATGAACCCCAACAACTTGGAAAGGTGGATCTCTCTCACACGTACCAACACAGACTATCCCCCAATTTAACTGATCCCCAAAGGTTTTTGATTAAATAGCGGAATAGAAAATATGATCCCAAAAAAGTGTATGTATATCACACGTACACAACCACACTAGGCCCCAATTACTATTGTTTGTACCCCTAAAAGGCTAGGAGTAGGGGGAGTATGGAACAGGCAGCACCCTCAAACCTTCAGAAGTATGAGATGAACCTCAACAACTTGGAAAGGTGGATCTCTCTCACACGTACCAACACAGACTATCCCCCAATTTAACTGATCCCCAAAGGTTTTTGATTAAATAGCGGAATAGAAAATATGATCCCAAAAAAGTGTATGTATATCACACGTACACAACCACACTAGGCCCCAATTACTATTGTTTGTACCCCTAAAAGGCTAGGAGTAGGGGGAGTATGGAACAGGCAGCACCCTCAAACCTTCAGAAGTATGAGATGAACCCCAACAACTTGGAAAGGTGGATCTCTCTCACACGTACCAACACAGACTATCCCCCAATTTAACTGATCCCCAAAGGTTTTTGATTAAATAGCGGAATAGAAAATATGATCCCAAAAAAGTGTATGTATATCACACGTACACAACCACACTAGGCCCCAATTACTATTGTTTGTACCCCTAAAAGGCTAGGAGTAGGGGGAGTATGGAACAGGCAGCACCCTCAAACCTTCAGAAGTATGAGATGAACCCCAACAACTTGGAAAGGTGGATCTCTCTCACACGTACCAACACAGACTATCCCCCAATTTAACTGATCCCCAAAGGTTTTTGATTAAATAGCGGAATAGAAAATATGATCCCAAAAAAGTGTATGTATATCACACGTACACAACCACACTAGGCCCCAATTACTATTGTTTGTACCCCTAAAAGGCTAGGAGTAGGGGGAGTATGGAACAGGCAGCACCCTCAAACCTTCAGAAGTATGAGATGAACCCCAACAACTTGGAAAGGTGGATCTCTCTCACACGTACCAACACAGACTATCCCCCAATTTAACTGATCCCCAAAGGTTTTTGATTAAATAGCGGAATAGAAAATATGATCCCAAAAAAGTGTATGTATATCACACGTACACAACCACACTAGGCCCCAATTACTATTGTTTGTACCCCTAAAAGGCTAGATGAGGAGTAGGGGGAGTATGGAACAGGCAGCACCCTCAAACCTTCAGTATGAGATTGTGTTCACTGTACCCCACAAAGATTGAGTTCACTGCACCCCACAATGATTGTGTTCACTGCACCCCACAAAGATTGTGTTCACTGCACCTCACAAAGATTGTGTTCACTGTACCCCCCAAAGATTGTGTTCACTGCACCCCACAAAGATTCTGTTCACTGTACCCCACAAAGATTGTGTTCACTGCACCCCAAAAAGATTGTGTTCACTGCACCCCAAAAAGGATGTTGTTCACTGCACCCCAAAAAGGATGTTGTTCACTCCACCCCAAAAAGATTGTGTTCACTGCACCCCACAAAGATTGTGTTCACTGCACCCCAAAAAGATTGTGTTCACTGCACCCCAAAAATGATTTTGTTCACTGCACCCCAAAAAGGATTTTGTTCACTGCACCCCAAAAAGGATGTTGTTCACTCCACCCCAAAAAGATTGTGTTCACTGCACCCCAAAAAGATTGTGTTCACTGCACCCCACAAAGGATTTTGTTCACTGCACCCCAAAAAGATTGTGTTCACTGCACCCCAAAAAGGATGTTGTTCACTGCACCCCAAAAAGGATTTTGTTCACTGCACCCCAAAAAGATTGTGTTCACTGCACCCCACAAAGGATTTTGTTCACTGCACCCCACAAAGATTGTGTTCACTGCACACCAAAAAGGATTGTGTTCACTGCACCCCAAAAAGATTTTGTTCACTGCACCCCAAAAAGATTGTGTTCACTGCAGCCCAAAAAGATTGTGTTCACTGCAGCCCAAAAAGATTGTGTTCACTGCAGCCCAAAAAGATTGTGTTCACTGCAGCCCAAAAAGATTGTGTTCACTGCAGCTCACACACAGAAAAATGGATGTGGATCACTGACACCTGCCTATCTCCAATCCCACACCACACAGCAATATCAATTGTAGTTTGTAGAACACAGTTTCCCTAAAATTCAGCAGACTCTGTCCCTAACAGGATTGAGAAGAGATCGTAGATCAGGATTGAGTGCAGATTCACCCCACCCCCCACACAGCAATATCGATTGTAGTTTGTAGAAGACACTGACCCTATATAATTCAGCAGACTCTATCCCTAAAATGCCTACAACTCGCCCTGCCTAAACACTCCGACCTGTCCCTCAATTCTATCCGGACACAAATGTTTTTTTCCTGCCTATCTTTCCCTAATCAGCAGCCAGCACGTTGATGTGTGCTCTGTCCCTGAATCTAAGCAGCATAATGACGCCGCTGCGGCTGCCTCGAACTTATAAAGACTTGGTCACATGCTTCAGACGGCCAATCACAGCTACTGAGACATTTGCAGGCATGGCTGGGATGGCTTAAGGCACACCAGTTAAACGATTGTTGATTGGCTGTTGAAAGCCCGCCATGAAAAGAGCGCCAAAGCATGCAAAACCCGGAAATAAAACGACCGAACACGGATTTTTACCCGAACATACAGTAAAGTGTCCGTGTCCGTGTTCGGGTACAAAAAATCCAATTATTCGGTACGAACACGAATAATACAGTCCGTGTTCGCTCAACACTAGTGAGGAGGAAAGAGGGACAGAGGAACATTGTTCCAAATCAGGAATGGCCCCTTAAAAGCAGGGACAGTTGGGAGCTATGCTTTGGGTGTTCAGAGAACAGTAAGTAATGTATTGCAGGCATAGTATACTCAGTAAAGCACAGTATTGCAACAGCTAAGTACTCGGCAATGGCTCAGTGTAGCCATCGGTATTTCATTCAGCAATGACACAGTATGCAATAAAACCATGTTTCAGGCTTAGCTTGATTTACCAGAAGACAGGAGATCAGGATAAAACAGGGTCAGTAAGCAAGCCAAGTCAAACACAGGATAACAGAAGGTAGGTCTGGTCACGAATCACAAAAGCTGACAACCACTTTGCAATTCTACTTAGTTCTCCTGTGCTCTAAATAGGCCAATGGGTGCCAAAAGCCAGTGCCAGAACATGCAGGCTTATTCACAAGCACACACACACACATGCTCACACAGCCTTTATTCTATGCAATGGTCCAAGAGCTGTACTGTGTGCATGTGTAGATCTTCGAGCATAGCCATGTACTCGATCTTCCAGATAAATAGACTGGCAATGCACCAGACTGCCCTAGATATTGCACACGCACCATTTTTGCAAGCATACACCACAACGCACAGTAGTGTGTTGCAGTGCACTGCAAAGAGCACTGGAGTGCCATTAAGAATGAATGGCACTGCAATATATACACGCATGTCTTACATTATGACTTCCCATCAGTGGGAATGGTCCCTTAATCTAAATAGTAATGTCTGAAGGAAATCCAAGACCAGAAGGCATTGTTAAATAAATACAAAATGTTTCCAAGTTTCCCAGTTGACCACACTAGCCAAGAAAAAAAGGAAAATTATGGTTACTATGCGCAACCAAATCATATATTGCACATATAGCTGCATACAATGAACTCATGAAGCTGTTTTTATTTATTTTTTTCAGGTGCAGTACCTGACCTAAGTATCAGCAGAGAATCCATGCCCAGGATAGAGACAGTGAAAGAGAAAGAAAAGGAGAAGGTTCGAACATATTTTCCTGAGACCTGGCTATGGGAACTTATAGCAGTAGGGTGAGTCCCAGCTTATAAATTCGGTATAAAAAGAGAAGTTCATTTAAAGTGGAACTGCAGCTAACAAGTTTTCTTTAGTGAAAAAGAAGGGTTAGAACATCTGTCAAATGCTTTCATTTTCTGTAATGGTGAAATGTTACGGTTTTCACTAGATTTTGTCTCAATCTCAGACACATCTGTATTTCGGGGCACTGTTGCCTGTTTGCAGACCAGAAAATTATAGAATACAGGTAAAACATGCATACAAGCCATTACATTTACAATGGGTGTTATAATGACTAGATGGGTGACATGCACAAACTTGCATGGGATAATCGTCCCTAGCACATCTTGTATGTGTATAAAGAATTTTGGAAAGACATAAAACTCACCAAAAGAGCAAATATTTTGGTACGGCGCAGTTAAGAAAATATTTAAAGCTGAACTCCAGGTATGATCTTTATTACATAGTTACAGTACATTGGTCCAACTAGAAGCCAATGTAAGTAAGTATATTGCTTAACTGATGGAACACTGGTGAATCTGACAATCACTGTAGTAGTTGGCGTTTTTTCAGTGATCCCAGCTCTTTTCCAGGTCCTGTGCTGAGCAGTTGCCCCACTGCATACTGATCACAAGTGGTTGCTTGCTTGCCATACACACCATTCACAAAACACGTTGTATATTTTATGTGAATACAAGGTATTCTCTGTTTGAACAAGACGGAGATTGTGATGTAACTACTCCTCCTCTCCACCTCGTCAAATAAGAGCACGCCTTATTAGTAAAAAACAAAATGAAAATGACAGTGCTGCAGAGCAGTCCCCTGTGGTCAGTATGCAGTGGGGCAACCAGAAGATAGTGGTGATGACTGTATTCATCCCGACTACTATAATGAATGTCAGATTCCACAGTGGTCCCTCAAGTATGAGATATGCATATTTCCATTGGTCCAAACTGGGCTTATGTAACTCTGCAATGAAGATATACAGTACCTGGAGTTCAGCTTTTAAATGAAAGCTTTGGGGTACATAAAAAAAAAAACAAACACACATACTCACCCCTTTGCGGTAGCATCTGTGTGATGCTGCAGGCCTGCAGCTGTTTTATGTTGGCTCACATGACCGCTAATCACTCAGTTCTTAGTCTGCCCATCCCCTCTTCTGCCCAGTGGTCCAGTGAGTGCCCAAGGAGCAGAGCGGAGAGCACTGCGGGGATGGTAGCAGCTGGCTTTGGCTCTTAGCTGTGTTCTGAGAGCTGGAGTCCGCTGTCAATCGGGCAGCTGGTTGGATCCCGACAATATGGTCCTTCCAGAGCCTGGTGCAGCTCTGTGACATCAGCTGATACTGGGCCACAGCCTTCTATAAGCTGACTAGGTAAATGCACTCCTGTGCAAAAAAAATAAATAAAAAGAAATAAAAAAAAGCTTTGGCCTTTTAACCACTTCAGCCCCGCCCACCACAGTTTTACTGTGGCAGGCAGGCGCTCCTGGGCAAAGTGACGTAGTACTACGTCGCTGCCTCAGGAGACTCTAGGGGGCGAGCGCACTCATTAGCTGGGTAGCCAGCATGTATGACCAGTGGCTCCGATGACCGCCGGCCACTCACGATCTCCCACAGCAGAGAGAGAGAAAGACAGACGGCTGAAGTAAACACAGCCACCTGTCATTCTCACTTAAGTGATCACAGAGGCTATGTGATCCTGCTAAATAGGATCGCATGTCTCTGTGATTACTTCACAAGCCACCCCCCCCCCCCCGACAGTTAGAATCGCACACCCCTAGGGACACATTTAACCCCTTGATCACCAGTACAGTTAACCCCTTCCCTGCCAGTGTCATTTTTACAGTAGCATATTTTTAGCTCTGATTACTGTAGTAATGTCACTGGTACCCCCAAAAGTGTCAAAAATGTCAGTTAGGGGTTTGATCTGTCCGCCGCAATGTCGCAGTCCTGCAAAACAAAATTGCAGATCGTCGACATTACTAGTAAAAAAAAAAAACAATAAAAATTACATAAATCTTTCCTGTAGTTAGTAAACGCAATGACTTTTGCGCAAACCAATCAAAATCAGCTTATTGTGATTTTTTTTTTTTACCAAAAATATGTAGCAGAAAACAAATTGGCCTAAAATGCTAAAAAATTTTGATTTTAAAATTTTCCTTTTTTGAGAATTTCATATAAAAAATGTGAAAAATATTGTTATTTTTTTCAAAATTGTCGCTCTTTTTTTGTTTATAGTGCAAAAAATAAAAATTGCACAGGTTGCCAAATACCACCAAAAGAAAGCTCTCTTTGTGGGAAAAAAAGGACGTCAATTTCGTTAGGGTACAGCGTCACACGACCGCGCAATTGTCTGTTAAAGTCACGCAGTGCCGAATCGCAAAATAGGGCCTGGTCATTGAGCAGCCAAATCCTCCGGGGCTAAAATGGTTAAACTCTACAACACAAATTTAATTTATTGAAATTTACCAGTCCTTAAATTTGGTGGTTGCATTTGTTTTCATGTTTCAGGCTAAAAACATTTTCTGCAAGTCCAGAAAGTACCTATTGATCTTGACAGAATTCCAGTGTCAGTGTAACTTCCTGTGCACCAAACTTATATCTCAAACAAAGTTATAAGCCTTCCCAGTTCACTTCTGTGAACTACAGAACACCTCTCTCCTATGTAATAGCGATGAGGAGAGCAGGATGAGCATGTTCACCAGATCTGGAGAGGAGCATAGGGTGACAACATTGTTCCTCTATGTGGAGAATCAGCTGAAAATAAAGGGGAAAAAGCTTGGAAAAAAAGAAAACAAATGCAGCCACCCCAAGGACTGATAAGCAGCAATTTATTACATTTTTGTTTTTTGGGTTTATCTCTATATTGCTGCTCATATTAACCTATTAACCACTTAAGCCCCGGAAGATTTTACCCCTTCCTGACCAGGGCCTATTTTGCGATTCGTACAATTGCGCGGTTGTGCGACGCTGTACCTAAACAAATTTGACGTCCTTTTTTTCCCACAAACAGAGCTTTCTTTTGGTGGTATTTGATCACCTGTGGGTTTTTTTGATCATGCGCTATAAACAAAAAAAGAGCGTCAATTTTGCAAAAGTAACAATATTTTTCACATTTTTTTATATGAAATTCCCCCCAAAAAATGTAAAAATTAAATTTTTTTTACATTTTAGGCCAATTTGTTTTATGCTACATATTTTTGGTAAAAAAAATCACAAAAAGTGTATTTTGATTGGTTTGCGCAAAAGTTATTGTGTTTACTAACTAAGGGAAAGATTTTTGTCATTTTTGTTGTTTTTTTTTTAACGCGTAATAGCGGAGATCTGCGTTTTTTTTTTTGCTGGACTGCGACATTGCGGCAGGCAGATCGCACCCTTGACTGACATTTTTGACAGTTTTGGGGTTACCAGTGACATTACTACAGTAATCAGTGCTATACATATGCACTGTTACTGTAAAAATGACACTGGCAGTGAAGGGGTTAACTTTTTTTGAGAGGGAGGGGTTAAGTGTGTCCCTGTGATTGGTTGTGGCTTGAGCTGTAAGAACAGTGATCAACAGTGAGCAGAACCGTATGATAACCATTCTTACACAGGGGAGAATGACATACATTAGCCGCCTACCTTTCTCCCGGTGTAACGGACAATCGCGAGTGCCTGGCGGACATCGGGTCCGCCGGGCACACGCGCGGGGGGGGTCCGTGACCGAGCGGGAGTGGGAGCGCGCATCCGGCGGCGCGCGCTCGCTCCCCAGAGCCTCACAGGCTAGCGATGTAGATCTAAGACGCTTTGCCTGTGAGGGGCTGACTGCCGACGTACATAGTCGTTAGGCAGTCGGCAAGTGGTTAAAACCAAGAGTTGGTGATTCTTTTTTTTACCATTGGCTATACCATTTGTTATACTTGCTTATTATAAATGGAAGACCGGAAATGTGGATTTGGTTGCTATGTGTAGCAGCTCCACATTTCTACATGTTTACAGTTGCTATGCATAAATTTGATTTGGAGGTTATGGAGATAAGAAATTGAATAAGGAAACTGGATGTAAGGTTTGCTTGTCAACCATTTACTTTCTTTGCTTCATTCTCTCTTTATGAATGAACGATAAAAACTGTTTTTTCTTTGTCTTGTCTAGAGACTCTGGCAACGCTGACCTCCATCTAAAGGCTCCAGACACCATAACAGACTGGAATGCCGGGGCCGTATGTTTGGGTCAGAGTGGATTTGGTCTGTCTTCTCCTGTCTCTCTTCGGGTCTTCCAGCCTTTCTTTGTAGATCTCACCCTCCCGTACTCTGTAGTGAGAGGAGAAACATTTACTCTTAAAGCTTCTGTGTTTAACTATCTCAAACAGTGCATTAAGGTATTAAACAAATCATCTGAATATTCTTTATCTTCTCATTTGCACATTGTTGCCTGTGATCCATGTGATATAATGTGCCTTCCTCGTTCCTCTTTGATTTTTTTGTTTACTTATGTACTTTTGTACTCATTGCGTTATTTCTTATTTTTTTTGTAATAAAACATTTGAATGAGGAATATTCTTTATCCAGTCAAGCACAAACTAACTGTATATAGACCTTACTTGATTTACATCCCAATCCATCCCATTTATTGGGCAACCACATAAAGTCTATGGATGCATTTCATCACCACTGCCTAGGCAGGCTGGAGACAAATGTCTGCCAAATATCTTAATGTGCCTAAAGCTTCTAGCTTCACAGAATAAACATGAAATGACCCAAAATTGCTTATGCCTAGACTATTAGACATCCTCTGATTTCTATGGCTAGCTTTAGAGCTTGTGTAGACAGACTTCGGGCTCAACAGTAAGTGCCGGTTCACACTAACGCGGCACGACTTCGGGGGCGACCTGTGAAGACGCGTACACCGCAACTTCGGCGCAACTTTCACGGACTTCATATAATGAATGTCTATGCAAGTCGCTCCGATGTTGCCACGAAGTAGTACAGGAACCTTTTTCTAAGTCGGAGCGACTTGAGTCGCTCCTATTAGAACGGTTCCTGTAGCACACAAAGGGCCGTGAATTGTCAGGCTGACCAGTCACGTGACAAATCGCGGTAGTATGAATGGAGTCTATATCTAATGCAGTGTGTGTTCAGGAACTTCTGAGATGTTTACAAGATGCTTTGATTTGCTTTGGTGTGCCTTTCAGTTGCTCAAGGAAGTGCTTAAATTTTTTTTTTCTACTTTGCATTCAGGTGAATTGTGTTTTCATTCACATTGACTTGTATGGAGTAAAAAAACAGCTTAGACACAAAAAAAAAAAAAAAAAAATGACATGACCCCTAAGAGTGAAACTCCAGTTTTACTGAAAAAAAAATCACTCAAAGTCAACTATATACACTTCAAAACTATCTGCGCATTCTTGCTAGCTTATGTTCTATAGATTTTGATACAGACCCTGTTGGTGACCTTTCCAAAGCCTGTAGCTAAATGAGAATGTCTGCCTTTACTCTAATCATATATCAGACTTGAGGATGTGGCTTAATGTGACTTTTAAGTTAGGACCTTCAACTTTAAAGAATATGTAAGTCCAACATTTCATATTTCTGATATGTGCCCGCTGTACCATGTACTTGTATGAAAAAAAGCATTCTGTTCTCCTTCTGCTTTCCTATTAAAAACTGACCACACTAGGCATGAGAGCACATATTGGTCAGTTCTCTAGCTGTGTTGGGAGCTCAGCCTGCTCTCCTCCAATGATCAGACTTGTCCTAGCACCCCCCACAGCCTTTCACTGGGAAGCTCAGTGTAGTGCTGTTTTTCCTCCCCCTGCTCTTATGCAGCTGAAAACAGAGGGCATGTGATCACTTATAAAAAAAAGGAGGAAAAAGTGTTTATAATGTGCATATATATATATATATATATATATATATATATATATATGCACAAATGTTTTGTCTTTCATTTCTGTTTTAAATGGAATGGGTAGCTTTTGCAAGGTGAGGGTTTACATATGCTTTAACAATCTTTGTTTTGACAGATTAAAGTCACGCTGGGGCCCACTGAGGAGTTAGAGCAGAAACCTTGTGCAGACTGTACCTACAGCAGCTGCCTGTGTGCCGATGAGAGCAAAACCTTCTACTGGGACCTGAAAGCCACCAAACTGGGTGAGAAGGGATTTTTGAACCCGAAATTAGACATGTATTGTTTTGCTGGCAGTGTTGATAACTGGTCAACATGTTCATTAGCAAATCATTAATATAAATTATACTTTAATCATTATAAAGTTACTATTTTCCTTTTTCTTTCACCTTTACACATTTTACCTCTAAGCATGAAACACAGTCTGAGGGATTTTTTGATTTTTTTTCCAAAGTGAAACATTTTTGGATGCCCACAGAACCCATCTAGTTGTTTCTTTTGAACCTTTACTGTCTAACATTATATGTAATGGTGGCCTCTTTTTCCAGGAGAAGTAAATATCACAGTACAGACTAAGGCCGTGAACACTGAAGAGTTGTGCCAAAATGAGATACCAATAGTTCCCATACAAGGAGCCACTGATACCATCGTGAAACCCTTACTTGTACAGGTCAGTGTCGAAGAACAGATCTAGATCACAGGAATATGCGAAGCATGGCCTAGGTTAGATTATTGAAAGGAATCATACTCACATTTAGAAGCAAACATTTAAATTAGAAAGATAATACAGTAGCTATTTGAAGGTAAAACAAGCAAACTTTATGGATTATCATGGGGCTAGTGTGTGGGTGTTCTGCATTTTCTGTGTGTGCTCTGATTGCATATGTCTCTGTAGATGCTCCGTCATAGACGTTCCTGTCTATGTGTGCTTTGAATTGTGAGCTCTGTAGGCTTTATGTGTGCTGTGCCTCTGTATTCTTTATGTGTGCAGCTATTCATGACTTTACTGCGTATGCTCGACATATATATGATATAACTGTTTACTCTTGGTGTTTATGATATTTTTGCTGTTTACTGCATGTGGGGTGACCCACAGTCTTCACTTTCTGGACAATCTATTTAGAGCCCTGGTGCCCAACCTGTGTCTCTTTGGCACTTTTTTGTGCAGTCCTCAGTGTGCAAACACTAATATGTGTTTCCCTATTGCTCTTTTATAGTAGTGATTTCTAGCAGCCTCTTGTTATGTCTCCAGTCTATGAAGCAAGCTCCTAGTCTCCAATGACTCCTATATCATGTTCACCGTCTTTGACAGTCTCCGGCAGCATGCCCACAATCTTTGATCATCCCTTGTCACTTGTCTCCAATCTCTGACCATCTTTTGTAACTTGTCTGCAATCTCTGATCACCTCCTATATTATGTTCAGTCTCTGACTATCTCTTGTATCATGCTTCTAGTTTTTGACTATATCCTGTTGTGTGTCTGCTGGTTCTGTTAAAGAATATTCACTGAATTTCACGTGTGGCTCTTTGTTAATGTCAGGGGCCGCACATACAGTATCTAGAAACCTGCTCTAGAGGTTATGAGCTCCAGTGAGAGCATAGGCATGGGGATGAAGCAGAAATGCTTGATTCACGCTTCTGTAACATTGCTAAGGAAAAAAGGGGAAGTAGCAAAGGGCATTGTAGTGATGGAAAAGAACAAAGAGAGATAAGTGTTTTGTAGTCTCTGAGTATGTAAAACTAACTGTGTTGAAGAAACTTTAAAGGATGGCGACAGAATTGGAGGTGTTTTCTGCATAGGAGAACAGTAATGGCAGAGTGCAACACTGTGGAGGAGAGCAGAGAGGGAGATTGACTATGCTGAAAGAGAGCGTAAAGATAAGTGTGAGCCCTCGTTTTCTGCAGACAGAAGATTTTCTTTTGCCTTTTTACTATACAGTATGTCCAACGCAAGAGAGCTTGAGCTTTTCCATGAAAAACCGTTTGTGCTTCAGCATAGTGGCCATGAGGCTCTTTGCAGCAGAACCTAACTGTAGTTGAGCACTATAGATGGGCTCAGGTGTGTTCGGGGATCCTAGTCGCAACCCACCTGCCCAATCCCACCTGGAAGCTGACACTGCACACTGCTAATTACAGGCAGTGAGGCATTTCCCATCCGGAGCTGCACAGACCGGGAAATATCTCACTGCCTATGATTAACAGTGTGCAATGTCGGCTTCCTGGCGGGATCAGGCAGGTGGGTTGGGACTAGGGTCCCTAACATGCCTGATTTCATCTTTACTGAGCACCACATTCTGAAACAATTAGTCATTTTTATTATTTAAAGCAAACTCTCCCATTCATACATGTCTCCATGCTTTGTTCTCCCCCCCCCCCCCCCCCAGCATTTCTGGTCATGGCCATCTTGAGTAAGGGCAGTAAGGGCAGATGGTTCATGTAGCATTTCATTTCTGGAATCCATCTGCCCTTACTGTGATGATGTCCTAGAAAAGTATAATGTGCATGGGCAGCTGTACACTTTTGTAAGGTCAGGCGTGCAAGGATATTCTTAGTTGAGAAAGGTCCTTCACTACCCCTCCAGATGAAAAACAAAAAAACACCTATGAAGGCTTTTGGGATGTATGACATAATTGTGGCTTAGGCCAGAAACCAGAAAGCAACAGAAGAAATGTAAAAAGTTTAAAAACAAGTAAATATAAAATAACTTTCTTTCTATTTACTAAGGCAAGCAGCATAAGGATTAAACATAGTTACTGTTGATTGAGAGAGTAAAGTTCCAATTTAAATTATGCTTTCGTCAATAATGACTTTTCATAGTAAAGAAAATCATTTGTCCCTCTCTGAAGAATATGCTCAGAGACATATACTCTAAGATTGACACTGTGGACCATTTGGAGGTATACAGGAACTTGACTGTCACCCTTGTTAAGTGCCAAATCTCTCAGTTCAAATTTTGTAAATGGTAGACTGAGCAGTTCCAACGGTCACCACTATGTTCAGGTTGTTTTGTTTTTCTTTGGCTTCTGTCATTGGGAGAGCAGAACAGCCATGAGCAGTAGGCACTTCATCTACAAGGCAACTCAGGCAAAAAGCTAGGTAAGATGGATATCCAGGGGACCAACTTCAACCTCCATGCTTCTGCAATAAACCGGGGATAGCACAATTGCTCAAATCTGTGTACCTGTCTGTTCCTTCCCAGGGGAAGATGCACTTGTAGCTGGCATGTGTCTACTGGGAAGGAACCATGCCACTACAAACTAAGCAAAAGGGGCGGCTGTTCTGTGCTTATAATAATCATCATGTAGCACCCTCCTCTATATGGGCTGCTAGGCTAAATTTAGTTTTAAGTTTCACTGTAGTGAACGGATCAGTTATGTTTTGGTTTTGTCTGTTCAGGGTTTCCTAAACTGAGAGTTTTATTCCTCCCACAACCACTAAAATACGTTTCTGAAGCATAGGATAGGGAGATTTAGATAATCAGTTGAATATTTATCATGCCCTGGCCAATCCCTTGAAGGGGGCATCCACAAAGTGGCTGAGGAGGTGATAAATGTGCAAGAAGAGCAGAGGGTTCTTTTCTCTCCCAGGATAGTTCCATGCTCCCCTGGAAGAGAGAATTACTGAGACAAGAGATTGCAGTCTGGGCCTCAGTAGAAGCTGGACTGAGGGCCTGGAAAAGATTGCTAGAGGATTTTAATTGCTGGAGAGCACTGTTCTGAAGTCTTGGTCTGGAGAAGGATCTTTTTATCTCCCTTACTGAGGATCTGCCTGTGGATGCTGGATGTTAGTCAGATCCTGGGATACTGCGAGTAAAGACCTTGCTGTGGACTATTAGTTGTGCAAGTGCCAAAAGCTGTTATATGGGACTGGGACTGCTACTATATGGGACTGGGACTGCTACTTGATATCCTACCCATTCC
Organism: Pelophylax lessonae; assembly: GCF_965119305.1. NCBI lineage: Eukaryota > Metazoa > Chordata > Amphibia > Anura > Ranidae > Pelophylax > Pelophylax lessonae. The sequence goes on along the minus strand of NC_138776.1, from coordinate 80,359,737 downwards.
CTATTACCTCCAGAAAAGGCTACTATTAGAAGATGAATCTTGTATGATCTCAAAGAGAGATCAAATACAGCGCTTGCTTAAAACTCTGAATTCCACAATATGACAGCTTTAAAAATTCTAATAAATAAGTGGTGTAAATCAGTGCAAGGTGTGCAAATCAGTACAAATTAACACGGCATCAATATATAAATAACAAATTCAATACACTATATAGAGAGTAAAACATGTATTATATGATAAAATACCGCTCTATAAATATATATATAGCAGATAAATTTTACGCTTTTGAATTGAGGATACATCTGCCACAAAGGACATTTTTACTCTCATTATTTTGGAGCACAGGAACCATATTATTTATTTGGAGCACAACAGTCACTTTACACTTTGATGGACTTCTGTTATGATCATATATATAATTTTTTGAATTTGAAGCACAATAGTCACTTTTACACTTGGGAAAACCTTTTTTTATATATTTCATCAATTTATTAATTGTTAGCACAGCAGTCACTTTTTATAAATTGTGGACTTTTATCTGCTATATATATATTTATAGAGCGGTATTTTATCATATAATACATGTTTTTACTCTCTATATAGTGTATTGAATTTGTTATTTATATATTGATGCCGTGTTAATTTGTACTGATTTGCACACCTTGCACTGATTTACACCACTTATTTATTAGAATTTTTAAAGCTGACATATTGTGGAATTCAGAGTTTTAAGCAAGCGCTGTATTTGATCTCTCTTTGAGATCATACAAGATTCAACTATTCCCCATATATACAGCGGCTGCTATTTTTATTAATTTAAATTTCATAAAAACATTTTTAACTAGAGTCTAATTTATATCAATTTAAATAATTTAAAACTCCTTGGCGCGTGGTATATACTTTGTATATAATTTTTTTAGTTTACTATTAGAAGATGAATGAGAAGTTTGTCTTTCCATTATTGCCATTGGTCATTTTGGAGTATCCTGTGACCCCCTTCTCCTGTTAAAACTTCTCAGCAATAAATACTAAAAAAACATCCCATAGACTGAGCCTGAATTGTCAGAGTTTGTGGATCTGTGCATGTAACTGGGAGTCTCTGTACTATATCGGGGGACCTGGGTTCAATTCTCAGCAGCCCCTTGCGGGGTAAGCACTAATTAATATCACACTTATAGCACTTATTAATATCTGATGGATGGCTACTACCATTCCTAAGGCCACATGCCCTAATCTATTTCCGTATAACTGTTTCCATGAAATGAGATTCTTCCTTGTGTATCTAGGTTTACTCTACTGGTAAACCTGGATATACAAAATCGGCATCCATTGCAAATTACTTTGTTGGACAAAATAACCATAGACTTAAGGGATAGCTTGTTGGGTTTCGTTTTTTGATTTACGATTGAATGATTGGCATATGTTGTGCCTATCTTCCAAAATATTTTAAATAACCCCACCAACAATAGAAAATGTAGCACTGAAATTCAAGTTAAACTTGCACACTTTTTCTTTAGCAGCAGCATGTGCACTGATAATGTCCTCACCACGTGTTCCTAACTTGTGATCTCTCTGTCTTATTTCTACTCACAGCCTGGAGGAGTCCTGGTGGAGAAATCACACAGCTCTCTCCTCTGCATTAAGGAGGGAGAAGGTGAGGAGACCATTATGGCAGACAGAGACCAATTGTATCCTGGGCTTACAGAATTGTATCTTCCTAAACCAACCTAGCTGTGAACTAATAACGAATAAGTTGCCTTTTAACAGCTATTTATAATAAAAACCTACCTATGAATTCTATTCCTACATTTTTGGGAGCTCACACTTACCTTGGGTTACCAAGTATCCAGACATTTACACATTTTGTAACTACTGCAAATAGATTGAAGCTGTCTGTAAAGTCTGTAAAAAAGTAATGATAAGTATTCACCATTTCTACCATTTAGGTGAAACCAAAGTATTCTAGTGAGGCATTAGTAATATATACAAACAAAAGTTTTTTTTTTTTTTTTTTAGCATTGAATGGAGTGTTTGGGGAGTCAGGTTTTTGTGGTGATAAGTGTCCCTGCTGGGGGATTCACTCCCTCTATTTTTCTTGAAGATCATTTTCACCAGAGTGAAAGTAAGGGCAAATCTAAGCTTATGAGTTGCCACCAAACAACGATAGAGAAGAAATCTTCCAATGTTGACCCTTTTTCTGGGGATAACTGTCCAAAAGGACATTTGCCTGATTTTGGAGAGATGTCCTACTTTATACTCCAGTTCATAAAATGTTTTTTTTTTATCATCTCAACTCATGGTATATATGGATATTTATACTTCCTTAACTTTGGGGTGCTGTTTTGAGTGTCTCAAAGAATTCATTGCGCATGTAATTATTTGGTTTGAAATTTAAAACACTCCTGTTACAATGTTAAAGAAAAACAGAGAGCCATTCTGTGTGGCTTTGTTCACATGGGTAGCTGGGGAACTGTAAAAACAGGATGTTGATCTAAGTTTTTTGTTCCAATGTCTACCCTGTCTGCCCAACTAAACAGTGCATGGAGTCACAAAATCAAATTTTGTCAAACTGAGTAATGCCGACAGAGCCACTCAAGCAGTATAAATTAAAACCTTTTATGGCTAGTTTTACTTTTTTTCAGTTGGTCAGGAGGTAAAGTCGAACTATAGGCAAACATTTTTTTTTTCTCATTTTGGATAGTGCAAGAGAGGGTTATAACCCCTGTCAGATTTTTTGTTCGCCATCTTTGTCCTATTGCTGAGATTTCCCTTTACTTCCTATCCCATAGCCATACAGGAAGTGAGAGGAAATAACTTAAAATTAAGGGCATTCTTTGAGGAACCCCAGGTCACCAGAACTAGTGCCTCCATTGGAAGAGTTCCCTTCTATTACTTTTCTGGGAATAACCCAAAATTTGGGGTGTTTTACTTTCATTTTCAATGATAATGGTAAACAGGTCAAATAGAGAGGGTGGATCTCTTTAACAGGGATACAGACCGCAATAAAAACTGACAAGTATTGTATTCCCTCTCCACTCTATCCAAAACTAAAAAAAGTTTTGCCTTTAGTTATACTTTAAATCTCTGCTCTCTTGAAGAGCTTTGGTTCTTCCCACCAGTCATCATGTCACTAATGTGTTCTATAATGATGTAGGCCAACAGAAAAAAAAAACCACAGGTGAGTATAACCTTTCCAGTTTTACAGGGTTTCTTTTTATAAATCTCATTAACATAGTGACAGAGTCGCTTTAAGATTGCACAATTTTATTAAGTGTCATGTTGCTATTCTAGATAATACTAAGACAGAAGAGGTCTCACTACAGTTTCCGAAGAACATCCTGAAAGATTCTGAGAGAGCTTATGTGACTGTGTTGGGTAAGATTCTGCTACACAGCTTTATTCATTAACAGACTGAATATTTTTTGAAGTGTTATACCTCAATTATTATTATTATAATACAGGATTTATATAGCGCCCACAGTTTATACAGCACTTTACAACATAAGGGCAGACAGTACAAATACAATGCAATTCAATACAAGAGGAATCAGAGGGCCTTGCTCGTTAGAGCTTACAATCTAAGAGGGAGGGAGGGAGGGTCAAGACATTAAAAAGGTAATAACTGTGGGGAATGGGCTGATGAGATTTTAGGGATAGTATGAAAGTGAACAGAGTAGAAGATAGTCGGACAGAGTGAGGTAGGGAGTTAAAAAGGATGGGAGAGGCTCTGGAGAAGTCCTGGAGGCGAGCATGGGATGAGGTGACTAGGGAGCCAGAGAGCAGGAGGGCTTGGGAGGAATGAAGAGAACAATTTGGTTGATATTATGAAACTAGGTTAGTGATGTAGCTGGGGGCTGAGTTGTGAATGGCTTACACCAAAGACATACACTAAACACCGTCATAAGGATCCCTTTTTTCAATAAAGTGACAGTTACATTCAAGTTAGAAAATTCCACCACGTGGCTAAAAAAAAGATCATTATCCGTGTATATTAAAGCTTTGTGAATTGAACTTTAAATCTGTTGCAGTAGTGTACATTTTTCAGCTAATCAAAAACAATGTTACAAAACAAAAAACAAAATGTACCTGCATAAAATACATTTTTGTGCTAAGAATTCTTAATTTAAAAGTTACATTTAAACTGAAATGTAATTTCTTACTTAGCTTCAGTGCGCTATGCTTCATGGTAAAGATAAGAGTGAAAAATATAAAAAGAACATGATATTCATATTTATGTTTTTGCAGTATTTAATTCTACTTTTTGCTATTATTTTACCTTTACAGGAGATATAATGGGCACAGCATTGCAGAACCTGGACCGTCTCCTGGCCATGCCATATGGGTGTGGAGAGCAGAACATGGTCCTCTTTGCTCCCAATATCTTCATTCTGCAGTATCTTGAAAAGACTCATCAGCTGACCAATGAGATAAAGAGCAAAGCCATCAAATTTCTTGAAAGTGGTGAGACATGAAATTAGTTCTTTATTTTTGTGCCATGATTGGTATAGGATATACTTTGCCGAACAGGAATATGTTAAATGTTTGGTATCAAAAGAAACATAAGGTGATTTTCCACCTATCATAACATTTCCATTGTTGGATGTGATTGCACCATCTTTAATAATATTATTATATAGGATTTATATAGCGCCAATAATTTGTAAAATAAAGGCAGACAATACACAGTTACAATACAATTCAATACAAGAGAAATCAGAGGGCCCTGCTTGTTAGAGCTTACAATCTAAGAAGGAGGGTCAAATGATACAAAAGGTAATAACTGTGAGGGATGAGCTGATGGACAAAGTAAAAAAAACAGTATATTAGTTAGGAGCAAGATAGGCTTCTTTAACCACTTCTGGACCGGGCCTTTTTCTGACACTTGTTGTTCTACAAGTTAAAATCATTTTATTTTGCTAGAAAATTACTTAGAACCCCCAAACATGATATATTTTTTTTAGCAGAGACCATAGAAAATAAAATGGAGATCGTTGCAATATTTTTTTATCACACCGTATTTGCGCAGCTTTCTTACAAACACAATTTTTTTAAGAAAAAAAAAATCACTTTTTTAAATTTAAAAAAATAAGAAAACAGTAAAGTTATTCCAATTGTTTTCTCTAATGTGAAAGATGTTACGCTCAGTAAATAGATACCCAACATGGCATGCTTCAAATTTGCGCACGGTCGTAGAATGGCAAAAAACACTGTTGTTTAAAATTCTCCATAGGCGATACTTTATACACCTTTACAGGTTACAAGTTTAGAGTTGCACAGAAGATCTGGTAATAGAATTATTGTCTCTCGCTCTGATGTTCGTAAGAATACCTCACATGTGTGGTGCGATCACCGTTTACACATGCGTTTGGGAGTAACGTATGCGTTTGCATTTGCAAATAACTTTATTGCCATTACAAGAGATGAACAACATCCCTTGTGACAGCATGGGCCGTGACAGGTCCTCTTTATGGAGAAATTTTGGGTCTATTAGAGGAGGAAGTCGACTGGCCTGCACAGAGTCCTGACCTTAATCCGATAGAACACCTTTGGGATGAATTCAAGTGGAGACTACGAGCCAGGCCTGTGAGGAGGGAGAGGGTTGTGCTGAGGAATTTACTCTTCTGGAGCAGTCAACTTTGCTAGCAAGTTCAAAGGCACTTTGCAAGTCAAGAAACAGTGGTTTGTGGAGATTAAAATATGTTGCAAGTAAGCATTTGTAAAACTTAATTTTGCTGAGCTTTTACCTGTATTTTTTAAGTTGGTTATAGGGTTTTTTCAACTAATAAAATTTAATTTCATTTTTTTGGAATGCAACGGAAAGGAAAACTAACTTTTGAGTGCTTTGCTATGAGCAACACAAGCCCATGTTCTTCACAGCAAATTATTATGACACTTTATAAAATAAATGTGAGAAATTAGTTCAAGTGTAGCACTTCCAAATATGCAGTCCATTTGCCAATTCTTTGTTTTGGGATTTTATAGCCTGCTCTAATTTAAAATACATTTCCAAACATTATGTTACCCTTACAGGGGTTATCAGCATTCCTTAGCACAACTAATTATTCATCCCAGCCTCCTGGCCTATCTGGTCTCAGAGGCTTCAGGCTGTTGTTTGTCTCTCCTGCCAAAAATTCACAAAAAACCCCTTGTGCACACATTCACTTCTGTATACCTTGCAGCAACCTGCTGCCTGACTTCTGGGCAGACTCCTCTTCTCTCCCCCACCATGGAGCCCTGAACTATAATCAGCTTCTTCACAAAGATCCTATACACACCTACACAATCAGTGTGCTACATTTCTGAGAAAAACTTATGGGCCATACACACTATAAGATTTTCTGAAGACTTTTTCCTTTAGACTTACCAAAACCATATAATATGAGATCAAACCTAAACACTTTCAATTTGTATGCAATCTGGCAGGCCCTTGCACTACATAGAAACGGTAAATCTGAGGGAAATCTAACCACAAAAGTTGGATAGTGTGTATCCAGCTTTAGGTCCCTTTCACACACGCTGTCCCCTTGTCCGTTTTTCATCCATCCGTTGACGGATGAAAAACGGACATCAATGCATCTCTATGTAAAAACGGATGACAACGGATGAAAGACGGATAACAACTGACGAAAAACGGATAACAACTAACGAAAAACGGATGACAACTGACGTTGTGTGAAAGGGGCCTTAGACACAGGATTGGAGACTTCATCCCTCTTAAATCTATATGAAGCCTCCAGGCTCAAGGACCCAAACTAAGTTTTACCAATCTTCGAGGAAAGTGAAAAGCCCCTCCTGATTGGGTGACACAAAACCTTTTTTTTCATGACTGGGCACTATGCTGTCACATAAGCTAAAGTTTTTTTATAGACCTGGCCAAATCCTCATAACTTATTTGAAATCTATAATTACGTAAAATTTGCAGAATCTTGATACCTAAACAGTTATTACTTTGCTTATTGCTGGTTACACACATTACATATTGCAGACGATTCTTGTAAAATGTTTTAAACATTTACAATTTCTATGTGTTTTGTTTAGGATATCAGCGACAGCTGACGTACAAGCGTGATGACGGCTCATACAGTGCCTTTGGAAAGAACGACCCCGAGGGTAACACATGGTGAGTGCCATGATTTATATTGTTTTGACAGACAATGAAGCTTATAAAATTGATCCAATTCCTAAGGCCCCGTTCACACTGGGGCGACGCTACTTCCCGGGGCGACCTCCGAGGTCGTGGCGCGCTGCTCGCACCGCGACCTCGGAGCGGCCGGCACGGACTTCATAACATTGAAGTCTATGCAGGTCACTCCGGGTCGCCCCAAAGAAGCTCCGGACCCTTTTTCTAAGTCGGAGCGACTTGTGTCGCTCCTATTAGAACGGGTCCATAGCTTCTCAACCTGCCTGACAGGTCGCCCCAGTGTGAACGGGGGCTAACTGAGGGATGTTTCATTTGCATAAGAACTATTTATCATAACCAATTGACATGTTTTTTAGCCCCCGTTCACACTGGGGCGACGCTACTTCGGACCGCGACCTCCGAGGTCGCGGTGCGAGCAGCGCGCCGCGACCTCGGAGCGGCCGCCACGGACTTCATAACATTGAAGTCTATGGCGGTCGCCTCCTGGTCGCCCCAAAGAAGCTCCGGACCCTTTTTCTGAGTCGGAGCGACTTGTGTCGCTCCTATCAGAACGGGTCCGCAGCTTTCCTATGGGAGGCGACCTGCGGCGACCTGTGAGGCGACCAGGTCGCCTCACAGGTCGCCCCAGTGTGAACGGGGGCTAATTGTCATCATTTTGGTCTCTTCAGTAAAAAGTAGCATATTTCTTAAAGACTACAAATAGTTTGCTCAATCTGTTCCCATGGTCCTGTTCTCAGGGTTCATATCTTCCTTTTTAGAAAAAACAGACATCTACAGTATGTCCATTCCTAACCAGAGAGCTTAAAGTGGATGTAAACCCGATTCATGAAATCTGATCTGGGCACATATATCTGTGTTGTTTATCTATCTCTCTTCAAAGCCCTCAGTCCAGTGTCTTTCTGGGGCTCTGTTCCTCTGTTATCAGCATGATAACTTCTGACAAGTTCTCCAAAACAGTCGATAAAAGAAGCTGAACATTTGTGTTGGGGAAGGGACTTAGAGATGGATTAGCAGAGAGCTTGTCTATTCACAGCACATCTCTGAAAGTTTCTTTGTTCCTCTGCCTATGTAGTGGTGGGGTGTGTGCCTTTCTTCCAATCAGCTCACACAGAGTGATTGCCCAGACTCCCCTCCCACTGCTGAAACAAGAAGAAAAAATTCTAACACAATGTGCACTTTCTAAAGAATATAAAAAGCCGAAGACAGTAAAACAGAAGTAAAGTAAATCTTTAAAGTAAAACTTATGTATGGAGATTTGTTTCATCTCTGTGTATCATCTGATGCTTTTCACTTCACTGGGTATATGTGAGATTTTGCATCCACTTGAAGGTATAGAGGCTAGCCCCCATTTTGATATCAGTCTAAGGATCCACCAGCTTAGAGCTGATGTTTCAAGGTGTGCAATATGTAAGTTAGCTAACCTCAGCCCCAGTCAGCTGTTAAAGGGGTTAGCTGGAAGCTCAACTCGTTTACTATCTAATTGGAAGTGTAACCCTTGGTTTTTCCACTTGTGGAAACATGTGAAACATTAGATACTCAATATTGTGTATCCCTTTTCCTTTCCATAATTAGGTTAATTTTTAGTTAAAAAGAAGAACACAAAACAATACTTTGAAACATCAAAAATCTGTCAAAATGTATACAATTTTTTATCTTAAAGCAGAATTTCAGATTTACAGCATTTAGAACTGCCTATATGAATCAATTTACCAAATTAGAAAATTTCAGAAAAAAATTGCCCCTAAGTCTAATAAATTACATCTGTACTTATAGGAGACCAGTGTTTAACCACTGGACCTCTGGAAGAATTACCCCTCTTCATTACCAGGCAATTTTTTGCTTTTTGCCACTGCGTTGATTTAACTGACAATTGCAGGGTCATGCAATGATGTACCCAAATAAAATTTATATATTTTTTTCCCACAAATAGAGCTTTCTTTTAGTTGTATTTGATCACCATGGGGTTTTTAATTTTTTTCCCCAATGAATGAAAAAAAGACTGAACTTTTTTCTTTTTTTTTTACTTTCTGCTATTATACATTTCCAATGGAAAAAAAAAAAAAAAAAAAAAAAGAATTTCTTCATAAATTTAGGCCAATATGTATTCTGTTATATATTTTTGATAAAATAAAATCCCAATAAGTCTATATTGATTGGTTTGATACTTTGTAGTGTCTACAAACTATGGTGTATATATACACTGCAATTTTTATTTAAAGTATTTTGTACTAGTAATGGCGGCCATCAGTGAGTTGCAGCAGGACTGTGATAGTATGGTGGGCAGTTTAACACTAACCGACACTTTGTGGGAAGCGGTATATCTAATGCAGTGATCAGTGCTAAAAATATGCACTTGCACCAATGACACTGGCTGGGAAAGGGTTAATATCTAGGCCGATCAAAGGTTAAATGTGTGCCTAAGCAGTGTTTGTGTGTCTACTGTGAGGTGCTTTTACTTTAGTGAACAATATATTTGTGTACTGGAGCAAGGGAAGAAAAGGGAAGCCAACGGTTTCTACCTTACACAATAACAATGTCTAATGCATATACAGTGGGTACGGAAAGTATTCAGACCCCCTTACATTTTTCACTCTTTGTTATATTGCAGCCATTTGCTAAAATCATTTAGGTTCATTCTTCTTCCTCATGAATGTACACATAGCACCCCATACTGACAGAAAAACACAGAATTGTTGACATTGTTGCAGATTTATTAAAAAAGAAAAACTGAAATATCACATGGTCCTAAGTATTCAGACCCTTTGCTCAGTATTTAGTAGAAGCCCCCTTTTGATCTAATACAGCCAGGAGTCTTTTTGGTAAAGATGCAACAAGTCTTTCACACCTGGATTTGGGGATCCTCTGCCATTCCTCCTTGCAGATCCTCTCCAGTTCTGTCAGGTTGGATGGTAAACGTTGGTGGACAGCCATTTTTAGGTCTCTCCAGAGATGCTCAATTGGGTTTAAGTCAGGGCTCTGGCTGGGCCATTCAAGAACAGTCACGGAGTTGTTGTGAAGCCACTCCTTCGTTATTTTAGCTGTGTGCTTAGGGTCATTGTCTTGTTGGAAGGTAAACCTTCGGCCCAGTCTGAGGTCCAGAGCACTCTGGAGAAGGTTTTTGTCCAGGATATCCCTGTACTTGGCCGCATTCATCTTTCCCTCGATTGCAACCAGTCGTCCTGTCCCTGCAGCTGAAAAACACCCCCACAGCATGATGCTGCCACCACCATGCTTCACTGTTGGGACTGTATTGGACAGGTGATGAGCAGTGCCTGGCTTTCCCCACACATACCGCTTAGAATTAAGGCCAAAAAGTTCTATTTTGGTCTCATCAGACCAGAGAATCTTATTTCTCACCATCTTGGAGTCCTTCAGGTGTTTTTTAGCAAACTCCATGCGGGCTTTCATGTGTCTTACACTGAGGAGAGGCTTCCGTCGGGCCACTCTGCCATAAAGCCCCGACTGGTGGAGGGCTGCAATGATGGTTGACTTTCTACAACTTTCTCCCATCTCCTGACTGCATCTCTGGAGCTCAGCCACAGTGATCTTTGGGTTCTTCTTTACCTCTCTCACCAAGGTTCTTCTCCCCCGATAGCTCAGTTTGGCCGGACGGCCAGCTCTAGGAAGGGTTCTGGTCGTCCCAAACGTCTTCCATTTGAGGATTATGGAGGCCACTGTGCTCTTAGGAACCTTAAGTGCAGCAGAAATCTTTTTGTAACCTTGGCCAGATCTGTGCCTTGCCACAATTCTGTCTCTGAGCTCTTCAGGCAGTTCCTTTGACCTCATGATTCTCATTTGCTCTGACATGCATTGTGATCTGGAAGGTCTTATATAGACAGGTGTGTGGCTTTCCTAATCAAGTCCAATCAGTATAATCAAACACAGCTGGACTCAAATGAAGGTGTAGAACCATCTCAAGGATGATCAGAAGAAATGGAAAGCACCTGAGTTAAATATATGAGTGTCACAGCAAAGGGTCTGAATACTTAGGACCATGTGATATTTCAGTTTTTCTTTTTTAATAAATCTGCAACAATGTCAACAATTCTGTGTTTTTCTGTCAGTATGGGGTGCTATGTGTACATTCATGAGGAAGAAGAATGAACCTAAATGATTTTAGCAAATGGCTGCAATATAACAAAGAGTGAAAAATGTAAGGGGGTCTGAATACTTTCCGTACCCACTGTATACACATGAAAAAGTCCATATTCAAGTCCATATGTATATAAAAAGTCCTTAGCACTGAAGGCTGCACTGCCACAAGTAAGAAGAAGAACTTGAGGGGTACTGGAGAAAAAAAAACAGGCGCCACTCTAAGTGCAGTAGAAAGGTTTAATATGGCATATCAATACACACCAATATACTCGCAATAGAGCAGGTGAGAAAGGCAACATGTATAATATTGTAAGATGGTGTCGCGCTAGTCCGTATCAAACAATGCTGATAAAAAAGGCTGATATAAGAGTAAGTCCCAAATGTGCTGGCAGAGTCCACATTCACTGCAATATGAGGAAATGTGAAACGGGAAAGACCACCACCAAGCGATATAACAGGGTACTCTTACCGACTGTATAGACATAAGCAGGAGGAGCTTCTAGTCCACTGGAAAATCTTTTACAGTGATTTTCTTAATTTTTTTGAACCGTTGAATATCGTTTGGTGGTGGTCTTTCCTGTTTCACATTTCCTCATATTGCAGTGGATGTGGACTCTGCCAGCACATTTGGGACTTACTCTTATATCAGCCTTTTTTATCAGCATTGTTTGATACGGACTAGCGCGACACCATCTTACAACATTTCTTTGAAGATATATGTTCTCTATCTTTTTGTGTCAGCTGCTTTCCTGAGATTGATTTTCAAAATATTGTTTTTATATATTCATGTATACTTCGCAACGATTTTAGTGCAGCAATTTTACCATTTATAACATGTATAATATAATCATGTCCGTCTGTTACTTAGTGATGTGCCGGTTTTTATTCCCTGCTTTGCAGGGAAACAAGAACGGCACGTCCCCGCTGACAGGACAGAGCTCTGTATTGTTTGCATTGACAGCGTCTTCCTCCTCACAGATCAGCAGGTGCCAACAGTCAACCATTGGCTGGCACCTGCTGATGGGCTTGTGCTGGGAATAATCACAGCACAGCGGGCGCGTGTGCGCCCCCCTACCTGCAAAAGCAGAAGATATATATATGTATATATATATATATATATATATGTAGACCCATCTATCTATCGATATATAGATATGTGATTCTGCACAGCCAGCCTGCACTGTAGCAGTAAAGCTACAGTGGGCGGTCGGCAAGTGGTTACAGAGCCACTCCAGTCAAACAGTTTATTTTTTTGTTTGTAAAAAAGTGTAAGTTCCAGTGGGGGCAGGGACAGCAATAAATCAAAAGTCCAAACCCTTTCTCTGTCAATCCAAAACAAGCAGTGGTGGCTGGTGCTCGGTAATTCAGGGGGGGGGGTAAGTAAACCAATGTGCGCATCCCCACCCCCAGTCGGTCGGCCGATCCGTCAGTCAGTCTCAGTCAGTCAGTTGGCAGGCGACATGTTTCTCCCCCCCCTCCAATGGTTTGCCTCCTTAACTCCTCCTCCCTCCTGTCTGAGCCGGGGAGTGCTGGAAGCTGAGCCGCTGTCCTTCTCCTCCAGCCGTGTCTTTTCTGCCTCTTCCTGGCCACTGGCCAGTAAGATCACTTCTCCTTTTGGCCAATCAGGAAAGGGGGTCTCACAACCCTCTTCCTGATTGGCTGGGAGGAGAGTCAGTGTGACAATAGCGAATATTCATTTGCTATTGTCACACAACTGGGTGGGCTCAGAGCGCAGTGCTCTGCACCCTGAGCCCACCCTTTTTTGAAGCCTCTGGCTCTAATCACGTGTTTCATAAAAAAAAATCCCCATTGAAATCCATGCGTCCGGCGCTCCGCATGTAGATTAGGGGGCCGGACGCATGGATGGGGGGGGGGCAGCGCCCCGGTGCCCCCAATGTATGGGCCACCCATGAAAGAAAGGATGCACAGTGTTAGCACTTTAGACACACAGCTTGATCTATGAAAACCCCTCCTTTCTCTCTATTTATCTTAGTAAGAGCTGCTATGCACAAGTGCCAAAGATTGATGGGCCTCTGCAAAGCGATCAATGCTTGGATTGCTTTTCAGAGGCATTTTGACGGGCGTTGGGAAGGCGAAATGCTTGCAGTTGTGCATTGGTAGCAGCGTAACCCTATTCTCCTGCCGCAGATGCTGCCTTTGCAGCTTAAGGGGGGAACAGTTGGGGGTGGTAAGAACATGGCTCATCCGTGTGTTTATACTGCCCTCCAAATGCATGTGTAAAAAGCCCTAAGAGCAATCCCAGAGGTATTGACTCGATATCAGACTGTAAAGCCAATAACGACAGTGGCTGTCTAATCTCTTCCCGCAGTGCAATGCTTAAACAGAAAATAACTATGCTAAGTAGAGAGATGACCGCAATAAATCCTTCACAGCAGAGCTGCTGCTGATGGCTGCTGCAATACTGCCCCATGTGTACTGTACACTTGGCTATGGATGATCATTGGCTCTGGTACTACAACCGATGCCGAGGCATCCTATGATCCTCAGTCACCATTTTTTCACTTTTACCTAAGTGTATTTTAGGAAGTATATTGTGATAAATGGCTTAGGTTATTAATAAAAGGTCTACTAAATAAATTTCTTGGTCTATTCTACAGGCTATCTGCATTTGTAGTGAAGTCCTTTAGCAAAGGGCGGCCCTACATATTTATAGATGAGAGTCACTTAAAGCAATCTTTTACCTGGCTTCAGAATATTCGTAAAGAGACTGGCTGCTTCCGCAATGTAGGAAGACTACTGAATACTGCTATGCAGGTAATTTTAATATCATTCCTATAAAATGACATATGCAAATTGTGATATAATGTTTATCATAGACATGATTATATTATAAAGGCATAGGGGTTGATTTACTAAAGTAAAATAGATTGTGCACTTTGCAAAGTGCAGTTGCACTCTGCAAGTGCAGTTGCTCTGGAGCGTAGCAAATGAGCAGAAGCTCTGCTGATTTCCATCAACCAATCACATGCAAGCAAACATTCAGTTTTTTTTTTTCTTCTTGCACGTGAGTGGGTATTCTTTGCCAAATTAAGCTTTACCTCATTTACTAAGCTCTGGAGCAACTGCACAATCTATTTGCCTTTAGTAAATCAACCCCTTAGTACCCTCTATGTCCAGATTTTGATGTTTTATTGGCTTGGATCATAATTTTGTTTTCTGCAATCACATTTCATAACATCAGTTTCCATATATTCTATCCTTATCAGCAGTGTAAGAAAATGTCTTTGTATAATGTAACAGTTTATTAAAGTATACAGGTGCATCTCATAAGATTAAAATAGCCTCAAAAAGTTAATTTATTTCAGCAATTCAAATCAAAAAGTGAAACTCATATATTTTATATAGATGTGTTACACACAGAGTGATATATTTCCAGCATTTCTTTCTTTTAATTTTGATGTTTATGGTGATTATGATTATTAGATTACGTAAGACCAATAAAAAAAAAAAGGATTTTTAATACAGAAATGTTGGCTTACTGCTGAGGTGTTATGGAAGCCCAGGTTGCTTTGATAGCAGCCATCAGCTCGTCTGCATTGTTGGGTCTGGTGTCTCTCATCTTCCTCTTGACACTACCTCACAGATTCTCTGTGGTGTTACTATCAAATCAACCTTGTTTTCCATAACACCTTAGCAGTGCCACAGGCTGATCGCCTCAATGCCACGCCGCATTGATGCAGTAATTCATGCAAAAGGAGCCCCGACCAAGTATTGAGTGCATACTGTACTGTACATGGACATACTTTTCAGTAAGCCAACATTTCTGTATTAAGAATCTTCTTTTTATATTGCTCCTATGTAATATTCTAACTTTCTGAGACATTAAATTTTGGGTTTTTACTAGCTGTAAGTAGATATGGGTCAAACACCCCCCTGTTCGGTTCACAGCTGAACTCCTCAACAGGGGAAATGTTCTAACCCGAACGGCCAACTCCACTGAAGGGAACTAAACAGGAGAAATCAAAAGTTCCCATTTTGAAGGCTTATATGCAAGTATTTGGCCATAAAAGTGGTATGGGGGTCTGGGTACTGCCCTGGGGGACATGGATCAATAAAAAAAAAAAAAGCTCTGCTCTTGTTAAATGCTTCCCGCGGTCTGCCTATTCACGGTTTGACAGTTCTTATATAAGAAATGGGCAGGTTCGTGCCGATGACATCACCTGGTGGCCCCAACCCTCATGACGTCACCGACCCAGCATGCACCAGTCTGTGACATCACGAGGGGATGGGACCACCCGGTGATGTCACCGGTGTGGCCTCTCCCATTCCCTGTATAAGAATTGTCAAACCGCAAATAGGCAGACCGCAGGAAGCGTTCAACTACAGCAGAGATTTTTTTGGGGGGTCAGCAGGTGCACCAGGCGGTGTGATTGACGATGGCTTTACATCGGGGACACTATTCTTTTATTTTTATTTTTGAATAAAGGACTTGTCAAAAACTGTCTTGTGTGTTTCTTTTTTTTATAGATAAAGCACCCTACAAAGGTAGGTGCTAGGTAAAGGCATAATGGGCTTTGGCTGCCTAACAGCAGGGCCATGATTTTCAGCTGGACTGTCATGTCTGTCAGGTGCGGCTACTGAGAGGGGAGTCTCCCCACTGGCTGCATGAGAGGATTCTCATTGGGCAGTGGAGGAAACCCAATCAGTGGCCCATTCAGGCTTGTATCTACCCCAGAAGGCAGATTCTGCCGCAGAGGATTCTGGGAGTGGGTATAAGTTTAAAGGGAACGCATGCCGCAGCGTCTTTGGTGGGAAGTAGAGTTCCAGGAGAGAGAGTACGGCTGTCTCTCCTCCTGTCAGAAGGATCGGGTGTCTTGGATGGCTGCCTGAGAATATAGAAGGGAGAGCTGAGCTGAGCTGCAGAGAGGATCCGGTGTGCCAAGGACCAGTGGAGAAAGAGGGGTTCAGTTCCAGGAAAGCCTTCCAAGGTTGTGAGTACTGTGAACTGCCCCTGGGGTCTGCCTAGTGTAGAGGGGAACCGCTCCGGGGAAGGTCCCAGGGATCCTGGAGCCTGCAAGTGTCAAGGGGGTTGCCTAGTGAAAGGACCCTGAAGTGTTAAGAGGGCTGCCTAGTGAGAGGACCCTGGAAGTGTAGAGGGGGCGCCAGCGGTTGGGCCCTGAAGAGTCAAGTGTGCAGTGTTAAGAGTTGCAGCAGTACTAGCAGTTAAAAGGAGCTACCTCAGTCAGTGAAGGGCTGGAGGGAGTCATACACAGGACTTTGGGGCTTTGTCAAGAGTCAAGAGTCAAGGATCATTACAGTCCTGGATCTTCTGAGTTAACCAAGGAGTTAAAATCGAAGTTTCAGCACTTTCAGCAGAACAGTATTTAAAGCGCCAGGAAGCATTGGTCGGAATTCAGCTGGCGTCAAGACAGCGCTAATAGGCATTTTTCTACAAAGTGTCCCAGTTAAACCTAGTTGAGCCAGAGGAGTATCCCACGCATTCCCTTCTCCCATCCCCATTATAAAATAAACAACTCAAACCAAAGATGTCGGAATGGTCATTGTCTCAATTCTCACACTTGGGTTTTCAACTTAAATGTGTTGGAAGTGTTTCCAGTAACAATGGCAGACCCACATCAGGCCCAATGCCTGGAAATATTGCTACATACACTTTTTTGGTGAATAGGTAGGGGTAGGATGTACCCGATACCAATTCACATATGGGGGGGCGGATCTATGGGCCCCCTTGTTAAAGGGGGCTTCCAGATTCCGATAAGACCCCCAAACTGCAGACCCGACAACCACAGCCCAGGGAAGAAGCCCTTGTGCCCATCAACATGGAGACAAGGTTCTCTGGGGTGGGTGGGGCACATCCTCCCTGTCCCAGAGTACCCGCCCCATGTTGAGGGCATGTGGCCTGGTATTGTTCAGGAGGGGGGGGCTCACTCGTCCCCTCCCATGACCTGCCAGGCTGCATGCCCGGATAAGGGCCTGGTATGCATTATGGGGTGGACCCCACATTCAACTGACATCAGAAGGGGGCAGTGCCATCGGGTAAGGTTGCCCCGCCCCTTGCCTATAAAATAACTGTCAAAGCTGAAGAGCGGGCATACAGCGAGTAGCCTCTTAGGAGGCAAAGCTTTTTTTTTGCAATTTTTCTATTTTTTAGTTTGGTGGGAGTCGTGATTGACTTGTGAAAAACAGTTTCCTGTGGTTTTTAAGTTTTTACACTTTTTTGTTAAATGGGTAGGGGTACGATGTAACCAAAACCCGTTCACATAGGGGAGGGCCGGGATCTGGGGGCCGCTTGTTAAAGGGAGGTTCCAGATTCCGATAAGGCCCTCACCCACAGACCCCGACAACCACAGACCGGGGTTGTCAGGAAGAGGTCCTTATCCCTTGTCCCCCCTACCCCAAAGTACCTACCCCCCCATGTTGAGGGCATGTGGCCGGACTCTAGTCGGGCCACATCTGGAGTATTCCATCCAGTTCTGGGCACCGGTCCTCAGAAAGGATGTGCTGGAACTGGAGAGAGTCCAGAGAAGGGCAACAAAAATAATTTGGGGAATGGAGGACATCAGCTATGAGGAAAGACTACAGGCATTGAACTTATTCTCTCTGGAGAAGAGACGCTTGAGAAGGGATATGATATCAATGTACAAATATTGTACTTGTGACCCTAGCATAAGGAACAAACTTTTCAGAGAAAGGGAATACAATAAGACACACGTGGCCACTCACTAAAACTAGAGGGAAAATGGTTTAACCTTAAAATACATAATCTTCCCTAAGCAGTACTATCGGCAGGAAGCATCGATAGTTTCAAAGAACTATTAGATGGGCTCCTTAAAGACCA
Source organism: Pelophylax lessonae (assembly GCF_965119305.1). Lineage (NCBI taxonomy): Eukaryota > Metazoa > Chordata > Amphibia > Anura > Ranidae > Pelophylax > Pelophylax lessonae. The sequence goes on along the minus strand of NC_138776.1, from coordinate 80,341,684 downwards.
CAACATAAAGGGATATGCAATGTACGGTTAACAGCAAACACACACACACACACATCATAGGTTGAACTGGATGGATTGATGTCTTTTTTTAACCTCACAAACTATGTAACTATGTGGCCTGGTATGGTTCAGGAGGGGGGGCGCTTGCTTGTCTCCTCCTTTCCTGACCTGCAAGGCTTCATGCTCGGATAAGGCTCCGGTATGGATTGTAAGGGGAAACCCTGGGCCGTTTTTTCATTTTTTTTTATCTGTATTGCATTACAGCTGCAAGCAAGTTTAAATGACATTTTTCCTTTAGAATTGTCAGTATTGCTGCAGCAGGCTCCATACAGTGTACAGGAATTTTTCACTTTTATGGTTTCATTTTAAGCGTCATTAAAATCACTGCTCGTTTAAAAACAATTGTTTTAGAAAAATAAAAATTAGCATTGATACATGTCCCCCAGGGCACTACCCAGGCCCCCATACACTTTTTATGGCAATAACTTGCATATAAGCCTTTTTCAATAATGACTTTTGATTTTATATGTTCCTGTCCCATAGACTTTAATAGAGTTTGCATGTTCACTAGAACTTTTTCCCTGTTTGAGATGTTCTGGTGCGAACCGAAAAGGGGGGTATTCGGCCCATCCCTACAATCAACTAAAAAAATAATTTATAAGGATACAAACTCAGTGTTATGATTGAAACAAAGACTGTACAACTTCTTGGGAGTGTGTTCATTCCTAAATAAAATAAAAAGTATTTCTTCTTCATTGTTCTTTTCCTTAAACCTGTTCAGCAAAGTTTCAGTCCATACATGTTAGACATAACCATTGGTCTTCTTTACAGGGAGGAGCAAAAGATGATGTCTCCCTTTCTGCTTATGTGACAATGGCTCTGATAGAGGCTGGTGTATCTCTGGAAGTAAGTGATCATCAACATTTAAAAATATTAGCACATTCCAGTATATGTTGTACCTATCCAAGAGAAAAAGTGATCATGAAAAGTTATTTCCAAGCATAACACCTTTTTTTCAACCAATTGCTTAATAGTAGGTGTTGTTAGAATGTTTGTATAGTTGGCCACTGTTCTTTCATTGCAGTTATTGTTAGATTGTAACACGTCAGCGTCGAGGCATGAGTGACTGGGCTTGTAGCAGCTCCCTTCTATGTTGTTTTATGTAATTGATTTATGCCTAAGCAGGAAATCTGATATGACTTTTAGTTGGGTAGAGACGAAAGTACTATACATATTGACAAAATAGGTGGATGTACATCATTTTACCTGGAAATTAAGGATGATCTCCAATTTTGGGTTGACTATGAGTTCAACCCAATCTGTTTACCAAATGGGTAAACTAAATAGCCAGTTTTAACCAGTTTGTCCACCTGCTAAACTTTCAGCTGCAGAACCTGGAAGTCATTCTTTTAGTAGTGGAATTTTTCTGCCACTAAATAACTTCCCGCTGGTTAATTGCTAGGGTGCTGAGCTTCACAGCTTCACTGGATGACAGGAGACAGGCTTCAACATGGTCACATTTTAACAACATGAACAAAATTCCCACATGATTGATATAACTCCTCCTTCTATATTGAGGGCCAATAAGCCAAAAACAAGTAGTCCCTGAATGATGGTCAATGATTCCCCCTAAGTGGTATTCAGCCAGATCTCTTTTTTTGGTTTTGTATAGAAAGGGGAATAGTTAGCACCTCTTTCAGATTTTTATTATTGTCTGTGTCACTATCCCCTCACTATGTGTCCCTTAAAAATCCAGGATTGTGAGCTGAATTATTCCTAGCCCCTCTCTGGATTGCCTTCTACACACATTTTGAAGCAGATTTCAATAGAGAATGAATGCCACCATTACAGTCACCATTGGTCTGTATGGAAAATCATTTCAGGGAGGGTAAACAAGAAGGTCAATTCATAGTATTGCCTTGGGTGTCAAAGGGAGTAAGTTATAGGAAGGTTTCCCAAGAAGAGACACAAATGACATTATTTTTAAACTGAGAAAAACGTTTTGGCTGCAGTTCTATTTAAAATGTATTTACCAAATTGCAGATTTTAGTCATATCCATCACATCATCATGCATCTTTATCCTCTTGATTACTCTTCCCAATTTTAAATGAGGAAATGCTTAGTCAATGTATTTATTTCTAGGATCCTCTGGTCAAAGATGCAGTGTCCTGTCTGCGGAAGGCTGTTGTGGATGTGACCAATGTATACACTCTGGCTCTGCTGGCCTACACCTTTACGCTATGCAAAGAGACAGAACTCAGGGAAGCTATATTGGACAAACTGGAAGAAAAAGTTATACGAGAAGGTGAGGAAAAGATTTACTAAAATTATTCTAGGCAGAAGTCAATGTATACTTTAACTGAACATTTTTAAGATCATTTTTAAAATGTAATATATTCAATTGAAATCCTTCTTTGCACCCCTCTTCTGTTGGGACTAAAACAGTGAGTGCACTGATTAATAAAAGGGGGAAAGGATCAGATAAAAAATAAATTACCCTGTAAGTGGAAAGCCTATTAAAAGTTGGGTTTAAGCCGATTATATATTATTTATGTTTATACGCTTCAAAAATTTTAAAACACTATAGGTACTGGTGAAACCAAACATTTATTATATGATATATGGTTAAATGTATGTGGACATCCCTCCAAATTACTGGAGTTTAGGCAATTCCAGTAATGATTACTGTCAAAGCTAAACCATACAGTATAAAGATATTTTAAACAACTGTGCACTTTCAAACCTATGGCAACAGTTTTTGGAAGGCTCTTTTCTGTTCCAACATGGCTGTTCCCCAGTATACACAACTAGGTCCTTTAAGACATGGCTTAATAATTTTAGTGGAGGCACTCAAGTGACCTGCACAGAGCACTGACCTCAGCCATACTGAACACCTGTGGGAGGGATTGCAAATCTGATAGAATGCCAGGTTTCCTTGTCCAGCATCAATATTTGACTTTAGCAATGCTCTTTTGGCTGAATAGGAACAAATTCCCACAGAAATTCTCCATAACCTGTGTTCTTCCCACTATTCCTAAAGGATTTCCCCTATTGTGCATTTTAGGTTACACTTCAAAATATCACAGAAGAACAAAGGATGATATAGCCACAAAGAGGCTGCCCACCCCTATTAATACTCATAGTTGTGTCATGGGATGTACAATAAACTCATATACTATAAATGTGATGGTCAAGTGTCACCAAAATGTTGGCCATATAGTGTTTGACAAATAATTAGCAGTGAATTTTGGTTTGAGAGAATTGATGTCTATTTTCAGACCTTCTCTCACTAAAACCTTGGACTGAGCCATATGAATGGGTAAGGGGGGGGAGTTGGAGAATTGCCTAATTAATTAGGTATACAGTAAAACCTTGGATTGCGAGCATAATTCGTTCCGGAAACATGCTTGTAATCCAAAGCACTCTTATATCAAAGCAAATTTTCCCATAAGAAATAATGGAAACTCAGATGATTCGTTCCACAACCATTTATTCATAAGTCCTTCAGTTTATAGTCCATATAAAAAGATTATAGCATTGCGATAGGTTGTGTAACCATAAAATGTCCATCCACAAATAGCCGCTTCCACAAGGGGATTAGAAGCAAAATCCAGCAGGAGCTACAGAGTATCAAAGAGAAGAGAGGCGCCTCTAAGTGTAGCAATATGGTTCCATTTAATGAAGGTACAACATTTATGCAGGCTTCCGGGGTAAAGCTGTCCACATAGACTATCTTCTGCACCGCCAGCTGCCAGTCTGTAATCCTGACCGGGAAGACCACCCTGGAGTAAAGCGATCTGAAAGCGAGGGCCAGCATGGAAGGGATGATGTAGATGGTGGGGTGGAGGATGGTTTATGTGGACAGCTTTACCCCTGATGCCTGCATCCTTAGATGTGCCTGTTCCAATCATCAACCATGTGAGTTGCTAAATGTTGTATCTTCATTAAATTTAACCATATTGCTACACTTAGAGGTGCCTCTCTTCTCTTTTATACTCAGCTGTGACTTGAGGCTACTTGTATATCAAGACATCGCTTGTATATCAAGTCAAAATTTATTTGAAAATTTTGCTTGTCTTGCAAAGCGCTCTTAAACCAAGTTACTCTCAAACCAAGGTTTTACTGTACTTGTCAAACCCAGCTCTAGCTTTGATGTTGCAGAATTTTCATTAAATGCCAGTTGTAGTGTCTCCTTTTGTCCTGGCTGATGCCAAACTAAATTCTCAGAGATACTGCACCACTTATAGTAAGGTGCTAAGTTCAGTTGTTAGAGAAAGACAAGATCATAGTGTACTTATGTGGTGTCTTTGTATTTACAGATGGACAGCTCCACTGGGCACGGGATACTGCTCCTCCCGTTCAAGATTCATACTGGTACAGAGCCCCCTCTGCTGAGGTGGAAATGAATGCCTATGTACTCCTGGCTCTACTTTCTGGTCCTAAACCTGACCTGGGCAAAGCTACGGAGATTGTGAACTGGCTGAGCAAACAGCAGAATCCCTATGGAGGCTTCTCATCTACACAGGTGACTGATAGCATTCCAGTGCATTACATATCTCATTACCATTTTCACTTAATATCAAGTCCACCAAAACATAACTACACCATTATGGCTGAACTCTTGTAGATTAAATCACTGACATAACTAGTTAAATGTCTCAGTGACTGCAAGAAAATACATTTTAACACCCAGATGGCCCATCTTTACAACCCCAGCAAAGCCATGGTCAGAGCCAGATTTGAAATGTGCCCCTGCTTGGTTAAAACCGACCTTAGCAGATCACATATATGACTACCTCACTTTCATGTTCAAAAGGAGTAAAAGGAAAGTCCTACATGGCTACAAGTCATGGTGTCTTAGCTACCGCAGTGGGTGAGTCACATACTCCTTCATACCCTGAAGTGCAAAGTATATCCTTCTGTTCCTGGCTTTGAACAGAGCATTAAGAAAGCAAGGAACAGATGAATATCCATGGCAACCTATGTTCCTTTAGTACATTTTTTTGCTGCCCCTTGCATCAGAACGTATGCATATTAAAGCCTGTACTACCGAAAACCTAAGATAAAAATGTAAACGGAAATAGGTAAAACTTAAAACTTCTGACATCCTAAAAAATTACTGGTGGGGCTTTGTATCCAGATAAACACATCTACAAGTGTGAAAATTGATCTTTCATAGGAATATACAGTATTAAGAACCCATCAGTGGTCTGGCAGCACCATTTTTTGCCATAACGCTGAGTGAACAATAACAAAGCCTGGGAAAATGGAGATGTGATTTCATGGTGGTGTCAGGATTAGTGGGGGAGTTTCTATACTGTATGTTGTTCATTGTATTTTTTTTACTGTCACTTTGTCCATTTAGGGTTAGGGAAAAATTCTCTTGATAGGTCACTTTTACCCACTCCCCACTAATACTCTCTATCTATGCTCCCCCCTGTTTGTTTGTTTTTTTCATCTGTTGGAGCCCTAAGTCTAATCCTTCTGTAAACTATATGTCGGTCAAAGGCTTTGTCAGATAAACAAAATGGTAGGGGATCACTGTAAAGGTGATTATCAGTGGGTGGGTAGGCTTTCAAGTGAACCCATAACTTTGCTCTAAATGTCCAAAGTGATGGATTTTTTTTAAAGACCAAATGTTAAAAAAGGTTGGCCTTTGTTTAGAAACAATATGTTAGTTGCAGAAATGGAACACAATCCAAAATCTGGTACCTCATTAGAGGAAGGCATTGATTAGTAGATGAAGGCCTTTACAAACATTTTCTTATTCTATATAGGACACAGTTGTGGCTCTGCAAGCTCTGGCCAAGTATTCAGAACTCACATTTAGTGATAAGGGCGATGTGACTGTGACTGTCAGTGAAAGTACAGGATTTCTGGAGAAGTTCCATGTAGACAAAAACAACCGCCTCCTCCTTCAGAGAGCATCGCTACCGGCTGTTACTGGAGATTACACTGTGTCTGCCACAGGAAACGGCTGTGTTTTTGTACAGGTAAGAGGAAATCAACCCTCTGCCATTTTTTTTCTTGTTTGTAGTCATTCTCAAACTCAATTTTCTCTGCTTACCTCACAGGCAGTCCTGAGATACAATGTTCCTCCACCCAAAAGGGACACCAGCTTTTCATTAAAGGTGACACCACATTCAAACATAGAGTGTCTGGGGGATCCAGTGACAAATTTTGAGATTCACATCAATGCTGCGTGAGTTTTATTACTGTTTTCAATTATTCATCGGGGACTCATTTAAAACTTGGGGGTATAACATTATCATAATTTGTTGATGATTGGTACAATAAAAAAAACATTCCTAAAATGTCTAACTCCTACTCACTCAACTGAAGCTGTATTTGTGTCTGTGTTACTGTTGTAAAGATTTTGTCTCACTTCTTGTACTGACGGGATCTCACAGACTTTTTAGTGAAATCCTTGAACCTGGGGGGGGGGGGCTCTATAAAAAGGAAGCCAGTGTGTAAAGTTTAACCTGGTATTTTTCCATAAATGGTTCCTCTCCAGGTTATCAGATCACTTCACACACTTCACACTGCTGTTGGAAACGACTTACCTAAAAATTATCCTAAAGTATTAAGGGGCATGACAGATTATTTCACTCTAGCCCCCCCCCCTTCTTTTTTTTTTACTTTCATAGCTACACTGGAACCAGAGAAATAACTAATATGGTAGTTATAGAGGTGAAGATGCTGTCTGGATACATTCCAATCAAGAGTACTGTAAGGAAGGTAAGGATGGCTACCAAAAAATATTCTATTTGTATACGTAAAAAAAAGTTAGTGTTTCCGGCCACTGTATGATAGCAAATTATAATAATGTGGGGCATGGTGGTGGCTCATTGGTTAGCATCACTACATTACTACTCCTGTTCTTGGGATATTATTTTTATCTGAGAATCTGCCTACAAGGAGTATGTATGGTCTATCCATGCATTTATGTATTTCTTCTGGGTTGTACAATTATCTTACACACCTCCTTAAAGGATTTAATAAAATGTACAAAAGAATGACATATTGATGGCTTAGTTGAGAATACCTATTATTCTTGGAAGTGCAGGGTGTGCCTGTGCTACAATTTAATCAGCAGTCTTAAGAATTAAGTGTGGATTTCAGTAACCCATAGTACCTGGAAATGATCAAAAGAAGCCCTTGTCTGTGGGAAAAGTCATGTGGATTAGCTACCATGACTTACTGTAATTTGCGCATTGTCAATGCACTGAGTTTGATCATTTCTTTTTTATTTAGGGAAATTAGGCACAAGAGGTACACCTAAAAACTTAATTTCAGCTCCAAGTTAGGTGGTTTCCTGTGCTCTCTTCCTATTGCAGTCATTCTTTCACTAGTATCAGCGAGTAGAGATGTCGCGAACATAAAATGTTATGTTCGCGAACAGTGAACGCAAACTTCCGCAAATGTTCGCGAACGGGCGAACCGGGCGAACCGCCATAGACTTCAATAGGCAGGCACATTTTAAAACCCACAGGGACTCTTTCTGGCCACAATAGTGTTGGAAAAGTTGTTTCAAGGGGACTAACACCTGGACTGTGGCATGCCGGAGGGGAATCCATGGCAAAACTCCCATGGAAAATTACGTAGTTGACGCAGAGTCGGGTTTTAATCCATAAAGGGCATAAATCTAACCTAACATTCCTAAATTGTTTGGAATAATGTGCCTTAAAATATCCAGTGTGTGAATACGATCAGGTATGATGTTGTATTGATCAGGTAGTGAAAGGGTTGCGCCGGCTTCACAGTGACAGACCAAACTCCCCGTTTAACGCACCGCAAACAACCGCAAACAGTCCATTTGCAGTGGGCACAGTACAGTCTGTGGGCCTGACACTCACTGGCAGGCAACTGCAATTATATTACAGAGGAAAAATTAAATTACTTTTTTATCTGCAAGGTGCTGTGCCACCCTATATGAGTGGTGGGCAGTGGGCACAGTACAGTCTGTGGACCTGACACTCACTGGCAGGCAACTGCAATTATATTACAGAGGTAAAATTAAATTACTTTTTTATCTGCAAGGTGCTGTGCCACCCTATATGAGTGGTGGGCACACAGTACAGTCTGTATATATATAGAAAAAATAAATAAAAGCAGACTGATATACCAGCCCTAAAAAGGGCTTTTTGGGGTGCTGTCAGGATGCTGTCCTTACAGCAGGAGTAGACACAGAACACTGTCCTAGCTAATGATTTCCCTATTAAGTCAGCAGCAGCAGCACTCTCCCTGCTCTAACTAACTCTGCAGCTTCAGAATGAATCTAAGATGGATGCTGTCCTTGCTTTTTTATAGGATGTGGGAGGGTCTGGGAGGGAGGGTATGCTTATTGGCTGGAATGTGTCTGCTGACTGTGAGGTACAGGGTCAAAGTTTGCTCAATGATGATGTATAGGGGGCGGACCGAACATTGCATAGTTTCGCCCGCCGAGGTGAACACGAACAAGTGATGTTCGCCGGGAACTGTTCGCCGGTGAATAGTTCGGGACATCTCTATAAGCGAGACATAGTTGTCATTTTGACACACTGTGCTCTATAGACAGTAGCCCCTGTTTAAACAATTGATAAGTCATTGACAAATATGTAAAATAAGATTGTTACTAGTTTTTTGATGTACAGAGCAAATGATATTTTTATGATTAATTAATACATAACAGAAAAAAGGAGTCTGCAATGGGCCAACGTGTTTTGTGCATTAAAAGGGCCCCTCTGATTCCCACTGTATTAAAGTGTATTGTATTTGTACTGTCTACCCTCAAGTTGTAAAGCGCTGCGTAAACTGTTGGCGCTATATAAATCCTATATAATAATAAATAATAAGAAAAGATTTGAAGTACTAATCATACACTTCTCTCAGCAATGGGTGGGGATCGACACTCAAGGCAGGAAAGGAAGATATAATACCCTCCCCAGTCCCACCCACCCTGGTCCTCAGGCCAAATGTTTGTGACTATGGTAAAACATACTACACTTGGAAAACTTTGGTCATAAACAATTGTGAAATGTGCTTTTTAACCACTCCTGGACCAGAAGATTTCCCCCCTTAACCTCCCTGGCGGTATGATTCTTTTGGAATTTAGGTGCTGAAAGCGGTACCATTATTTTGCATGTAATTCTTGTGAATGAGCAGCCCAAACCAACTGTATACATTTATTATATATATATATTATATATATATATATATATATATATATATATGTATACATATATAATATATACATATATTATATATGTATACATATATATACATATATATAATAAATGTATACAGTTGGTTTGGGCTGCTCATTCACAAGAATTATGTGTATATATATATATATATATATATATATATATATTTTCATAAAAAGTACAGGAAAACTGCAGGAAAGGGCACTGGGGGGCAATGTAATGTGATTTTTTTTTTTATTTTGTATGGTATCAGTATGTTTGGTGTGTTTTACATTCGAATTTGCCGCCGGTTCCACCCCCCCGGCGGATGTCACGTCGCCAGAGACGGAAGCCGGGGCTCGCAGACGATCGGGAGAAAGCTCTGCCGCCGCATACCGCCCGCATTCTTCGCTGGATCCCGGAGAAAAGGTAAGTAAAACCTCTACCAGGATCCAGCGATCTTCCTAGCGCTACCCCGAGTGTGGCTCGGGGTTACCGCTTTTGGCTCTAAAATCTAACCCCGAGTCACGCTCGGGAATACCGCCTGGAAGGTTAATGACCAGGCCATATTTTGCGATTCAGCACTGTGTTACTTTAACCTCCCTGGCGGTAATCCCGAGCGTGACTCGGGGTGGATTTTTTAGTCCAGGATCGGTATCCCCGAGTCACTCTCGGGGTGAATGTGCAGAGAGCGCAGCGGTGTCTCTTACCTTCTCCTGGCGATCCAGCGATGATCTCTCATTGCTGTGACCGCCAGCCGAGATCCCCGCCGCTCGTCTGTCGGTCTGATGACTTCCAAGTTCCGTTCCCTGCAGCAGCAATGCTGCATGGGAGCGGAACTAGGGAGGGAAATTAAAAAAAAAAAAAAAACGTTGCACAAAACACAAACACATAACACATTTTATACATTTATACATTTATATGTATATATGTATATATGTATATATGTGTATATATATATAAAATTATATTATTGATTCAATTATAATTCATGCATATTATATATATATATATATATATATATATATATATATATATATATATATATATATATATATATATATGTGTGTGTGTGTATATATATATATATATGTATATACACACACACACACATATATATATATATATATATATAATATATAATGCATGAATTATAATCTAATCAATAATATAATTTTATTATATATATTATATATTAAATAATAAAATTATATTATTGATTCGATTATAATTCATGCGTTTGTGTTTCAAATTTATCACATCTGGGATGTCTACTAGACTCTTGTTTTGGTCAGGTTTAAGTCAGTAATTACTAAGATTTGTAGGCCTATAATACATAACGCCAAATTTCAATGAAAAAATAGTACCGCTTTTGGTATGTAATTCCTGACATAATCATACAGCCAGGGAGGTTACTGGATAATTGCACGGTCGTGCGACGCTATACCCAAATAAAATTGATGTCCTTTTTTTCCCACAAATAGAGCCTTCTTTTGGTGGTATATATAAAAAAAAAAGTTATAAAAAAAAAAAAAAAAAAAAAAGCTTCAGAGATGATCAAATACCACCAAAAGAAAGCTCTATTCTTTTTTCACTTTCCGTTATATAAAATTGTCAAAAAAAATTAAAAATCAACATTTTTTAACATTTTAGGCCAATTTGGTTTCTACTACATATTTTTGTTAAAAAAAAATTGCAATAAGTGTATTTTGATTGGTTTGCATAAACGTTATCGCGTCTACTAACTATGGGAAAGATTTATGTCATGGCGGCGATCTGCAATTTTTTGCAGGACTGCGACATTGCGGCGGACAGTACGGACCCCTAACTGATGCGTTGCTTGTGAAATGATCACAGAGACCTGTGATCCTCTATAGCAGGATCACAGGAGCTCTGTGATCATTCCAGGGAGAAGAATGATCCGCTGTGTTTACAACAGCTACCCGAAATTCTCTCTCAGCGGGGAACAATCGCGGGTGTCAGACGGCAATCAGAGCCGCCTGCCCCATGCATCGGAGTCCCTGCTGCCGAGTGGGGGCGGGAGCGCATCGCTGGTGGTGCGTGCTCGCCCCCTAGTTGCAGGCGCGCGATCGACGTAGGTCTACGTCGGTTTGAGCTGGAGAGCCGCAGTAAATCGGCGGCAGGCGGTCAAGAACCAGTTAATGACCAACTTACTTTCCATACTATGTCTGGTTATGGTGACTGGAGTAAGTAGGCATAATATATAGAATAGTCTCCAATACATAATTCAAAAATACTATTACAAAAATAATCTTTAGCCAAAGAAGATTCCTACTCAGAGATCTGATTTGTTTGAGATATAATAAGCCAGGGGTTGAGTGACATGACAACAGCCACCAAAAACGAGAAAAGCAAAAAGAAAAAGGAAATCTACCCCATATTTTATTTTTATATAGATTGACAATTTAAATTCTGTATGAGCTAAAACTTGTCTTTATATTGTTGGCAGTACTCCTTGAGTACGGTGATTAACCACTCTGCAAGGTTTTACCCCCTAATGACCAGGCCATTTTTTGGAAAACGACACTGCGTTGCTTTACCTGACAATTGCCCGGTTGTGCGACGTTGTACCCAAATAAAATTGATGTGCTTTTTTTCCCCACAAATAGAGCTTTCTTTTGGTGGTATTTGATCATCTCTGAAGTTTTTATTTTTTGTGGTCAATACTTAAAGTCGTCACCCTGGTAAGGACAGTCGGTGTGGTGTGCCTGAACCGACGTAAGGGGGTAGCCTGTAAATAAAGAGGGCACCCCTAAGGGAAAGAGGTTGAGAAAAAGGGTGAAGGAGGGTGGGGTGACGATCCGAGGCAGCAGGCCGGTCTAGGGGAGGGGCGGCGCTATAAAGCCCGCTAGCTCCTCCCACAAATACCGGCCTGCGGCCGCACACTTGTGGTCAATACTTAAAGTCGTCACCCTGGTAAGGACAGTCGGTGTGGTGTGCCTGAACCGACGTAAGGGGGGTAGCCTGTAAATAAAGAGGGCAAAAGAGTAAGCAAAACATCACACTTTATTCAAAACAACTTAGGACACAAGCCTGCGAAATGCCAGTCTCAATTCCTTCTCTGGGTGCGGTATATAAACTTGGAAGGCGTCCGATTCCCACCTACCAAGCCTTTTAATGATATGGCCTGGCGTATTATTCCCAGAAGCAGCCGTAGCCGCACCTATCCGGAAGGAATGGCCGGAGTGCGCTGCAGGGTCCCACCCCAGTCTGATGCAAAGTGAACGTATGTAAAAAATGAATTTGGACGTAGTGAGGGGAACGTCCAGTAGCGTAAAGAGCGGTGCATGGCCGGGAGTGCTCAGGGTCTGAGCCACGAAAACATCCAACACTCTGACTGGGCACCAATGATTCCCAGACGGGTAAAACGGGATGGAAACGGGGTGGCCCACCTGCCTGGTCTTGGTGCACTGCAGTGTCAAAACATAATGATCCCCCCATTTGACCAGATCTCATTTGAGGAGACACAAACGCCCCTCAGCTGCGGAAGCAACCGAAAACTCCCCAGGCCTGAGAAAGCCGTAGAAGGCCAGATACATTGCCGCTTTGACAACTGCATTCGTGTATGGCTCAAAAGGCGTCGTGTCCAGTAAGTTGGAGAGAGCCCTGAATTTCTCCCCATCTATCGGCAGCCGCCTGATGGGGGAATGGTGATCCATCCTGCCAATGCCCTTCAGGAGGCTCTTCAGAGGATATGCCCGGAGGAAAGGCAAGGAGTTTGGATGGTGCGTCAGAACGTGGTGTTGAACACCCGCCAGATACAGTTTAATAGTTATGACAGATAACTTAAGTTGGAGGTGGCAAAAAGCAGCGAAGGCGACCATGGTCTGCACTGACTGGTCATCCAACCCGAATTCTACTAAAAACCTTTGGAAGATGGCCATGGCTCGGTCATAGGCCTTCCTGGTGTTGGATGACAGAGCCATACGGGCCAACTCCCGTCCATGCGCCATGACACGGGCTAGTCCAGGAGCAGATCCTTGAACTCCGGGGTCCGCGTGGGGCATCTGTCGGCCGTCGGGTGGAGAGTGAAGAAAACCTGCAATTTGGAGCGGGAAAGAGCGTCAGCGGCTGAGTTGGAGTGACCCGGAATATGCTCACAGTATAGAAAAAACTGGTAAGTGGCAGCTACCAAGGTCAGCCTGCGGACCAGCCTCATGATAGTCAGGGATGAAGACCGGCCTTTGTTGATGATGTCACAAGCAGCCATGTTGTCACTGAAACATTTGACTGCCATCCCTGACCAGCACCTACCCCAGGTGACAGCAGCTGCCACAATAGGGTATAATTCAAACAAAGCCGAGGTCTCCTGGAAAGCAGGTAAGGCTGGAGACTCAGCCGGCCAACTATCCCTGAACCATGAGTCCCCGAAGATGGCTGCGAACCCGGTATTAGCGGCCGCATCCGTCCAAAACACAGGGGACTGGGCAGAGATGGGCGGGATGAACATGGAGATACCGTTCCAGCTTTCCAGGAACTCAACCCACATGCCCAGGTCCGCCCTGGCAGGGGGATCCAAGTGGGAGATGACACCCTCCGGAAGACCTGGCAACAGCTGCAGCAACCGAGAGATGAAGGACCTGCCCTGGGGGATGATTCGCATGGCAAAGTTCAATGACCCGATCAAGGACTGCAACTCCTTCCTGGAAAAAGACCCTAGTTCCAAGAACCTGCCTACCATCCCACGAATACGTTCAAGTTTGTCCACAGGGAGGCCGGACTGCATAGAGACGGAATCCAGGGTAATCCCCAAGAAATCCAACCTGGTGACCGGACCGACCGTTTTGCCTGGTGACAGGGGAACCCCTAAGGTGGAAAATAAGGCCAAGGTACTTCTTAAACTGACCGGCGTGCAGTTGCTACTCTCGACCAACAGAAAATCATCAGTGCAACACCGAGGGGCACCTGGAGACATTCAGAAGGAGCCAGCAGAGCGTCTCTGCAAAGGAATCGAAAATCTTGGGGCTGCTTTTAGACCCAAAGGTCAGCCTGGAGGCGAAATAATATTTCTCCCTCCACTTAACACCGTGGATGTGCCATAAGGAGGGGTGAATAGGCAGCAGCTTGAAAGCGTTGGCAATATCCGTTTTACTGAGCCAGGCAGCCCTGCCAGCCCCTAAAATGGCCTGGATGGCATTGTCCACGGTGGCATAGTGGAGAGAGAACTCGGCTGAAGGAATAAGGGAATTAAGGCTGGGGTTGGTGGAAGAATGAAGAGCCGACATGTCGATAATTAAGCGTTTTTTATTGGTGAATTTGCTTGTGGCAATACCGATAGGGTTGGTACGCCAAGAGGAGAAGGGGGGGGGGGGCCGGGAAGGGGCCCAACATGAACCCCTCCTGCACTTCCTTCTCAAGTAGTAGATCTACCGACTCCGGGTCCTCCCTGGCCGATAGTAAATTGGGACATTCCAGAGTCCCAGTGGGAAGAGACACCAGCCCAGTGTGGAACCCACCCGAGAACCCTTGAATCAGATACTCCACCAGGTGAGGAGACGGATGAGCCTGCAGGTAAAACTCCAGCACCTCGACCTTGACCCCGGTTAGTCATTGTTTAGGGTAAATCTTGGATGGACACATGGATTTCGTGTGAGCCCTGAAACAGATGGAGCAGACATGGAGCAGCCTGCAAGCACTGAAGCTGCACGCCCCCCCATTGAAATTGTTGCAAACCTGGGCTTTACCTAAGAACACGATGGGACGACCCAGCTTATCCCTAAGGCCACGCTGCTCTGACCTGCCAGCACCCCCCCCTGGGACCCCGGCCGGGGAGGATACAGCCTCCATGGGGCAAAGGCTGGCAGAATGTGATGTGGAGGAGCATGTGGCACAGGAGGGAGGTGCCAAGCCTGCGAAGTGCCTGCAGAAGAGCTCGGTATCCAGCAGACTCCAATCCACACGAACGTTGAATTGAGCCAAGGCTGCCGCCGCCTTGGCCGAGATTGACTTATGGAAGTCGAAGAAGGTAAAACCCCCGTATTTATGCCCTAAATCCACTATCTTATGCAGGTAAAGATCTAACTCTTCCCGCCGCTGCGGGTAAACGGAACACAAAACGTCCCTGTAGATGCCGAAGGCCAGGACAAACTCGGGGATAGTGAGCTTCTTATTAAGCCTGGGGTCCCTGGCCTTCATGACTACGGACAAATCACCGTAATTGTAGACCTTACTTTCGACCATGTCCTGGGAGGCAATGAGGAGAGCCACTAGGTTGACATCCTTCCCTTCCAAGATATCCTTGCGGAGAGCCGCGGGGACCAAGTGGGCCGGGGTGATAATAGGAGAAACCGTGGAAGAAGGCAAGATGGGAACTGGGGGCCTACCCTGATCACTAGCGGGAACTGGGGTCGGGACCGGCAAGGAAGGAGGGGGACCCCCTTGAGCCGGACTGGCGTCCTCCAGCTTAGTCAGCCTATCGCCGATGGACTGCAGGGAAGATAGGATGGAGTCCAGGGTCCCTTGTATAGCAGACGTACAGCCCTGAGAGCTGGTGCCCAGTCCCGGATCTTCTGGGTGTTCCATCATCAACCTGAAAAGTTCCGCTTTCCTTGCTGTGGCCGGGAACGGGATTCCCTTCTGGCGTAGGACCGCGGAGATCTTTGGAATAGTCCAAGACCCGTAGGAGCCCAGCGGGGACGGAACCCGACGACCCCTGGGGGTACCGGATCTGACAGGGGTACCAATTCTGGCTGGCGTGGGGGGGGGGGAAGATCCTTCTTCCAGGATGGCACCTTGAGGCCCACTGTTGAAGGAAACAGAAAAAAAAAAATAGAACACCCAAGTCCGATTAACGACCGTAACGAATATGGAGAACAACTGGCTGGCTAGCTAAAGCCCGGAGGCGAAGAACTTAACTACCCCGTGACAGGTGAGGCCCTGCTAGAAGCCAAGCGGCCGGTGAGAGGCTCTACCTATGATTTGGGCGAGGGGCGTGAGCCACTGACGTGGTGGCGGGAATCTCCGACGAGATTGGGAGGTTGGCCTCGCGGGACCGGCTATGAAGGGGGGGGGGGTCTAAGGCCAGCACCTGAACCCTAACAGCCAGTTGACTTGCCCTACAAGGGAGGGGGGGGCAATACATGACAGAACCATACAGCTGGAGTGTCACAGAAAATAACAGTGTTGACAAGAAGGACAGACAACATGAAATGTGGTATGTGCGTGGAGGTGATGAAGCCGTGACGGAGCACGGGAACCAAAGCAACCGCAGGTGAAGCACATGAGGAGTGTATGAGCCTGAAGAACCTGGAAGGGGCTGACCACCGGGCAACCAGACAAAGATGACTAAGTGTAGTGGGGGCAAATGACAGAATGGCCTACCAGTGTCTATGGGCGATGCCAGAGTAGCGTCTGTGAAGACTAAAATAAGTGGAGCCGTGAGGTACACAAGGAACCTGAACCTGAAGTAGTACCTGATGCCGGTATTGAAGGACATGGTGAGAACCTGAAGAAAAAAAGGCAAATGGTCAAAAAATAGGGGGGGGGGTCACCCAGACCCCCCACTGGAGAACATCATAAGGAACCAAACAGAACACGCACACCCTGCGAGCCATGAGACCCCCCCCCCCTCCCACCAACCCTCACGTACCAACCCCCCCCCCCTCCCACTGGTAAGACAGGGCCACCCCCCCAAAGCAATAACAGCCGTGACAACCAGGAACAAAGCAGGGAACATGAGATGGGGGAGACAAGCTTAACGGAGGCTGAAATAAGAGTAGAGACACATAAATGTGAGGTAGCCGTGGCCTAGTGGAGAGGCATGCAGTGTGTGCACGAGTCTGTGTATGGAGGTAGCCGTGGCCTTGCAGGAAGGCAGGCAGTGTGTGCAGGATCGTATGTGAAGACAAATAGCCGTGGCCTATAGAGAGGCAGGCAGTGTGTGTAGGAAGATGCCACCCCCCCCCTCCCCCCTCCCCCCTCCCCCCCATTCCCTGCAGTACCTGACCCCCTGCTGAACAGCGGGGAGAAAACAGCGGAGTGGCCGACAGAAGCAGCAGAGCAGACGGAGGCCAAATGCGGGGGAGCCGGACAGGATAGCAGTGGAGGGTGAGCCAGGCACTTGTTGGAGGCTGCGCTGTGGTAGAGGAGCTCGGCGAGCAGCGCTTCCTGATACACGGCCCGACCGGACGTCCGGTCCACGAGGAAGAACAGCGAGATCCGACGTCAGGTGATCACTGGAAACACCTGACCAGTGACGATCCGAGTCAGCAGGCCGGTCTAGGGGAGGGGCGGCGCTATAAAGCCCGCTAGCTCCTCCCACAAATACCGGCCTGCGGCCGCACACTTGCGCTATAAACAAAAAGAGTTGAAACAAAAAATGTGAGTGTGTGTGCTCACGTGAACGCGCCTAGGATTAGGTGAAATATTAAATAAAATTGGATATTAGTGTTATTTTACAAACTAAAAATATTGTAAAATTCCTATGAGCAGCTAGTCAAAACAACAAGGGGTTGTGTCCACAGTGAATATTAAGGGGACAGCGCTTAAATGGTATAAATATCTAAATAAACATCATCAAAAATCCATAATAATTCATAATAAATATGCCATAAATATAAATGGTATCCAGTCTTCCTACACTTTATTCCTGGTGCAAATCCTATTTGGATGTAATCAGGACCTTCCCACTGTTCTGGAGGAGCTGAGTATTTCGTCCACTGTCTGTCCTCTCAGTGGGTATGATGGTCTATATCTAATGCTTGCTTGTTCAGTCCTTCAGGTTTCTGATTGCCTCAAGCAAAGACTATGTTTCAGCCCTTCTTACAGAGAGGCTGTGGTAAGTGACCAAGCAAGCATTAGATACAGACCATCATACCCACCGAGAGGACAGACAGTGGACGAAATACTCAGCTCCTCCAGAACAGTGGGAAGGTCCTGATTACATCCAAGTAGGATTTGCACCAGGAATAAAGTGTAGGAAGACTGGATACCATTCTAAAGACCACTTACCTGAGCTGGACCCCAAGGGGCCGTCTGGTAAGTGGACTCACAACTCGGTTACTGATCCCCCCAGTGTTGATCCTGCATGTGGTTCATCCCTTGCACTGAGCACGTTGCACTTTTGGAAACATTGAACTGCACTATTGCACCAAGCACTTTTATATTGTAATATTTTTTGTATTTTGTCTGTCACAAGTTTATATCAGCACGGACACCTTTGTACTCGGCACTTTGAAGAACCAGTTGGGGGTTTGCTTTTCATATGCATTTATTTCCCAAACTGCATTTTTTGATATAATTTTATATGGCATATTTATTATGAATTATTATGGATTTTTGATGATGTTTATTTAGATATCTATACCATTTGAGCGCTGTCCCCTTTATATTCACAATAAACAAAAAGAGACCGACAATTTTGAGAAAAAAAAAAACAATATTTTTTACTTTCTGCTATAAAACACATCCAGTAAAAAAAATTTAAAAAATCGAATTTCTTTATCAGTTTAGGCTAATTTGTATTCTATTCTGCTACATATTTTTGGTAAATAAATTCTGGTACACAGCATATGCAAGATGAGGAATATGATGTCATTGGTGGCTCAGTGGAGAAGGAATAGGCTGGCCGCCAATGACGTCATGCGCCTCATCTACCACAATACCCTGCTGGAAAAAAAAGACTTTCCCTGATATCTTAGGGCAAATTATTTTTTTCTTTCAAGCAGAAAATTGTAAGGTCATATGACACAAGAGGTGCAAAGGTGTGCAGCGCTGCATGCTGATGGACATTTTTGTTAAGGGGGGGGAAAGGACCACTTTAACTTTGCTAAGGCTGACACGTAAGTTCAGGATTCATTTCAAAGTTTTGATCCAGCCACCAGGGCAAATACTAACTAACCCAACACCATCACCATCACCAAATAGTGACAGGAAACTGTAACCTTTTTATAATAATATAATATGAATATTAAGATATGTTATTTATTTATTTTTTCACAGCTGCAGGACAGACTGATACAGAGAAGTGAAATACAGACGGACATGGTCACCTTATATCTGAATGAGGTTTGAATGCCTTTTTTTCATGTACATATTGACTTGAGATGGCAGCTATACGATCCATCCTCTCTGCAGCATAATTGTGATATACATGTAGGCAGGTGCAGTTTACTTTCTCAACTGCAGGTGGTGATCTTCCGCAGCGGCACTGCAGTTTGAAAGAAAGTCAAGAGAAACATGGTTCCTCTATGGTTTCTTAGGGAAGCTATCATATTGGATGCTGCAGCCCCATGTGACTCTAGCACTCCAGCAGCCATCTCGGGTCAGGCAGATCCTTTTTAAGGCTCTGGCTCCCAGGTTTGGCACGCATTTTGCGCACTGGTAGATTAGGGACAGAACTAACGGCAGGGAAAGGTTCCTGATGAGGAGGAAAAATTTAGGGCTTTCAACTTCTCTGGACATCTACCTGCTTGAGGACCATACGGTCAGGTTGCATTCTGCCCCTTTCTAAAGGCTCAGTCAGTTCGGCTGAATCCTGCTCTTTACTCGCTGTTGGAACCGTGAGTGTTCCCAGCTGGCCTGACTTCCCACCGGATTATTTGTGACTGTCTTTTCATTATTTCAATACAAGTTATTTCATCACACTGGGACTGTGTGTGTTTTGCACCCCACCTGCATACAAATGCAGCTATTTTGAATCACTTATTACACTCGCATGGCCGGTCTCGCTTTAAGTACAAAATAATTGAATGGTGGCACGGGATCTATCTGAATGTCTCTAAATTTACCATCAGGAAACACAGGACTTCTCCGAATCTGTCCTTCCTTCAGTCAGCTCCGCTTTTGCAATTTCTTTTCAGCCCTGATGAAGGGGGCATTTTAGACACACAAAATACATTGGTGCTTGTTACAACATAAATAAAGTGGAAACTGTTATTCAAAAGATACCTTAATTTTTTAATGTGGCACTCTATGTATTTCTACTAATATGGCCTTATTGTAAGGGAGTAGTAGAGATCTGCAAAGGCTCATTTTGGATGAGATTCAGCTGACCAGATGGTGCTCACAGGCTCATGTTTATCACATTGCTCACAAACAATGGTTTCCCAATTGTTATGTATATGTAATGTGTGTGTGTGTATATATATATATATACACACACACACACACTATATTTTCAAATTATTCGGACTTTACACGCACATGAACTTTAATGGCATCCCAGTCTCAGTCTGTAGGGTTCAACATTGAGAGGGCCCATCCTTTGCAGCTATACCAGCTTCAACGCTTCTGGGAAGGCTGTCTACAAGCTTTAGGAGTGTGTCTATGGGAATGTTTGACCATTCTTCCAGAAGCGCATTTGCAAAGTCAGGCACTGATGTTGGATGAGGATGCCTGGCTTGCAGTCTCCACTCAAATTCATCCCAAAGGTGTTCTATCGGGTTACGGTCAGGACAAGTTCCTCCACCCCCAAACTCGCTCATCCATGTCTTTATGGACCTTGCTTTGTTCACTGGTCCAAATCATTTGGTGGAGGGGGGATTATGGTGTGGGGTTGTTCTTCAGGGGTTGAGTTTGGCCCCTTAATTCCAGCTCTTAAGGTATCAGCATTCCAAGACATTTTGGACAATTCCATGCTCCAAACTTAGTGGGAACAGTTTGTGGGTGGCCCCTTCCTGTTCCAACCTGATTGCGCACCAGTGCACAAAGCAAGATCCATAAAGACATAGATGAGCGAGATTGGGGTAGAGGAACTTGATTTGCCTGCACAAAGTCCTAACCTCAACCAGATGGAACACCTTTGAGATGAATTAGAGCAGAAACTGGGAGCCAGGCAAAACCCCTTACCTGTCCACATTACTTTAGTTTCTAAATCTTGTGTCATTGATGTTCATCTTTCTAACAGAGTTGTGTGCTTGTTATATTACCCGCTTCTGGACCGGAAGGTTTTGCCTCCTTAATGGCCAGGCCATTTTATGTGATTCAGCACTGCGTTATTTTACCTGACAATTGCACAGTCGTGCGACACTGTACCCAAATAAAATTGGTGTCATTTTTTCCCACAAATAGAGCTTCTTTAGGTGGTATTTGATCACCTCTGCAATTTTTATTTTTTGCCCTATAAACCAAAAACAAGAGAGCGACAATTCTGAAATAGAAACAACATTTTTTACTTTCTGCTATATAACATTCCCAATAAAAAAATAAATAAATACATTTTTTTTCATCATTTTAGGCCATTTTGTATTCTGCTACATATTTTTGGTAAAAAAAAAAAAATCCCAATAAGCGTATATTGATTGGTTTGCGCAAAAGTTATCGCGTCTACAAATTAGGGGAAAGATTTATGTCATTTTTATTTATTTATTATTTTTTACTAGTAATGGTAACGATCAGCGATTTTTAGTGGGACTGCGACACTGCGGCGGACAGATCGGACCCCTAACTGACATTTTTGAAACTTTTCGGGGGACCAGTGACATTACTACAGTAATCAGTGCTAAAGATATTGACTGTTACTGTACTAATGACACTGGCAGGGAAGGGGTTAACATCAGGGGCGATCAAAGAGTTAAATGTGTCCCTAGAAGGTGTTTTCTAACTGTGGGGGATGGGCTTGCTGCATGAACACAGAGACCTATGTCACTAAATAAGAAGAACACAGGATCCCTGTGTTCATCACTGACAGAACAGCGGTCTGCTGTGTTTACAATGGCAGACCGCCGTTCTGTCTCCACGGGGAGCGATCGCGGCTGCCCAGTGTCCATCGCAGCCGCTGGACCTGCTGATTGGCTCCCCCTGTAGCCAAGTGGCGCATGCACACCCCCACTTGCGGTCCGAGACAGAGCAGACCTGCTGCAGTATATGTACTGCTGGCAGTCGGCAATGGTTAAAGTAATAATTAACCCGGAAACCAAAAATGTAATATATTGTAGTTTACCATTCATTAGATGTGGTGGCTCCATCACTTTTCTTTTCTTAGGCTTTTTCCCTCTTTTGTTCTCACCGGGTGATCTGGTCAGTAAGACATCTGAGACACAACTCTAGAGGAATGAGAATACAAAGAATGAGAATACACTAATTAAAGCCAAACTCCAGATAACACTAAATTATAAGCAGTTTCAGCAAAACATGATTTTTTTTCCTTTTGGGATAAAGGTTTTACACAAATAAGTAAAAGCTGATAATTTTAACCACCCATTCCAATGGTTTGTCCCGTCCATGTAAACTGATAGAGTCTGCTAGAGAGCTTGAGATTTTCAAAAACAGACTAGCTGGCTGAATCACCAGATAAAAACAGAAGAAAGAAAGCCTAAAACAGAAAACAAATGCAGCTATTACATCTAAGAATCTGTAAGCTGAAATATGATAAATGTTTGCTTTTGGGTTTAATACTGCTTTAACGTTAAATTCAACAATGGAAACTGGCAAGATTTTCAAACCCTACCCAAAAGCAAGAGATATACAGATAAATACAGCTTAAAATGACTTTTTATTGTATTCATTAACTTATTTATTAATAAGTCTTCATCCTTTAGTACATCTGTCATACATTTGTATCATCTGTCACACCTGATCTTCTGCAACTGGTGGCAACCAAACTGTTACCAACCTTTCCTTTGTATTTTTTTTATCTGCCATTTTGTCTTGTTCTTCGCTGTTATCAAGCACTGTAATGATTTTTTGCTTCTAGGTGGGACGTGATCCTATAAATCTTTCTTTTGTGGTGGAACAGGACATTGAAGTCAAGGACCTGAAACCAGCCACAGTAAAAGTTTATGACTATTATGAGACGGGTAAGAGCATTCCCAAGTTACGTCACCATTATCATTCTCATGACAGCTTTTTTAAAAAAAAATAATAAGCCAATAAGCAAAACCAGGAAGACATTTTCCTACATCTCTTGAAGTTAGTTTTTAGCTGGAGGGTGGTGGAATAATCCTGGTGTGAAATCACTCCTTCTGTATATCACATCTTCATTACTGATTGGATTATGTTATGTATCATGTGTATGCCTTTTAATGGCAGTTTAATGTTCTTCTTTTACTCATTTTACCCTCCAGATGAACAAGCAGTGGCAGAATACAACCATCCCTGCAACACGGGTAAGGATGTCAAATTTGTTTATTTTAAATTAGATGGGTAAAAATTTTTAAAGGTAATTAATGAGAGATGACTTGAATCCTTGTCTTGTCTGCTAATCAATATCTATGGTGAATACAGACTCATGCTTATCATCCTGCTTAGCGTTAGATTCCAGCTCCAGCCCAAACCTTCTTTTTATTTTTTTCAGTTTCTAATAGACAGTGACCGTTTTTATAAAGTTTTGTGATTGTGCTACTGAGAAATTGCCTTGGCTAATCGCCATATGACATCCAGATTAGAAATGAACAGGACACAGACAGTCTAAGGCTGGATACACACTATCCAACTTTTGTGGTTAGATTTCCTTCAGATTTACCTTTTCTATGTAGTACAAGGGCCTGCCAGATTGCATACAAATTGAAAGTGTTTAGGTTTGACCTCATATTATATGGTTTTTGGTAAGTCTAAAGGAAAAAGTCTTCAGAAAATCTTATAGTGTGTATGGCCCTTTAGGCTGGGCTCGACAAACCCCAGGCGCCAGTTCGCCATGGTGACCAGAAACCACCGCTAGCCCACTCACTGCAACTCCCTATGCCCCCAACATGCAGCTCAGGGCACCGACAGCCAATCCCTCTCTCCCCCCCCCCCACCTAAAGCCTGTGGTTTCCCCCGGAGGCATGCAGTAGTCTGAAGTCCAGCTGTGAGTGACAGGGGAGCAGGGGGAGCCGGTCTCCTTTTCTCAGGCAGCTGCTGTCCCCTCCTCCTCCCCAATGCCCGCACAAGGTTCAAGGATGAATGGATTCTCTCTTCTGCTGCCCGTGATCAGACGTCGGTGAAGGGTGAGGTGGAGGGGGACCCGGCACCCTGTGTAGCCTCCACCTGATAGAATGGGTGGACTGTGAGTACTCCTAGCGGGAGCGGGAGGTATTCTGGTGGAGGATGGAGCAGGGGAGCTTCCTTGGCTGTGTGTTCCTGTGTCAATGCTGTGACACACCGGGCCGGCACTCCTTGGAAAGTTTACGGTGTGCTGTGAGGTGGAGTAGGGGAGATAAGGCAGGAGGATATGCTTTAGAAGAATCCTTCTATGTCCCCTGATAAAGCTCTCTGTACCATAAACAATTACCACTCCTAATGTAAAGCTGGGCTCCATTATTTCATGGTGACCAGAAACCCACAAGAGCAATGAATAGAGTCATCCCGGGGGACACACATGTAGGCAGAAAGTGGCTGCAAAGAGACAACAGAAGATCAGAAATGCTGAGATAAATCTTTCATTCTTTTTTGTATTTTATTTAAAGTGTCACTAAGGCTTAATTTAAATGTGCAGTTGGGTGGTAAAAATGTGCAGTAGAGAAATGTTTTTGCCACCCACTAACGGCCACCCTTAAGATTCAATAGGCAGAAGATGAGGGTGTTTTACATGCCACAGTCACAATGCAATCGGCATAATAAGGAGTTTTTAATGTCATTATTTCTGGCCAGCCTATAACCCTAGAGATAATGGCGTTACATTTGAGTGATTGACTGAATGCTCTGCTGTAAGTAAGTTAGGGGGCGCAGATTACTTGTCTTGCCCCAGGTGCTGGCAGCACACCCTATGCTAGAAAAAAAATGGTTCCTATATTTTTTAGCAGGCTCATAGATTCAAAGCAAATTTGTCAAGTCCTGGACTAAGGGCTTCTCAAGACTTGTGGTTGGGGGCATTAAAATGTATTGCTGAGCCCCTCAACTCTAAAGGCATAGAATGGGGGTTGTACATGCAGCAGTTGCAATGCTTTGCTTCGTGCCCACACTAAAAACTATCACTCTTCCAGGGTTCTTTCATAGGTGTTCATCATCCATCTCCTGTATGCCCCCACCCCCTTCCCCTTTTTTTTCCCTCCTCTTTTTCTGTTTTTTCTTCTCAAAATTTTCATGATTCTCCTTCTTTTGTGCTGCCTCTTACAATGTTCTTTCTTCTGGTTGGTACCTCATTGGGTTTTAGAGGGGATCTTCTTAGTTGACATCTGATTGTAGCTACAGAAAGCCCTCTATGGTACTTCCGAGATCCGTGCTGTTCTCACTTTATCTAGTTCGTACTAACATACAGTATCTAGCATGTAATTTGCTAAGCTATGGATAAGTGATTTTTATATATTTTTGGCTAGTTTGATATTGCTTTCCATGGCCTCACTATGTATTACTTTAACTTTCAGTAATGGAGGTACTTGTTCTTCTCTGATGTATTTGTACTTATTGTTTTGCTATGATTTCTGTTTTTTTTGGGGGGTTTTCCTGAGGTACAGCAGTTTGGATGCAAGTTTAAACGTAGCCTAATAATAACTGGACAGGGAATCTAACCCTTTCTCGTGTTGTTAGAAAAAAAAGTGTTTTGCTGCAGTCTGTGTCCTTTCCCATCCATCATTTCCTGTCCTAATGGGGACAGAGATTGAAGAAAAAAAGAAAATGAAAAAGTTTCTAGCCCCTTTTTTTAGTATTTCCAAAATTTTAAGTTACAACAGGGAAAATCCAAAACTACCCTTGTCTAGGATACCATTAAAAAGCAGAAATGCTTAATTTATCCCTCACGCCACTTGTCTTCAATGGTCTGTCAGTTCTGCTGTTGAAATTTCCCCCCTTATTAGCAAAAATTATGCTTCTGAATTCCATTTTGGTTATTTGTTTTAATTTTTTACATCTATGTTCTGAATATGCACTGTAGAATGCCCCTATGGGCTACAAGAGCTGGAGATGTTTTTATATACCATCCAGAGATAAGTGTCTGGCTTAATTTATATTTAATCTGCTTTATTGAGTTTTCAAAGTTTTTACAGGAAAACAGAACAATAGAGAAAGTGTATATCACAAAGGATTCCCATTCCACCATTGGTACATTACCAGAAATACAAAGAAAGTAATGGTGCACTTAGTAAAAAAAAAAGAAAAAAATCACACATTCCAGAACAAATAGGGAATGTATACAAAACTCTCTCAACCACTCAATAGAGCGGGCACAAAGGTGCTATTACAATACTTCAATAGCCATAGAAATGCAACATAGAAACTGTATGAAACCAAATAAATAAACAGCAGCTACCAATATCATGGGCGGCGCAAGTAACAACATCAACATCTATGTAGCTATTGCTATGCGGTGAATAGTAGATTGGCAGATGATATCAACTAAGCCAGTATGTAGAGGTCCTATCTGGCTTAATGTAAGACTTTCTGTTGGGCCCTTTCACACAGACTGTCCTAACAGGTCTCCCTTTCAGTTTTTCAGGCGGACTTGTTCGGACCTTTCAGTCTCCTCTATGTAGGGGCGAGTGTTAGCTGACACAATCTGCCAAAAACAGACGGACGGTGGTCCTATTTTCCATTTGTCCGGCGCATTGAATAGAAATGGACAGGTGGTCCATTTCCATCTGATTTCTCAATAGAGGAGAGTGGGACCGTATCCGTGTCCACTCTGCACAGTGAATGGACACAGACCTGTCATCCACCTGCTTAGCGGGAATCAGCAGGGAGCACAAAGCAAGGTCCATAAAGACATGGATGAGCGAGTTTGGGGTGGAGGAACTTGACTGACCTGCACAGAGTCCTGACTTCAACCCAATAGAACACCTTTGGGATGAATTAGAGTGGAGACTGCAACTCAGGACTTCTCGTTCAACCTCAGTGCCTTACCTCACAAATGCGCTTCTGAAAGAATGGTCAAACATTCCCATAGACACACTCCTAAACCTTATAGATGGCCTTTCCAGAAGAGTTGAAGCTGTTATAGCTGCAAAGGGTGGGCCAACTCAATATTGAACCCTACAACTAAGGTTGGGATGCTATTAAAGTTCATGTACTTGTAAAGGCTGGTGTCCCAATACTTTTAGCAATATAGTGTATATTTCAAGGCACGAGCTTTTAAATATAAATCAGTTTATTTTTTAGACTTATTCAGATACACACAAGTACATCAAATAACATGAAGTGAACGACAAATTTGGGGCAAGAACAGAGCCAGATCATCCACAAGGCAACCTGAGCAGGAGCCTGAGGCCTGGGGTTTGCCCAAATAGATGCCAAGGGGTCCAATTACAACTTTCATGCTTCTACAGAAGATAAGCCTGACCGGTCACAGCTGTACACCTGTCTACCACTTTAAAAGAGAGGATGCACTTGTTAGCGTCTCAAGAGGAGGGCCATGCCACTACAGACGTTGCAAATGGGGCAGCGTCGCTATGCCTGATGCAATCCCTATCAAAGTCAATCTGAGGCTGGATTCACACTGAGTGCAGAGCGGGGCACAGCAGGGGGTCCGGTGTGTCCCTGTTCACTGTTTCAGGTCAAGATCAAGTCCAAATATTTGCCTGAATTTGGACCTGAAACTGAGCCAAAGTTGCACAGGACCCTTCTGCTGTGCACTCCATTGAGAGTCGGTCACACTCTTCTGTCATGTGAATTGGATGCAGGGAGGTACCAACCCTGCCTAAAGGATTAGTGGGGGGAAAACTGCCACCTAGCTTTTGTTAATGGCAGCATTTCTGTATGGGATACATGTAAAGTCACATAGTGACTTTACAAACACTGTTAGACCCTATTTTGCCTTAAACCGTCTCTGGACAAGGAAGTCTTTAGCCACTAAAGCCAAGCTTCAGCTGCTTCTAACACCACAACTCCGTCCAACCCCCCACCCACCCCTTTGGAACATCTTTTTTTACAGTCTTTATACAAACTTTTTTGAGGTGTCCTTAGTCCAGTAATGTTACAGTGGATGGATCTTGAAAGTTGCACAGAGCATTCTTCTGCATGGCATGATATGCATCTGAGAGGCAGGTTCTTGGCACCCTGGCCTCCATTGGTGTTATTCAGCCCTGAATAGGACTAGTATTAGATGGTAGTTTAAATAAATACTAGAGTTTGGCTCAGGGCCGGCGCTACATGTAAGGCAACCTAGGCAGCCGCCTAGGGCGCAACTTAGCAGGGGGCACCAGCATCCTGCACCTGGCCAGTGTGGCACTCCTCATACTGTGTGCCGCCTGAGTGCTACAGCAAGCCTCAGGTGGCACAGCACTGCTGTATGGAGGGCAGCCGCAGAGAGTTGTGACAAGTCCACAAGTTGTAGAGTAGCATACCTTGAGTCCCAACAGTCCCAAGCCAGCTGCAATGAGAGCGTGTGTGAGTCCATGAGTGGAGCTGTCAAATTGAAACCGATGTCGGGAAGGGCGGGGCCGATATATGTGGCTCTGCCCCTTTGTTCCGTCTATAGAGAAAACAGCCAGCGTTTACACATTGGTGGGCGGGGAAGAAGGTGGCAGGGGGAGGAACCAACTACTGCATGTGCACCTACAGCTCTGTATAATTCAGGTTGATTACCTTCCTCCCCGCCCACCAGTGTATAAATGCAGATTGGTTTGTCTATGCAGGGGACAAAGTGGAGCCCCACACTTTGGCCACGCCCTTCCCGATATCACAGCTTCAATTTGACAGCTCCTCTCATGGACTCACACTGACTCTAGTTGGCCGTACGCCCTGCTGGCTTGCCCACCAATCCCTGGCTGTGCTGGATAGAGGTTTATACTGCTGAATGTCCTGCTATAGGCTATCTGATGCCTGCATTCTTCCATCGGCTCCTGTATGCTGCTAATCAAGATTTTAGGATGTAAGTGTGCTATGTTTAATTCATTGATGTCTTTGCAGTTCAACAAATTCCTGAACCTGCACACTGTACAATGCATTCCTAAACCTGCACTCTGTACAATGCATTCCTAAACCTGCACTCTGTACAATGCATTCCTAAACCTGCACTCTGTACAATGCATTCCTGAACCTGCACTCTCTTCTGCACCTTGCACTCTGTATGAAATGCACTCCTGAACCTTGCACCCTGTACGAAACGCACTTCTAAACCTTGCACCCTGAACCTTGCACCCTGTACGAAACGCACTCCTGAACCTTGCACCCTGTACAAAATGCACTCCTGAACCTTGCACCCTGTACGAAAAGCACTCCTGAACCTTGCACCCTGTACAACACATTTCTGAACCTTGCACCCTGTATGAATGCACCCCTGAACCTTGCACTATGTATGAAACGCACTCTTGAATCCTTCCCCAATAAGCATACCGCACTAATGGGTGGAGCCGGAGGGGGCGCAAAATCAGGTTTCGCCTAGGGTGTCAAAAATCCCTGCACCAGCCCTGGTTGGGCTTTAGGTTGAAATGCAAAATGACAGTCCATCCTTTTATCTGTTATCCATAAAAAACAGGTATAAGAACGAATTGCTATGTCCAAGCAGGCTTGTTTTATTTTATTGCCTAGACTAATCTGCAAAAAAAATTTTCTTGCCCCAAAAATCTAATTGTATAGATATAAAAAAGCATTATAGACACCTTTTTTCCCTTCTTTGTAAGTGATCACATTCCTTCTGTTCTTAGTTGTATAAGAGCTGAGGGAGGGGAAGCAGCAGCACACTGATCTTGCCAGTGAATGGCTGTGCATCTGGGGCGCGTCAGGACAACTCTGATCATTGGAGGAAAGCATACTGAGTTCCCAGCATAGCTAGAGAACTGACCAGAGTGTGCTCTTCTGCTTAGTGTGGTCGGTTTTTAAAAAGAAAGCAGAGTGACTGGCAAGAACACCAGGGATTTTACATAAAGGTAGCAATACAAAGAGAACAGTACACCTTCCCATACAAGTACATGGTACAGCAGGTACATATCAGGAACCTGAAATGTTGGGGTAACAAACACTTTAACTTTTGTACTTTGATGTCCACAGTGCTTGTGTGTATATATACAGTAAATATATGTGTGTTCAGTTATTTGTATGAAACCTAAAGAATCTTTTAAAGCTTGAATCCCCAAAAAATATTCCTTTAGCCACACAAAAGCTATTGCCAATGTTTTAACTTCTATGCTACTATCTATAACACATTTTTGCCATCTCTTGCATTATAATATTCTAATACACAAAAAAAACTTAATTTTTCTATACTTTTGTTCTGTGTTGTAGGTGACTCTGGCAATTCAAGATAAGGACAAAATTACACTGAACAAAAATGTATAAAAATTCTCACTATTTTCATAAATAAGCCTTATGGCAACCATGAACCCTGTGACAGAAAACAATGTGGCAAGCACTGCCTTTAGTATTTGGGAACTATGACGCTGCCTTTCACTGTAATGATGCTGTTAAACTGAAATTATATTGTATACCAATAAAATCTGAGTAATTAAAGTGATTGTAAAGTCTCCTTTTTTTTCTATAAAAATAACAAACATGTTATACTTACCTCCTCTGTGCAGTTGGTTTTGCACAGGGCAGCCCCGATCCTCCTCTTCTCGGGTCCCTCGTTGCTTTTCCTGGCCTCTCCCTCCTGTCCAGTGCAAGCAGCTTGCTATGAGGGCTCCTGAGCCGAGCTGCAGCTCTATTTCAAGCAGGAGTTGAAATGCACAATAAAATAATACATTGAAATATATACTGTATAGCCACAACTGCCAATCAGGAATATGTGAATGGGAGGCATCAAACAATCCAGGGATCCTAATATGAAGGACCTGATGGGAAACTGTGTACTACAAATTCCAGTTAATAAGAAATATTGTAATAGGAGTATGTAGAACATAATAAGACTTCATAATACGAAATTGTTGCTAAACTGAGAGTCACTTTAATTCTATGAAAATGTTTTACAAACTATGACATAAAAAATCAGTGAAAGCCTTCCCCAAAAATCAGTTATCTGGCTGTGATGCTTTGAACTCTGGTAATAACAATTATCTGGCTGTAGGCAGGGGTTACTTAGTTGCCCTTTAAAATAAGGTTTCCCCTTTAAATTATTTCTGGAAAGGGTTCGATTTATAAGTTTGGTATGGAGATTAGTGGAGGGTTGATGCAGCTGGCCAGGGAAGAGAAGAACCAAGGCAGAGAGAGATGAAGTAAAACCAGCTATTAAAGAGGAAGTCAATTCTTAACTTTTTTTTTCTTTTTTTTTTCCCGGCAAAGTAAATGTGTAATGTGCTAGTATGCATCGCATACAAGCACATTATGTGACACTTGACCTGCAACAAAGCCCGCGTTGTCCCCGCTGCCTGCCGCATCCATGTTCACCCGTCTTCCTTCAGGGTCTGTGGACTCCGGCTGTATTACTGGCCGAAGCCGCGTGACGTCACTCAGGAGCCACCGGTCATGGCACAGGGCTCTGATGAAACAGCACGGGCGGCCGTTTCTTCAGAGCGCATGCACCAATGACATCATCGGCTGCATGCAATGTAAATATCTCCTAAACGGTGCAAGTTTAGGAGATATTTACAGCACCTATAGGTAAGCCTTAATTTAGGCTTACCTATAGGTAAAAATCATTAAAGTGGTTGTAGAGATTTTCTTTCCTGCACCCCCAGGTTATAATAGGCACTAGATATAAGCACTTGTAGAATCAGACAGGCTGGGTTTACCCAAGTTGATTGATCTATCAACTTGGGTACATTTAGCCTGCCCATACATGGTTAGAATCTTGTCCGGTCCTTACAGAACCTGCAGAGGTTTGAACCGTCTATGGCTGGCTTAAGGACCAAGCTCTTTAATTGCTCACTCCGGGGGTGGACATCTCTACTACTGGACACAGAAGACACACCCTCATAAAGGAAGGAAATGCTCATAGCTGATTTGCAAAAAAAATACAATTTAACTGTTTTGTGTGCTACTTCAATAGTAGTGGGATGGATTGGGGGGGGGGGGGGGTAGTGTGGTGTACAGAGGTTAGTGGTTCTCAGTGAGGGATGAATATCGGTCTCATTCTGGGTGTTGTGTGGCTCTCCCTCTGCTGAGACCCCCTGTCAACTCCATGTCTGGGCTTCTCCCAGATATTCATGTTTAGTTGCACTTGTTGCCATACACACAGTTGTCAGGGAGATCAGGGGTCCTTTAGCTGCTGACAGTCTGTCCAGAGAGGCGCCTGCTGTTTTTGGGCACTAACTTCCATTGAATGTAAACTCTTGAGGCACTATTCCTTCCACTGACACACTTACACCAATCTGCCCCCACTCCTTACACAGCAGGGCAGGAGCTGGGGGATGGAGCAAGTCTTTTCTCAAAGCTGGGGGGTGCCGCAAGCACATGTCATTGTTTCTCATAGCAACCAAGGCTTGTTTCGGTGGAGAAGTTTAAGCCACACTCCACATTCAATCCATGATTATCTTCTGTCCTGTGTGCTATTCCAACCAAAAACTAAAAAATCACAAATATCAAATGGCCTCCACACATATAGGTTGTCACTGGCAGTGAATTTTTTTTCCAAAATGTTTATTATCTTTTTTTTTTTCCATAAACATTTTATTGAAGAAATAAGTAGGTTTTACAGGAATCGGTACAAATAACAGGCAGCATGAAAAAGTAAAACATAACAAAAAGAAAGACATGACATGAGCAAGGAAAATTAGCATATATGTCAACAATCATAGCTATGCTCCAATACAAGTATGAGGAGATCCAGTCAATGCAAAGAGGTTGTAACAATGGTCGAGTAACACTTATACAGATTAAAGAAAGGGCCGACAACCTGAGCAGTAAAAAAGAACCTAGAGGCAAACTCATCTCACATCTTGCCCTGACTTCCTGCCTGTATGGAGAGTGGACCAGATAATTTTCCCTGTAAAACGACCATGAAGCAGCAGGAGGAGGGGCACCTCTCCCACCGCCCATAAGGGTGATCCCACGGTGAATCCGCTGCTGGGACTACCCTTATGTGAAAGAGGATCGCCCGCAGTTTAAAAAAACTACTGAGGTTATGGCAGTTATCTGCTGCCATAACCCCCGTATTTAACATCAAAGTACCGACGTATAACTGTGGCGGGTGGTCTGGAAGTGGTTAACTTGTAAACAACAAAATGTCAGAAATAGACTTGATCCTTAAGTGGTTAAAAAAAAGGTCAGTTATTCTTGGCTGAGTGCTAGGAGATTTAAAAAAAATGGCAGTTATTTTTTTTGGCTGAGTGCCAGAAGATTTAAAAAAAATGGCAGTTATTTTTTTTGGCTGAGTGCCAGAAGATTTAAAAAAAATGGCAGTTATTTTTTTGGCTGAGTGCCAGAAGTGCCCCTATATAAGGGAGCTCTCGGCAGGATTCTGCCAGTCTCAGAGTGCTCACAACACAGTGCAGACGTGTTTTTTTGCTCTGACGATATTTTGCTTGAATTTTCATTCTTGCAGTTTCATTTGATTCAATTGTATTTTTCAATTTCATTCTCACACGCTTAAAGCGTACTTCAGAATGAATTTCTTTCAGTGTAAAAAATCTTTTTATCACATTAACACCAAAGATAAACAGACCACTGGAAGACCACAGATGAAAGGAGGTATTATTGAACAGCCTGCAAATACCCCAACCAAGAAGCCCACAAAAATGAAGAGGGCTCAAGCTTTTCTGCGCGGATGCTTTAGAGCAGCCGCTGGATGCTTTGGTGTCCGCTGTAAAGTCTATGGCTCACACCAAAAGACAGAAGACTGGACTGGTGAGTATTGTGGATATTGATAGATTCTCTACTTTTCTCTATAGATGAAGGGTGACTTTCCCATATGTATAGGGATGGCCATGGACAGGGCACAGTGACTGGCATTCATGATCCTGGATAGACATGCATTGGAACATGAGTAAATCACATGGATGGGATGAAGACAAACCTGATCCACATTAGAATTGCTGGGTTGTGTTTTGTAAAAACCAATCTGCAGATTTTTTTTTTTTTTTTTAACCACTTCAGTTCCCGGAAGGTTTTAACCCCTTAATGACCAGGCCATTTTTTGTGATTCGGCACTGTGTTACTTTAACAACCCAAATACAATTGATGCCTTTTTTTCCCACAAATAGAGCTTTCTTTTGGTGGTATTTTATCACCTCTGCGGTTTTTAGATTTTCCGCTATAAACAAAAAAATAAAACAAATATAAATAAATAAGTGTATAAATACAATATTAAATGGCAATAAGAGTAAGTAATCAACAAGATAAATATAAATTGAATAGACTTAAATAGATCAATAAATAAATAAATCAATAAATATTATGAAAAAGTAATAGATGGTGCTAGGTGAATCCAAAATAGCAATAATAGAAAATAGTGCGGGAAATTATTAAGCAACTCAGGTAAATGTGCAAATATGCAGGAGAGTATTATACAAGGTGCGACATAAAGTGATATTGGTATTTAATATAAAAATATATAATAAGTATAAGTCCGTGAAAGGGATTGTGCAAAAAAGTGGATGTGCGGGAAACTTTTATATAAAGTGCAGATATCCTAACTTGGGGTCCGATAGTAGGGTCCTGTTCCAATGTATCCAATGTTCCGTGGGGGGATCAAGTATGGCCACTCACGGGTATGTAGATGGGAGGGTCATAGGAAGTGAAAAAACTCGATAGTGTGATATCGTAAAGGATATTTTATTCAGCAGTAAAAAACAAATGGGTACTCACAATCAATAGTAAGGTAAACATCGTGGTAATGGCGTCCCGGAACGCAATGCGTTCCAACTGGAAACCGGAACCGGAAATGACGTGACGGCGCTGTCACGTCATTTCCGGTTCCGGTTTCCAGTTGGAACGCATTGCGTTCCAGGACGCCATTACCACGCTTACCTGAGTTGCTTAATAATTTCCCGCACTATTTTCTATTATTGCTATTTTGGATTCACCTAGCACCATCTATTACTTTTTCATAATATTTATTGATTTATTTATTTATTGATCTATTTAAGTCTATTCAATTTATATTTATCTTGTTGATTACTTACTCTTATTGCCATTTAATATTGTATTTATACACTTATTTATTTATCCTTGTACTACGCCATCTTGTGGACATTTGCCATATTTTTATACATTTTTACATCTATTTCATCTGAAGCTACATGTTTATATATTTATTCTTTTATCTTATTTATATTACTTAGCACCTATTTGCACTTTATAGAATAAGCAGCACCATCACTCCTATTCTCTCATATATTTATATAGTCTTTTGGCTATAGTACAAGTGAGGCTGCAGCTTATCAGTGCACATCCATTCATCCTTAGATTCCTTAGCGCGGATTTTATTATCTATTTAAAAAAATAAAACACACACCATATTTACCTTCTGCTATAAAACATTCCCAATAATTTTTTTTTTTTTAATCAGTTTAGGCCAATTTGTATTCTGCTACATATTTTTGGTAAAAAAAATTCCAAAAAGCGTATTTTAATTGGTTTGCGCAAAAGTTATAGCGTTTACAAACTACGGGATAGATTTTTGGACTTTTTATTTTTTTATTTGTTTTTATTAGTAATGGCGGTAATCAAAAATTTTTAGTGGGACTGCGACATTGTGGCGGGCAGATCGGACACCTAACCCACATTTTTTACAGTTTTTGGGGACCAGTGACATTAACCACTTAAGCCCCCGGAGGATTTGGCTGCTAAAAGACCAGGGGGTATTTTGCGATTCGGCACTGCGTGACTTTAACGGACAATTGCGCGGTCATGGGACACTGTACCCAAACGAATTTGACGTCCTTTTTTCCCCACAAATAGAGCTTTCTTTTGGTGGTATTTGATCACCTGTGCGATTTTTTGATCATGCGCTATAAACAAAAAAAGAGCGTCAATTTTGCAAAAATAACAATATTTTTCAATTTTTTTTTATGAAATTCCCCCCAAAAAAAAAAATGTAAAAATCAAAATTTTTTAACATTTTTTGCCAATTTGTTTTATGCTACATATGTTTGGTAGAAAAAATTGCAAAAAGCGTATTTTGATTGGTTTGTGCAAACGTTATCGCATTTACTAACAAAGGGAAAGATTTTTGTAATTTTTGTTGTTTTTTTTTTAACCCATAATGGCGGCGATCTGCGATTTTTTTTGCGGTACTGTGACATTGCGGCGGACAGATCGGACCCTTAACTGACATTTTTGACACTTTTGGGGTTACCAGTGACATTTCTACAGTAATCAGTGCTATATATATGCA
Organism: Pelophylax lessonae; assembly: GCF_965119305.1. NCBI lineage: Eukaryota > Metazoa > Chordata > Amphibia > Anura > Ranidae > Pelophylax > Pelophylax lessonae. Next base: position 80,305,503 of record NC_138776.1, on the reverse strand, counting down.
CTGTTACTGTAAAATTACACTGGCAGTGAAGGGGTTAACTTTTTTGAGAGGGAGGGGCTATGTGTGTCCCTAGGGGCGTGATTCTAACTGTGATTGGCTGTGGCTTCAGATGTATGAACAGTGATCAACGGTTCTACATAGTAGAACCGTATGATCATAATTCATACACTGGGGAGAATGTATGTAGTACATATTCCTATCGCACACCTTCCTGGTTTGTAGGCTCTTATGTGTTGGGTGCTGAAGCGATCACCAGTTGGCAACTGGATTAGATACAGGTAAATACATATTCGCCAGCACACCAAGGCTCTTGCAAAAGCAGTCCAAAATTTATTGAAGTTACGATCACATCAAAAAATGGTGCAAGGTTTCGGAGCCGCACAGGACCCATTCGTCAGGCATGTGATACAGTGCAGGTTGTGAACAGGGAATATATAGAGACATACCACCAGTACTGGTGGTATGTCTCTATATATTCCCTGTTCACAACCTGCACTGTATCACATGCCTGACAAAGGGGTCCTGTGCGGCTCCAAAACGTTGCACCATTTTTGATGTGATCGTAACTTCAATAAATTTTGGACTGCTTTTGCAAGAGCCTTGGTGTGCTGGCGAATATGTATTCACACTGGAGAGAATGACAGGCGGCTTGTTTACATTAGCCGCCTGACTTTCTCCCTCTCCCCCGACGATCGCCGAGTGACCGGCGGACATCGGGTCCGCCGGTCACACGCGCGGGGGGGTCCGTGACCACTCGGGAGTGGGAACGCGCCTCCGGGGGCGTGCGCTCGCTCCCTAGACCCTCAGAGGCTAGCGACGTAGACCTACGTCACTCTGCCTGTGAGGGGCTGACCACCGCAGTAAATAGTCGTGCGGCGGTCGGCAAGTGGTTAATACAGTAATCAGTGCTAAATAATATGCACTGTTACTGTATAAAAGACACTGGCAGGGAAGGGGTTAATACTGAGGGTGATCAAGAGGTTAATTGTTTGCCTACTTGTGTTTGCTAACTGTGGGGGGGGGGGTGGGGAGCTCTGTGACAGGCACACAGAGATCAGGGTTTCAGCTTAGCTGAGACACGCGATCTCTATCTGCCTGTCTGACAGAAGAGCTGCCTGCTTTGTTTACATAGGCAGACGGCACTCCTGTCAGTGTCTCTGAAGATAGCAGGAGGCTGGCGGCCATCAAGCCTGCTCCTCCCATGGTCTGACTCCTGCTGTGTCTGATTGCACGCCCCTGGGTTAACCCTTTCCCTGCCAGTGTCATAATTACAGTAACAGTGCATATTTGTAGTACTGATTACTGTAGTAATGTCACTGGTCCCCCCAAAAGTGTCAAAAATGTCAGTTAGGGGTCCGACCTGTCCGGCGCAATGTCGCAGTCCCACTAAAAATCGCTGATCACCGCCTTTACTAGTAAAAATAAAAATAAAATAAATTACATAAATCTTTACCCTAGTTTGTAGACACGATAACTTTTGCGCAAACCAATCAAAAAACGTTTATTGGGATTTTTTTACCGAAAATATGTAGCAGAATACAAATTGGCCTAAAATTATGAAAAAATTAGATTTTTTAAATTTTATGTTATATAGCATTAAGTGAAAAAAAAAAAAAAAAAAAAAAAATATATATATATATATATATATATATATATATTTTTTTTTTTTTTTTTTTTTTTTTCAGAATTGTCGCTCTTTTGTTTGTTTATAGAGCAAAAAATAAAAATCCCAGAGGTGATCAAATACCACAAAAAGAAAGCTCTATTTGTGGGAAAAAAAAGGACATCAGTGTTATTTGAGTACAGTGTCGCACGACCGCGCTATTGTCTGTTAAAGTAACGTAGTGCTGAATCACAAAAAAATGGCCTGGTCATTAAGGGGGTAAATCTTCCGGTCCAGAAGTGGTTAAGCAAATATTAAATCTTTTAAAACACAACCCAGCAGTCTGATAGATCCCTTTTTATTTGGACAGGTTGAGAACCGTTAGCAGCTCTGCAGTTCATTTCTAACAATGAAAGCCTCTTCCACAGATCATTGTCAGTGAGGGGGTGGGAGTATCAGTTAGCCACTAATTTGACTGCTCAAAGACCAGGCCCTATTGTGCGATTCGGCACTGCACGACTTTAACGGACAATTGCGTGGTCGTGCGACACTGTACCCAAATGAAATTGACATCTTTTTTTTTTCCCACAAACAGAGCTTTTTTTTTTGGTGGCATTTGATCACTTGTGCGATTTTTATTTTTTGCTTTATAAACAAAAAAATAGCGACAATTTTGAAAAAATAACAATATTTTTCACATTTTTGTATATGAAATTATCAAAAAAAATGTAAAAATCTAATTTTTTTAACATTTTAGGCTAATTTGTTTTCTGCTACATATTTTTGGTAAAAAAAATCGCATTAAGCGTATTTTGATTGGTTTGCGCAAAAGTTATTGCGTTTACTAACTACGGGAAAGATTTATGTCATTTTTATTGTTTTTTTTTTTAACTAGTAATGGTGGCGATCTGCAAATTTTTTTTGCGGGACTGCGACATTGCGGCGGACAGATCGGACCCCTGACTGACATTTTTGACATTTTTGGGGGTACCAGTGTCATTACTACAGTAAACAGTGCTATAACTATGCACTGTTACTATTAAAAATGACACTGGCAGGGAAGGGGTTAACTTTTTTGGTGATCAAGGGGTTAAGTGTGTCCCTAGGGGCGTGATTCTAACTGTTAGGGGGCGTGGATAATGAAGTAACCACAGAGACATGTAATCCTATATAGCAGGATCGCAAAGCCTCTGTGCCTGCTTCAGTGAGAATGACAGACAGCTGTGTTCACATCAGCCGTCTGTCTTTCTCCCTCTCCTGTGGGAGATTGTGAGTGGCCGGCGGCCATCGGAGCCAAAGGTCACATGCGCTGGCTAGGCAGGGAAGGAGCGGGGGCTGGAGTACGCCTCCAGTGGAACGCGCTCGCCCCCTACAGGCTCTTTGGCAAGCGATGTAGTACTACGTCACTTTGCCTGTAAGCGGCTGCGTGCCGCAGTAAATGTACAGGAGGCGGTCGGCAAGTGGTTAGGTGGCCAAGTAACTGGAATCTTATTGGTGGAGATTTGTATCCTCCATGATTTCTATATCCTCACCAATGATAGTCTGTGTGCAATATGGCGCTGAGAATTACACCCAATTCCTGACGTTGGGTGCCATTGGAACCCCGGTTATCATCGATCAGATATAGGGAGCCAAGTCTCATCCCTCCGCTCCCCCCCCCACCTCTCTGCAAGCTGACTTTATTTTTGAACAAGCTTTGCATGCCCCTTACTACAGGCTGGGCTGATGACCTCAGTGCCAACCAAAAACATGGCGGTGCCAACCAACCGCCAGAAACCAGGAACATGAAAATAAAAGAAGTCCCACATATAATACAATGTTTAAGAATAATTAAAGAGGTAATGAACCCAACCCAAAAATGTAATATATTGCAGCTTGCCAATCTTGCCAATCTTTAGATAGAATGGCTGTTTTAGGCTTTTTCCTTCTGTTTTCACCTGTTGATCTGGCCAGTAACACACCTCCTGTGCTAGAGTGACCCCTCTCTGGATGAAGGAGCACAGGGGGAACAGCAGGTAGCAGCATTGTCAGTCTGGGGGGGAGAGGAGTGTTAGATACGTCAACAAATTTAAGCCAGACTCCAGATCATACTGCAGTTACACAAACAGTTACAGTCCCACCCTATACATAGTATTCAACCCCATACAGAGCATTCCACCCATGCACAGCATCTCACCCCATACACAGCATCTCACCTGCAACTACAGAGGAGGCATTGGGTATGAATGCGCACTGACAGTGCTCACAGTCAGTGCACATTGAAAACATTGGGGGGATATACATCTGCCACAATGTTGATCTGTGGCAGAACCCCTGGGGATTTCTCGCAGAACCCAGATTGAGAAACCCTGCTTTAACAGATACATTTGAAGTGACAGACTTTCTGGCAGGATCACCAGGTGAAAATAAAAGAAAGAAAGCCAAAACAAGAAAACTAATGTAGCCATCACATCAAAGAATTAGCAAGCTGCAATAAATAAGTGTTTACTATTGGGTTAAATAACGTTTTAACCCCTTCAGTCCTGGAAGGATTTGCCCCCTTAATGACCAGGCCCTATTTTGCGATTCGGCACTGCGTTACTTTAACGGACAATTGCGCGGTCGTGCGACGCTATACCCAAACAAAATTCATGTCCTTTTTTTCCCACAAATATAGCTTTCTTTTGGTGGTATTTGATCACCTGTGCGATTTTTTTTTTTACACTATAAAAAAAAAATATCGACGATGGTGAAAAAAAAACAAGATTTTTCACATTCTGCTATAGGACACTCCCAAAAAAAAAAAAATGTTTTTTTTTTTTAACATTTTAGGTCAATTTGTTTTCTGCTACATATTTTTGGTAAAAAAATCGCAATAAGCGTATTTTGATTGGTTTGCGCAAAAGTTATCACGTCTACTAACTACTGGAAAGATTTATGTCATTTTTATTGTTTTTTTTTTTTACTAGTAATGGCAACGATCTGCGATTTTAAGCGGGACAGCGACATTGCGGCGGACAGATCGGACCCCTAACTGACATTTTTTGACACTTTTGGGGGTAACAGTGACATTACTACAGTAATCAGTGCTAAAAATATGCACTGATACTGTAATAATGACATTGGCAGTGAAGGGGTTAACCCTGGGGGTGATCAAAAGGGTTAATGAATGCCTTTAGGCTTACTAACTGTGTGTGGGGTGGGGGGGGGGGGGGGGTTCTGTGACAGACACAGACAGATCGCAGTTTCAGCTTAGCTGAAACTTCAGATCTGTCCATGACTGTCTAACAGAAGATCCGCCTGCTTTGTTTACATAAGCAGGCGGATCTTCTCTCCGTTTACCAGACGATCGGGGGAGGAAGGCATCAATCGCCACCTCTCCTCCCGCGGCCATGCTCCCGCTGTGTCTAAACACAGCAGGAGCGCGCCTCCGGCTGCACGTGAGCGCCGCCGAAAACCCCTTCCTCTCCAGTCACGTAGTACTACGTGACTGGACCAAGGGGAGCCGCACTGCCGCAGTAATATTACTGCGGGCAGTCAGCAAGTGGTTAATATATATTATTAACCACTTCAGCCCCGGAAGGTTTTACCCCCTTAATGACCAGGCCATTTTTTTGCGATTCGGCACTGCGTTACTTTAACGGAAAATTGCGCGGTCGTGCGACAATGTACCCAAATACAATTGATGTCCTTTTTTCCCCACAAATAGAGCTTTCTTTTGGTGGTATTTGATCACCTCTGCTGTTTTTCGATTTTGCGCTATAAACAAAAAAAGAGCGGCAATTAAAAAAAAAAACACCATATTTTTTACTTTCTGCTATAAAACATTCCCAATAAATTTTTTTTTAAATTACATTTTTTTTTATCAGTTTAGGCCAATTTGCTACATATTTTTGGTAAAAAAAAAAATCCCAAAAAGCGTATTTTAAAAATTTTTTAGCGTTTACAAACTACGGGATAGATTTTTGGACTTTTTTATTTATTTATTTTAATTAGTAATTGCGGCGATCTGCGATTTTTAGCGGGACTGCAACATTGCAGCGGACAGATCGGACCCCTAACTGACATTTTTGACACTTTTTGGGGACCAGTGACACTAATACAGTAATCAGTGCTAAATAATATGCACTGTTACTGTATAAATGACACTGGCAGGGAAGGGGTTAATACTGGGGGTGATAAAAGGGGTTAAATGTATGCCTAATATGCTTACTGATTGTGTGTGTGGGGGGGTTCTGTGACAGGCACAGACAGATCGCAGTTTCAGCTTAGCTGAAACTGCTGATCTCTCCCAGCCTGTCTGACAAAGCAGGCGGGCCTTCTCTCGGTTTCTCGGACGATCACTGGAGGGCAGCGGCAATCGCCGCCGCTCCTCCCCCGGCCCGCCTCCCGCTGTGTCTAAACAAAGCGTGAGCACGGCTCCGGCGGCACGTGCGTACCGCCGAAACCACATGCACTCCAGTCACATAGTACCACGTGACTGGACACAGCTGAGCCGCCCTGCCGCAGTAATATTACGGTGAGCGGTCGGCAAGTGGTTAAAAGAAACTATGAATATCTCTAAACCAATGATAGGAAAACCCTAAATAAATATTACTGCTATATTAGTCTCTTGTTTTCTCTCCCTGCCAAAACAAATATATCAGTGGAGTGTCAGGCTGGTGTAAGACTCTCCGTAGTGGGTGGCCTGTCCCCTGTCTGATCTTAGGGATACCATATGACACACTTTCTGAGCAATACTGTCAGTTAAGAAAGCCTTTCCTTTTCTTTTAAAATACATTTGTCATTTTTCTTAGCTGGTCTGATGATTTTACCACCCCTTGCCACAATGCACAGCCAGGCAGGTGACACAGCTGCTTCCTGTTGCAGCTTTGCAACTTCCTTTGGTTTTGCCCACCCATTTAACTATGAATCATTACACCACTGAAAATACTTGTTTCTGGCTTCTTGGCTCACTGACCTGTAGAAAGTACCACAGCCAGTGGGTTTGGATAAGTGCCAGACAACCAGCTTTTTTTATAAGAAGGCCACATAGGATTTATTTATTGTCACTGGAGTTTTACAGGTTCTCTCTATAATTTGATGTTCTACAACTGTATCAAATGTAAGTGAAGGTGCTAAATCTGATTCTTTTTTTATTGCAGATGTACACGATTTTTACCGCAGATGTAGCTCACACGGCAGGCCTGCCTCAGTGAGTGAGACCGAACGGGAAATCCACATCGAGACTCCACCAAGATGTGAAGTTCATATTGAGACAACACCAAAATGTGAAGTTCACATTGAGACAACACTAAAAAGTGATATTCCTACTGAGACTTCACCAACATGTGATGTTCACATTGAGTCTTTACCAAAATGTGACGTTCACATTGAGTCATTACCCACAGGTGACGTTCACACTGAAACTTCACAAACTTGTGACATTCACACTGAAACGCCACCATGTGATATTCAAACTGAGAATTCACCAAAAAGTGATGTTCACATTGAGACTTTACCAAAAGGTGAAGACCACATTGAAATGTCACCAAAGAGTGACTGTCGATCCCCCAGCACTAAGGAGATCATCCCAATGACATTGGATGGCTTCAGATTTCATCATCTTCTTGGACAGGGGAGTTATGGAAAGGTAAATATTCAGATCTTTTCTCTGATGTAAAATGTTTAGAGGATTAGAACCCCTGTATGGCCTTATCGCTATCCAGGGCTACAATAGAGAGATTTCTCCTCACTTCCGGTCTTGCTGACAATGGTTTCACCAGGCAAGATATGATGGAAAATCTGCAACAAGGACACAGACAGAAATCCCCTCCACCTACTCTACTAAAGAAAAGTATTTTTTTTTTCTTTCTGGGTGTCTGTTCCAGAGTTGTACATACACTTTAAACCCCAAATATCTTTACATCTTTTTTTATTTACATCCAATCCAGGTGCATTAACACAAAAAGGTGATCATAGTCAATTAATTTTTTAGCAGCTAATGCCAAAGTAGAAAAGCCTGGAGCCCTTGCTCTCTGTTGGGAAGCAGTGGTCTCTCTACAGTGATTCGACAAACGCCTTGATGAGTTAGAGCAAGAGCTTTCCGATTAGCAAAGCTCATGTTCTATGCTGATTGGAGAGCACTGGGTTTTGATTCAGAAAGGGACGAGTCAAACCTCTGTAAAAAGACCACTGCTTTAGGGGGGCAGGAAACTGGCTTTTCAGTTCAGGTTGTTACTGCTTTTTAACCTCCCTGGTGGTCTGATTATGTCAGGATTTCTGTGCTAAAAGCAGTACATTGTTTTGCATAGAAAAAAGAAAAAAAAATTGACCAGGTGGGACTTTAGTTGAAGTGGACGCAATAGTCACTTGGGTAAGTAAATATTTTATTGGATATAATCAATATGCATTAAATACATAACCAATATTCCATACAGGCATCATAGCATTACATATAAAGCATGATGGCAAGATAACGATACCAGCAGGGCATACAAATGTCATAAATATTGTGTTTTCAACTCAACGCTTTTCGTGAGTCGGATGCCCCCTCATCAGTAGTAATGATGCATGGGCCTGTCTATAAAGTAAATATATATACAAGATATCAGTGTTGAAATAATTAATTATACATTGTTCTGACCAATAAATGTGGAAACTCAATAAAGTATGTAACCCATGTGGGGAGATCCACACTTACAAATAAATAGGTCAGACTGACGGGTGTTACGCTGCCATGAGGTGGAGGCACTTAAGTCTCACCCGGGAGCTAAAGGGGCCAGAATGTGCTGCAGCCAAACAGGAGCCAGGCGAGAACAAGTGTGAAAAAAGTGTGATCATATCTTGGTTTCCATATAGCCGGCTAAAATAAAATGTATGTATGTATATTAAAATATTATTGTATATACTGTATCACTGTAGTGATAACAGAAGAAAGTATAAATATATATATATGTATAGCAGCCCCAGTGTTTGGAGACCATTGAGAGAGGGGCGGTGCCAAAAGTTGTACATATATATGTGCATATATGTGGATGTGAATAGAAGGAATAGTGAGGGAAGTGAAAAGTTCCCTGAATGCTGAAAAAGCAAAAGAAGTGAAAATGCGAAAAGATGCAATATATGAAAGGGAAGGGTCTCCTTCTCCTGCTGTCCCCTCCCACTCTTGGGTGGGGCCACCTATATATCGGCGCCATGTCCCCACTGATCACGTCCCCCCGTGCACACAGCGTTTACTAGTGGCAGCACTGAATACACGCTAGATGGATGTGCCCACCGGTGTCGGTGCTGGCCATCCACACGGCGGTTGCACACCTTTGGCAAGCATGCACCAGTTTACCATCCTACATGGTGTTAGGGACCAGTTTTTTGTGGTATCCAGATGGGCCCTCAGGTGAGAAAGAACTTTGGAAGCACTACAGGTGTCCTCCAACTTTCTATGGCACATGGCAGAGTAACCCCCGTCAGTCTGGCTTATTTATATGTAAGTGTGGATCTCCCCACATGGGTTATATACTTTATTGAGTTTCCACATTTATTGGTCAGCACAATGTATAATTAATTATTTCAACACTGATATCTTGTGTATATATATTTACTTTATGGACAGGCTCGTGCATCATCATTATTCCTGATGAGTGGGCATCTGACTCACGAAATGCGTTGATTTCAAAACACAATATTTATGACATTTATATGCAATGCTGGTATTGTTGTCTTGCCATCGTGCTTTATATGTAATGTTATGATGCCTGTATGGAATTTTGGTTATGTATTTAATGCATGTTGATTATATCCAATAAAATATTTACTTACCCAAGTGACTATTGCTTCCACCTCAACTAAAGTCCCACCTGGGCAAATTTTTTTCTTTTTTTTATTCATTAGGGATGGAGGTGAGCGCAATGACAATGCCAGACCATTTTTATCAATATTGTTTTGCATAGAAATCTGTTGTATTATATTTTAAAACTCACCTTCCCCTTGCGATCCTCCGTCGTCCTCCCCCGCCGTCCTTCTGCTATCCTCCTGCTGTGTGCTTGGCAGATGCCGACACCTGCTTTCTGGTTCCCTTCCCTGCGAGCGTTGAAACGCAGGGGGGTGGAACCGACGGCAAATTCAAAAGTGTAAATACACTAAATGACATGATACCAAGCTGTGATCACACTGTATCATGCCATTTCACCACAGGATTGCACCTGGTGACTTTTCCAGTGCCCTGCCTGTGCTTTTCCAGTTCTCTGTGCCTGGAAAATAGAGAACAACCATGGTGTCCAAAAAGCGTTCTTTGTTCGCAAAAGTGCTTAGACGAACTGGAAAACAGCAACAGCAAAACTGAGGTACTTGAAGAACTGAGCGATAGTGATTCGTGGGAAAATTCGTCATCAGGTACGGAAAGTGACAACAGCGATGAATCTGATGTCTCTTTCTGGCACATAGCTCAGTTGGAAATTCTGAAGAATAATTTGATATACTTCCCAAATTCCACAAGCTATGTGCCAGAAAGACACATCAGAATAGACGCTGTCATCACTTTCCATACCTGATGATGAATTTTCCCACAAATCGCTATTGCTCAGTTCTTCAAGTAACTCCGTTTCGCGGTCGCTGTTTTCCAGTTCGTGTAAAAGGGCCTTTACGCAAAAAAAAACTCTTTTTAGACGCCATGGTCGTTCAAAATTTCCCAGGCACAAAGCACTGGAAAAGCACAGGCAGCGCACTGGAAAAGTCACCAGGTGCAATCCTGTGGTGAAATGGCATGATACAGTGTAATCCGTTAGGATCACAGCTTGGTATCATGTCATTTGGTGTATTTACACTTTTGAATTTGCCGCCGGTTCCACCCCCCTGCATCGCAATGCTCGCAGGGAGTGAACCGGAAGGCAAGTGCCAGCAATCGGCCGTGCACAGAGCGTGGAGAGACTGTGAGGAGGATGGGGAGGACGGCGGGGATGACAGCGGGGGATCGCAAGGAAGGTAAGTAAAGTTCCAGGGGTAATCCCGAGTGTGGCTCAGGGTTGGGGCTTTTGGGGCTTTACTGGAAGTTAACCCCGAGCCACACTCGGGAATACCGCCAGGGAGCTTAATTAAAACAATCTGTAAGACTTATAATGTATTTAAATGAAAATGTATGTGTTTGAAATGTATTTACCTGATTTCAACTCAACGTACAATTGTACATTTAACGTTATATAACAAAGAAAGATTCAGGGTGGTAAACTTAGTTTCAAGAACAACAGCTTCTTCATCAAGGAAGGAGTTATTGAGCTTCTTGGTGGAATCTTTTTGACTCATTTTTAATGCACTAGGATAAGCGAGACTCCAGCCAGCAGTCAGACAAGGTCCCGGAATTTAAGTTGTTTCACCAATGTAGACCCTGTGATGACTAAAATGTCATTAGAGGTGCAATGACAATTTGGTATGTGGCGCTACCTGCTCAAGGGGAATATAAAATTGAAAATGATAAAGTGCACTTTGTGTATATATGTGTACCTAAGTCATATGGTTTTTCCAATCCTGAAGGTACATCCCTAGTGCATATATTGTATACCATCCAATTAGTGATCATGTATAATAAAAGATAAACATTTAAAGTGCACCGTGCTAAGTAAAAAACATTCTGGATGATTGATAATACCCTCCTGAAAAGTGCTAGGTGCTTGGTGCAAGTGCAGCTGTGCAATTAATAAAAGATTTATTTGTGCTCTGGAACTGTGCTGTTTAATACAATATTGTTATATTAATACACAAATTAAATAAAATAAATAAATACTCGTGCTCACTGTGATTTGAGGAATGCTATCTCACATCTATTTACTTCGTAACTATCCACCAGTACTGGGTGATACCCCCTTTATGCGGGGGTGTAGTGATTTGATTAGTGAGTGCTGTGGTGCTGACCAGTTAAAAACACATATAGGATGTGCTTGGTGTAAGGCTGTGGAGTATGCCAATAAGTCTGTAGTAACAAGCCAGGTGCCCATGCTGAGGTGCTATTACCTGTGGCCCCCCACTAGGTATTGAACTCACCCCACAGACGTCCCCTTGCGACAGGGGTGCTAACTGTGTATACAAGGTTTTGGGTATGTACCCATAAATAAAGTATTACTATTTATTATTAAATGTCATCTAAAAAATTTTCTCCCTCTATTCCCTCCAGGTGGTTTTGGCATCACACTCCTCTACCGATGAACCGCTGGCTATCAAAATCATGACCAAGAACAACAAAAACTACAAAGATGCCCTCAAGGAGAGCCAAATACTGAGGGAAGTTCGTAGCAGCCCATTCTGTACTCATGCATTTGGTACCTTCCAGACAGAAGTAAGTGACTCTACCATCTACTTAGTTTGTGGGAGAGGTTGGTGTTAAACAGCTATCCTCCCTGAGTACTGCTGTAAGTGACACCTACTTTTGTCACAACCTGCCCAAAGCTGAATAGGAGTTAACAGAGCAAATCGTTTCTATAACCTGTATCTTTCTTTCCTCTGCACAGGATCTTGTATTCTTCGCCATGGAATACCTGAGTGGTGGAGACCTGGTGGACTTCCTAAACGAAAGAGCGCCGGTAGATATTGCGACTACAAGGTAAGGCAGTGGTACCTTGATACTAGGGATGGGGGTAGAATATAGTACTGTACATAGATCAAATAGACATTTAGGCTTTTCCTAGATACAAGATAGGGAAGACAATAGGGTACCATGATAATAGGGATGGAGGTAGAACATAGTACTGTACAGAGATCACGTCAATGTGTAAGCTTGTCCTAGATATGAGATTGCGGCAGGAAGGTCTGACTTTCATTACATCTGTCCTAACAAATCTCTACCTATACGTACAGTCAGTGTGTCCATATATATATATATATATATATATATATATATATATATATATATATATATATATGTATATATATATATATATATATATACTGTTATATTCCAATCCAACCATTATAGGCCAGTTCATCATCCAATGGAAGCCCTCAACCTTCCATCTGATTGGGCAGTCTCTTACCTATCTCCTCTCAAATGTACAAGCATTTATATCATATGGGGGCTCTAGCAAAAAAATCCATTTGATTTATATGTAACAGGTCCTTGTACAAAGATCAATTTAGTTTGTAGATGTAAAACCTTTTGTTGTGGTTCTGGATGGAGAGGGGAAGCTTTAGGAGAGATTGCACAATCACATTCAATCATATTGGGACACCTTTATGATCACAAAAAATAATTTGTGAGAATTTGCAAAGCGTATTTGCTACAAATGAATCATCGACTTCACATATCCATATAAAACACTTTAATGTATTGTGCTAAATTCTGCTGTTACTGATAATATTTTCTTTCAACATGATTTAGTTATTGCAAGCAAACATGACTATTCCTGATAATTAGAGTGATGGGATCAATGATTTGTTATTTTCTGGCTTAGATACTGTACAAACTGCTTTATAACAATTTTTTCTATCTCTCCATCAGATTCCACACTGCCCAGATCCTTTGCGGCCTGCAGTTCCTTCATGGCCGGGGGATTGTACACCGGGATCTCAAACCAGACAACCTTCTTTTGGATAGCATTGGAAATTTGAAAATTGCTGACTTTGGCATATCAGCAATGGGGGTGCATGCATCCCGAACCCTGACGTCCTATGCTGGCACTCCAGAATACATTGCACCAGAAGTGAGTATTGGATCATTTTGGTTTTTCGGTCTTTGTAAAAAAAAAAAAATTAGTATTAACCATTCTACTCTTTTTGTTATTTCTACAGATCTATTTGGAAAAGCCATATGGATTTGCTGCTGATTATTTCTCCCTGGGAATTATAGTCTATTTAATGGCAATTGGAGATCATCCATTCATCATCTCAAACAGTGACTCAGACTCTGACTCAGGCACTGTTTCAGACGTCGATCCAGGCACTGTTTCAGACACTGTTTCAGATGCTGTTTCAGACACTGTTTCAGACACTGTTTCAGACAGTGATTCAGACAGTGATTCAGACACTGACTCAGATACTGATTCAGATACCGAATCATACACAGACAAGATGCTCACAGACTCAATCTGCAACCATTGTCCAAGTTTCCCTGAGGATTTCGATACAGATCTCAAGGACCTCATAGGGGAAAAAGTAAGTAAACCCCACTTGTAGCAAAAAAAAAATGTTTATTTTAATAATAAAAGTATACTAAAAGTAGAATTGTATAGTTATTACCTTTGTACCATTGATAACATAATTTTTTTGTATTTTTTTACAGCTCCTATGCAAATGCCCAGATGCAAGAGAGATTCATGCTAAAAATCTGCAAAGCCATCCATTTTTCAACAGCATAGACTGGAAGAAATTGGTGGCTGGGGAAATAAGCCCGCCATTTGATATGAATGTAAGTATTTGAGCCACACATAGGTCCTTGGCAGTACATTGTTCTGCATTCTATATTCTCCCAGCACCTGAGTGTGTATAACCATTTCACATAGAAAGGCCAGCATTGTACATATTCTTTAGTAATAATATTTCTTCTCTTCACAGTTATCACCAAAGGACCTGATTACAGAGATGACAATAGCGGAAATCATAGATCCTGCTGAAGAAGAACTGAATTCTGAATTATCAGAAGAGGACCAAGAGCTTTACTGTGGGTTCTCTTTTACCAGCAGTAAATGGGGCAAAATACAAAGGCCATAGGTGCAATCTGCTCCCCATGCTAAAATTGCAGGACCGTAGGTATTTTTTTCTGCAATATGGAAGGCATGCCACCAGCCTGACACCAAGGACATGGTCAGTGTGTAGTGATCGGGTAGTCAGTGTGCAGTGAGTAGTGATAGAGTAGTCAGTGTGTAGTGATAGGGTAGTCAGTGTGCAATGTGTAGTTATAGGGTAGTCAGTGTGCAGTGGGTAGTGATAAAGTAGTCAGTGTGCAGTGTGTAATGATAGGGTAGTCAGTGTTCAGTGTGTAGTGATAGGGTAGTCAGTGTGCAGCGTGTAGTGATATAGTAGTCAGTGTGCAGTGTATAGTCATAGGGTAGTCAGTGTTCAGTGAGTAGTGATAGAGTAGTCAGTGTGCAGTGTGTAGTGATAGGGTAGCCAGTGTGCAGTGTGAAGTGATAGGGTAGTCAGTGTGCAGTGGGTAGTGATGAAGTAGTAAGTGTGCAGTGTGTAGTGATAGGGTAGACAGTTTGCACTATACACAGTTTGCAGTGTATAGTGATAGGGTAGTCAGTGTGTAGTGATAGAGTAGTCAGTGTGTAGTGATAGGGTAGTCAGTGTGCAGTGATAGGGTAGTCAATGTGCAGTATTTTTTTGGGGGGGGTTGTTTTAGCTAAAAATGGAGGTTGGAAATTGGATCTTTTTTCAGATGTGTGTTAGATTAGCTAAAAGGGGAGGTTGTAGGATGTTTTTTCCTTTTTTTAGGCGTGTGTTGGACTGGCTGTGAGGGGAGGTTGGAGGCCAGTATTTTTTGTTTTTCAGACTTGTGTTGAATCAGCTAAATGGGGAGGTTGGAGGAAGGGAATTTTTTTTTAGGAGTGTGTTGGACCAGCTATAGTGGGTGAATAGATGATGGTAGTTGTGCTGCCACGCAGCTTTAACTGTCTAGCAGTTGTTATTACATGTTATGTTATGCTATGATATTGGTATCTTCCTAGCACCCCTGCTGTTTCTGGCTAGATGGTTTCTCCCATCTCCATTTTCCTGCTGTAACTGCCATTTTGTTTAGTTGTTATGAGGAGACTGCAGAGTGTGGAAGCTGTGTAACTTCATTGTAAATTTATCTATGGAAAAGCCTCTATGTTTATGTCTTTGCTAACTTGAAGCATAAAGAAGCATTGGAGAACACCTCTGGAGTCTTTATTCATTGAGTAAACTATCTGTTAAAGCCATCATTCAACCTGCTGCACACACTTACAGACTGGAGGTCTACAAGAGGGTCACAGGTACAATCGATGCTGAGACAGAACAGTAAATTTACAGGAGTACACAGCTTCAAAAAGTAAATTTACAGGAGTACACAGCTTCAGAGAGTAAATTTACAGGAGTACACAGCTTCAGAGAGTAAATTTACAGGAGTACACAGCTTCAGAGAGTAAATTTACAGGAGTACACAGCTTCAGAGAGTAAATTTACAGGAGTACACAGCTTCAGAGAGTAAATTTACAGGAATACACAGCTTCAGACAGTAAATTTACATGAAGAATTCATCACAGGTATCTCTGCAGCTTAAGAAAAGTAAATTTCCAAGACTCTGCAGCTTCAGAACAGTAAGTACCACACTTGTCTGTGAGTCACCAGAAGCATTACTCTGCATATGAAACCAGCCACCTACTGAATGCTTCATTACTGTTACAGCCTTCTGAGGTGATCCAGTTTGAACTAGTTCCAGCAATAGCTAGCTATTGTATCAAATACCCAGCACCTCAGCCAGCCTGCTTAATAACAGAAGTCACTACTTACAGAGCTGAGCTCTGGCAGATTTCTAACAAGACACCAGAAATACAGTACTTATTATGTCTGACAGAGATCTCACAGAATTACCTGCATTTAGTCAAGATAAAGCAGACTTCTTACTTCATTCTGCTCGTCCTGTCAGAGCCCCTCACCCATCCTTGAAGGCAAGGGAGGTTTATGAAGCAAGTAAGGAAGAAACATCTAGTAACCTGACTGCATTATGGGAAAAGACTTTAAGTTGTATAACAGCCACTAATGAAACTAGCAACAATTCTGAGCAATTGAACACTGCTCTCTCAAGGGTTAAGAAGGCATTTGAGAATTATAAAAGACTTTCTGAGAAGTACTATTCTCTATTGTCACATTCCAACATAGAGGAAGCTGCATTGGAATTAAAGGACTTTACTTCTACTGACCAGCAGAGGCATAGCACATATCTTGAAGCAAAGGCACAGATAGAAGGGAGATTGGCACAGATACATGAGACTATATCCTGTAACTCTGCTTCTTCCAGACACTCAGGAAAATCTTCTAGGTCTGCCCGCTCATATCATAAATCTTCTTCTAAGTCATTGCGGTCCTGCTCTATAAGGTCAATACTGAGCGACCAAATACTCAAAGCTCGCCAAAAGGTTGCAGTAGCCCAGGTTCAAGCCGCCTGCTCTGAAAAAGAAGCAGCCTTCAAAGCAGAAGTTAAACGCATTCAAGCAGAAACAGAGGGTCAGCTAGAAATTCTTCAGAAGAACAGAGAAAAGGAAGTAGCTTTAGCAGAGTTATCTGTCTTGGAACAAGCCCTATTGGAAGAAGAAGGAGCAGCTTGTACCAGCTTGCCTGCTTGTCAAGACCCTGTTGAAAGGACCCTACAGTTTGTCCTAACTCAGAACCACGACAATACAGTCCCACCTACAGTTGGATATTCTTCTCATAATCATCCAGCAAGTGGATCAGAAGGCAATGTGTCGCCAAAGCAAGCTGGTCAACTAGACACACCTACTAACAGAGACCCTCCACAACTACCGCACGTCACAAAATCAAGTGAATCAACCTACGCAGCTCATGTGCCACCACAACCCTATGTGCATAGAGATTACAAGGGCACAGCAGCAGACTACAGAATGAACTCTATACCCCCTTTGATACAGCTCTCTTTGACTTCAAATGCTCAGAGACCTTCAGTCGACAGACCCTTACCTAAATTAAACCCATCTGCAACACCTTTCTCTCTACCTACCAGCCAACATCAGATACCAACCATGGTCCAAGACGGCGCACCATCAGTAGACCCTGTGGCTATAAAAACTGAAAGCACTGACATTGCAGAGTTCAGCAAGTATATGATTCGACGAGAGTTGATTACAACTGGACTGTCTGGATTTGATGACCGCCCAGAGAACTACAGGAGTTGGAGATCTACATTTAAGGCGGTAACCAAGAACTTGG
This sequence comes from Pelophylax lessonae, assembly GCF_965119305.1. Classification (NCBI taxonomy): domain Eukaryota; kingdom Metazoa; phylum Chordata; class Amphibia; order Anura; family Ranidae; genus Pelophylax; species Pelophylax lessonae. The sequence goes on along the minus strand of NC_138776.1, from coordinate 80,288,054 downwards.
ACATTGATCCTCAAGCAGAACTTGACTTAATAATAAAGTGGTTGGGGCATCAATCTTCAGAACAAGTAAAGAGACTTAAATCTGTCTACATTTATAACTTTAAAGCAGGCCTTGATGCTGCCTGGGAACGTCTAGAACAAGACTATGGGAGCCCCGAAGTCATTGAATCTGCCTTATTCCAGAGACTAAACGACTTTGCTAAAATCTCTGTTAAGGACAATCATAAGCTTAGAGAGTTAGGTGACCTCCTTCATGAACTTGAAATTGCTAAGTTAGATCCTAGTTTACCAGGTCTTAGCTATTTAGACACTGCTCAGGGCGTAAATCCTATTGTAGCAAAGTTGCCTAGTCATCTTCAGGGAAAGTGGACTAGTGTAGGATCAAAGTATAAGTATGAGCATTGTGTTTCCTTCCCTCCCTTTTCTTATTTTTCAGAGTTCGTGCGGAAGGTTGCAAGATCCAAGAATGACCCAAGCTTCTTCTATCCAGATACAACCACCATTCCTTTAAGTACTTCAAGGGGTATTGCCACCAACAGTAAATTCAAGGATTTAAGGCATCCTATTGCAGTGAGGAAGACTGCAATAGCATCCAACGTCTTAGCTACAGACATTAAAGCTAGCAATCTTAATCAACAGTGTCCTATTCATAATGCGCCACACTCTCTCTCCAAATGTCGTGCATTTAAGGACAAGCCTATTGAAGAACGCAAGTCATTTCTCAAAGAGCATAATATCTGTTTTAAGTGTTGTGCATCCTCCGATCATTTAGCAAGAGACTGTAAGATCGCCATCAGATGTTCTCTCTGCAACAGTGCCAAACATGTGGACGCTCTTCATTCAGACCTGTTCAAAAGGAAACCTTCACCCGGCAGCAACCCCAAGACTACATCAGATGATGGCGGGGAGAGAACTGAGCAATATGCCGACCCCGTAACCACAAGGTGTACAGAGGTATGTGGAGAAGGGCTTCATAGCAAGTCTTGTAGCAAGATATGTCTTGTAAGAGTTTTTCCTGAAGGATGTCCACAAAAATCCATAAAAATGTATGCCATACTCGATGATCAGAGCAATCGCTCATTGGCCAGTACAGAATTCTTTGACCTATTCAACATTCAAGGAGAGGCCTGGTCCTATACCTTGCAGACATGTGCAGGAAAGGTCAATACTTCTGGAAGAAGAGCCCATGGCTTCATAGTCGCATCAGAATATGAGGACACAGAGTTTTCTCTTCCAACGCTAATCGAATGTGATCAGCTACCGAACAACAGAGAAGAAATCCCCACACCAGAGGTTGCACGTCATCACCCTCATTTGAGCCACATTTCTAACTACATTCCACCACTTAACAAGGATGTTAAGATTTTGATTCTACTAGGGAGAGACATTCCTAGAGTTCATAAAATAAGAGAGTTATGTAACGGTCCAGATGATGCTCCTCAGGCCCAGAAACTCGATCTTGGATGGGTGATAATAGGAGAAGTCTGCTTAGACCAATCTCACAAGCTCTTGGATGTAGCTTCCTACAAAACGAATGTTACCTGTCAATTGATGAAATGTCCATCGCACTATTATGTGAAGGAAAGACTTGATTTTAAAAACGAAGTTCCATATCAAGCACTCCAAAGCATTAACTGCAAGCTCACTTCTCAAAAGGACTTTGGTGATTCAGTGTACCAGACTACTTGTGATGACAACAAGATTGCCCCTTCAGTCGAAGACAAGGAGTTCATCAAGGTTTTGGATGAAGAGTTCTTCAAGGACAATATCAACAGACCCAAGTTTTTAATGGACCAGTCTTCTACAAACTCAGAAGAAGACATCGATTTCCACCTGAAGGATCCAGATACTGATCCGGAAATCCGGCCTGAAGTTGTAGCATTGAGTTCCAACATCTGCTCAAGAAGAAATTTGGAGGATGAAGATGACTCCACAGATATGGGGGATGGAGCTGATGAATGGATGCAGGCCAAGACTCTGGTTAAGCCTCCGGACCAGCTGGAACTCAGCGAGGCTGAACTTAAGGAGAAATTCGCTCGTATCCTGACTACAAACAACCCTCATGCCCCCCAGAACATTGTGAGGTACAGTTTTAAGGAACGGGCCTACAAACCCATTAGCATCGTGGACCAGCTGGCCGTACACTTCTCCCTGGAAGGAAACATGCCACGCGAAGACTCTTATGAAGCGCGGCGACAGATGGCGAAGTTGGGAGTCATTGAAGAGACTCAGACCAACGACTCCACAGAGCCGGGAGACAAAGATACAGATGGGAAGTCTGACGCTCAGGCTAGTGAAGAATGGACAGAAGGTGAGGAAATACCATCCAGGAACAAGAAGGAGAGAAAACTGACCAACCAGTTCAATTATAGCGAGAGAGCGTCCCAGAGCATTAACAAACCCCTGCGGGAGCGAGCTTCTCAGACAGAGCCACCTCCAAGGGCCACCTTCTCCGCCACTGCAAACCAGTGGAAATTCAACCCACCACACGCTTCACACATGGGCGGAGCATGGGAACGTATGATTGGGATGGCAAGGCGCCTACTGGATTCTATGTTGCTTGATGTGAGTTCTTCACGTCTTACCCATGAAGTACTTACTACATTCCTTGCTGAGGAATAATCAACTAAAGATCGCTGACAGCTGTATCCACAGACCCAGAATGTCCAACTGTTTTAACTCCAGCTGCATTATTGAGCCAGAAAATTGGACAGATCCCAGCGCCAAAGAGCATCTTTGATGAAAAGGACATATATAAACGTCAATGGAGATATGCTCAATACCTTGCAGATTGTTTCTGGGACAGATGGAGGAGGGAATACCTCACACTTCTTCAAGGACGTAAAAAGTGGCAAACCCAAAAGCCTAACTTAAAGGAAGGGGACCTGGTTCTTCTAAAAGAAAAGCAAACCAATCGGATCCAGTGGCCAGTTGGAGTTATTACAAAGGCCATTGCTAGTGATGATGGAAAGGTCCGAAGTGTGGAAGTCAGGATTGTAAAGGACAGGAGCCCAAAAACCTTCCTGAGACCAGTCACTGAGACAGTCCTAATTATGCCTGCTTCCAAAAATTCTGATTCAGTGTTATGTGAAGGAGTCACTTAGATCTCTAGCATAGTTAGCTTAGAGGAGAGGGCTACATAGCATTCTACTGTATGCAATGTTAATTGTATGTTTATGGAAAATAATTGTGTAGTGGTATCTCACGATACCAGGCGGGGAGTGTGCTGCCACGCAGCTTTAACTGTCTAGCAGTTGTTATTACATGTTATGTTATGCTATGATATTGGTATCTTCCTAGCACCCCTGCTGTTTCTGGCTAGATGGTTTCTCCCATCTCCATTTTCCTGCTGTAACTGCCATTTTGTTTAGTTGTTATGAGGAGACTGCAGAGTGTGGAAGCTGTGTAACTTCATTGTAAATTTATCTATGGAAAAGCCTCTATGTTTATGTCTTTGCTAACTTGAAGCATAAAGAAGCATTGGAGAACACCTCTGGAGTCTTTATTCATTGAGTAAACTATCTGTTGAAGCCATCATTCAACCTGCTGCACACACTTACAGACTGGAGGTCTACAAGAGGGTCACAGGTACAATCGATGCTGAGACAGAACAGTAGTATTTTTTGCGCGTTTGGACTGGCTATAGGGAAAGGTTGGAGGCCAGTATTTTTTTTTCAGGTGTGTGTTGGATCAGCTAAAAGGGGAGGTTGGAGGCTGGTATTTCTTTTTTAGGCGTGTGTTGGACTGGCTGTGAGGGGAGGTTGGAGGCCAGTATTTTCTGTTTATCAGATGTGTGTTGAATCAGCTAAAAGGGGAGGTTGAAGGATGGAAATTTTTTTTATAGGAGTGTGTTGGACCCGCTATAGGGGTGACTGGATGCTGGTAGTATTTTTGGTTGGAGGCCAGTATTTTTTTTCCAGGTGTGTGTTGGATCAGCTAAACAGGGAGGTTGGAGGATGGTCATTTTTTCCAGGAGTGTGCTGCACCAGCTATAGGAGGAGGTTGAAGGCTGATACCTTTTCAGATATCTATTGGACCAGCTTTAGGAGTTTTTTTTATTTTTCAGGTATGTGTTGGATCAGCTAAAAGAAGAAGTTGTAGGATAGTAATTTTATTTCAGGAATGTGTTGGACCAGCTACAGGGGGAGCTTTGAGGCTGGTACTTTTTTCAAGCATGTGTCTGACTAAGTATAGGAGGAGGTATAGGGCTGGCAGTTTTTTTATGTGATTTTGGACTAGCTAAAGGGAAGGTTGGAGGCCAGTATTTATTTTTTATTTTTTCAGGCGTGTGTTGGACTAGCTTCAGGAGGAGGTTGGAGGCTGGTAATTTTTCTTCCCCACAGTTAAGAGAAGCGGGATTTAGCCTTCATTTTATGGATAGTGTAGGACCCACTGATAATAGTGGTGGGCTTAAGCACGATATGGCCATATGGTGTGACCAAATCCCCATTTTTGCTCATTAAGATCAGGTTTCAGTGGGGGGCGTGGCCGGGATGTGAGACTGAGCGGACGTGCGGCGCTGGAGCTCCGATCCTGATCTCATCCTTTTGCCTCATTGAGCTACCTGTTTATCCTCGGCACCCCCTTTCACCACCCTGGGTCCCCCCAAGAAGAAAAGCGGTAAGCAGCGGGCACCTCCGCTATCGCCTGGGCGGCTTAGATCCTCGGCTACGCCTGCTTCTTCTCCCTGTCCCCCGGGACGCTCGGCGGCCATCTTGGTCACGAGGCCTTCTCCCTCTAACATGTCGGCCAGTACTCAGACGGAGGCAGGCCCAAGCCAGCAACGGGATCCCTCTCCATCGGATATCCTGGAGGCGATACAGGCCTGCAAGGATACCCTTACGGTCAAAATAGACTACCTGGCCACGGATATTAGCCTGATCAGGCACGACCTGGACAAATTCCGCTTGCGGGTGTCTGAAGCGGAGGACCGCATCTCCCGCCTGGAGGACAACACCAGGGAGGACTCCAGGGACCTCCATGCCCTGCAAATACAGGTTAAGGCTCTCCAGGACAGGGCGATTGACACCGAAAACCGCCTGCGAAGAAACAACATCCGTATCTTGGGGCTGCCGGAGCGTGCGGAGGGCCCCAGGCCTGCGGAATTTGCTGAGACCTTTCTGCCGCAGCTGCTGGACCTCCCCGCTATGCCACCGACCTTTGTGGTGGAGAGGGCCCACAGGGTCCCCGCGGTTCCTCCGATGCCCGGAGCACCCCCCAGGCCTTTCCTGCTACGTCTTCTCAACTACCGGGACCGAGACCGTCTCTTGGCAGCAGCACGAACCAAGAAGGAACTCCGCTATGAGGACGCCCGCATTATGCTGTTCCCGGATTATTCCCCTGAGGTGCAACAGAAACGCCGCCAGTTCACTGACATCCGCAAGCGTCTCCGCGATCTGGGTCTCAAGTACAGTCTCCTCTACCCCAGCAGACTCCGAGTGATCGACGGGGATCGCACCAGATTTTTTGATACTCCTGACCTGGCGGCCTCCTGGCTGGACGTTCGCTGATCTGGATCCCCCCCGCACCTGAGCTGCGCAAGTATACCCCCTTTATACTATTGACCCCCCCCCTACTTCATATGACTTTTCTGATATGGATTGCCCCCCTTTTGGTCATGCTCCCTACCATCCTGCCATTATTCTCCCCCCCCCTTCTTATTTTTCTCTCCTGGACCCCTCCTGGACCCCCCTCCTCCCTGTATGTGCCATATGAACTGCCGCTGCTCATCTCTGTCTGTTCACTGTAGCTCACTGTATGGAGCTAAACCAGCTGCCGAGATGCACACTGCAATATAAAACCCCCCGCTGGTCTATTGGTTTTACTGTGGTGGGATTTTCCCCCCTTTTTTTTTTTTTTTTGCCTTTGCTGGACATTTCTTCTATGCTGCCCACCCCGGCTCCCCCCTTTTTGGTGGAGCCGGTGTGACCCCCCTACTGCTGAGGCTGATGCTTTTAGCCTAACAGCGGTTCTGGACTCTGTGTTGTTGTTTTTGGGTACAAGCTTTCCCTGGCTCCCCCCGGGGGGACTAGTTGGTCCGCCCTGTTTTTTCGGGGGGAATGCTGGGGCTTAGCAGGATAGGCACTCCGTGCCTGGGTGTTTTTGTTCTGTTTATATGTGTAACTGTGTTCCCTGTTCTGCAGTTGTGTTTACGGTGCTTGGGTTCGCCTGCTCTTGCCGCTCCTCAGATGCTGATAATGGTTCCCACGGGGTCCTCTCCCATTTCCTTCCAGTACAGTTGTCATGACCTCACGTGACCTGCAAACCTTCTCCGTCCTCTCCTGGAATGTTCGGGGCCTAAATTCAAAATTTAAACGTGCTCTCATGTTTCAATACTTAAATTCCCACAAACCGTTGATTGTAATTTTACAGGAAACGCATCTGATGGGCAGCAAACTGTTGTCCCTCAAGAAACCTTGGGTGCACAAGTCGTTCCATGCTTCCTACTCCAGTTACGCAAGGGGGGTCTCGATTTTGATTCGAAAGTCCCTTCCCTGTGAGGTGGAAGCGGTCCATACGGACCCTCTGGGCCGTTTTGTTGTGCTAGTTCTCACTATGTGGCACCGTAGGTATGTGATAGTGGGCCTGTATGTACCCCGCCCTTTAAGCCTGATGTGTTGTATTCTATCTTGGACAGGGTTTCCCCGTACTGCCCTGCCAGGTTGCTTTGGATGGGGGATTTCAACGCCATTCTCTCCCCGTCCCTGGACAGGCCGTCCGCCCATAAATCCTTTTCGGAGGATCTATTACGGTGGTCGGAGGCCGCAGGGTTGACAGAGGTCTGGCGTTGGAAACACCACGATCAGAGGGGTTACTCCTGCTTTTCGGCTTCTTACAAGACTTCCTCCAGAATTGACCTGGCTTTCGCCAATACGGCGGTGCTATCTGATGTGGTGTCGGCACGGTATTTGCCGGCGGGGCTGTCTGACCACTGCCCCTTGGAGCTTACCTTGCATTCTACTGTGGCCCGGTGCGGCTCTATGTGGCGCTTGGGCTCTCAATGGGTGGACCACCCAGACGTCTCCTCTCAGATCCCACCGCTTCTGCAGGAGTATTGGAAGAATAACGCGGAGACGTCCACGCCCGGAGTGGTTTGGGACGCCTTCAAGGCTTACACCAGGGGCCACTATATGTCTACCATTAAGGCGGTCAAGGTCCAGCATTCAACTACGCTGACCCGCCTGGAGGAGGAGGTGGAGGGCGCCAATGCCACGTACGGCCTGGACCCTTCGACCGCCAACTTCGAGACGTTGCAGGCGAAGAAAAGGGACTTGCATCTACATATGTCGGAGATTACGAGGTTGGCGATGTACCACTCCCGACAGTCCTTTTTCGAACAGGAGGACAGGAATGGCAGGTTTCTGGCGTTGATTTCTCAACATGACTCACCCCAGACGGTGGTTCCGGAGCTCACCTCTCCCACGGGGGAGGCCCTTACCTCTCCCGAGGACATACTGGAAGCCTTTAGATCTTACTATAGCACACTCTACACCACCACCCTTCCCCCAGACTTTAGCCCGACTGATTTACATTCCCTCCTGGACCCAGTGGCCCTAGGCTGGCTCTCGGATCGGGAGAGAGATTGGCTGGTGCGCCCAGTCACGACTGACGAGGTTTTGGCCATAATTTCGTCCGTACCAGGTGGCAAGGCCCCGGGCCCGGACGGTCTGCCCATAGAATTTTATAAGACACACTCGGGACTTCTGGCCCCGCTGCTGGCCGTGACCTTTACCAGGTGCCTCGAGGAGGGGGCTTTGCCCCCCTCGATGGCGGAAGCACATATCATCCTCATTTACAAGCCCCCTAAGGACCCCAAGCTTTGCGCCTCTTACAGGCCTATCGCACTACTCAATAATGACCTGAAAATTCTGACCAAGTTGCTAGCTACTAGACTACAGCCCTTACTTCCCTCGATAGTGGATCAAGACCAAACAGGCTTTATGGCTCATAGGTCCACGGATGTTAACCTTCGCAGACTGTATACCAACCTACAAGCACAACATCTTAACGTAGGGACTAGAGTAGTGGCCTCACTTGACATAGAAAAGGCATTCGACTCGGTGGAGTGGCCTTTCCTGTGGGAGACTCTCCGGAGAATGGGGTTCCCCCTAATCTTCATCCGTTGGTTGCAAACCATTTACAGTGCACCGGTGGCGGCTATTCGCTTGGGTGGACAGTTGTCCTCTAGGTTCAACCTATCTAGGGGCACGCGACAGGGCTGCCCCCTCTCTCCGGCCTTGTTTGCCATTGCCATGGAGCCGGTGGCGGAAGCCCTCCGCATTTCCCCGCAGATCAGGGGCCTGCGGATTGCCGGGTTGGAGGAGAGGGTAGCCCTGTATGCAGACGACCTCCTACTGTTCTTGAATGATGCTGACTCTTCCCTCTGGGGGGCACTGCACGTTCTGGACACCTTCTCCAGAGTGACCGGGTTGAGGGTCAACTGGTCTAAGTCGCAACTGTTGGCGATTGTCCAGGGGGCCAGGCACTCGGCACCGCCGGATGTTCAGTTGCAATGGGTGGAGGACATGGTGTACCTGGGAGTACGGGTGTCTCGTGATGTTGACGCCTTTATTTCACTTAATCTGGACCCGGTGGTCAACGCAGTTAGGGCAAGATTGAAGGCATGGGAGAACCTACCCCTTTCCCTTTTAGGTCGCATTAATCTAGTGAAGATGAAGGTACTGCCTAAATTTACGTACCTCTTTCGCCACTCCCCGCAGTGGATACCCAAGTCCTTTTTCACTGCACTAAATAGACTCTTTTCTTCTTTCTTGTGGGGGTCGCGCCCGCCTAGGTACAAATTTTCCACACTTATGCGCCCCCTTTCCCAGGGGGGATTGGCATTTCCGGATTGCCACAAATACTTCCTAGCATCTCAACTGGTCACGGCCGTTTGGTGGCTAAATCCTGATCTATACAACTCGGCGGTTGCGGTGGAGGCGGCGGTGCTTGGATCTGTGGAGGCACTCACTCACTTGCTGTTTAGGGGCCCCAAGACCCCGCACGGGATCACTGCCTCCATGTCCGTGGTGCTGCCAGCCTGGAAACTCGGGCTGCGGCTCGAGGGTTATCCGGGCACGGCGGTCTCCCCCAACGCGCCTTTGTGGCACAATCCTGATCTGCCGCATCTCTATTCCCTTCCTGACCCGGTGGTGTGGACTAAATTCAACATCAAGAAACTCTCGGATGTGTCGCATGATCTCTCCTTCCCTCTATTGTCCCATTTTGTCAATACGTTTAATGCCCCGCCATCCCTAGTGTTCAGATACCTGCAGTTCTCTCATGCCTTCAAGGCCCAGTTCCCGCCCGGTGAGGCTCAGCTGGTGCAATCGGACCTGGAGCGGGTTCTGCGACATGACTGCTCGGAGCGAGCGGTGTCGGCTCTGTATGCCCACCTTCTCCGAGTCCACTCTCCGGAGCTCTCTGGCCTCCATGATCGCTGGGCCCGGGATGTCCCGGACTTGGACTCGGAGGATTGGATTAATGTGTGGGAGGTCCCCTTTAAGATGCTGGTCTCTCTCAGGGACAGACTCATCCAATTTAAGATAGTCCATAGAGCCTATCTCACCCCGTATCGTCTCCACAAGATGCATGCATCTCACTCCCCGGAGTGCTGGCGGTGTGGCCAGTCTCCGGGAGATTTCTTCCACATATTCTGGACCTGCCCCCATCTCTCTGACTTTTGGTCCGGGGTGCTTCAATTGATTGAAAAAGTTTCTCAGGTTAAACTTGATCCCAGCCCCAGAGTCTGCATTCTGGGTTTGCTTGATGACCTAGTGCCCCGGGTGGCTGATCGGACGCTGCTGGGTCTTTTGCTTTATTATGCTAGGAAATCTATTGTTTTGCACTGGCGGCGACGATAGCCACCCACGGTACTGCAATGGAAGATACTGGTGAACTCGGTACTTCCTCTTTACAAGGACACGTATACACATAGGGGCTGCCCGAAGAAGCATGACAGGGTGTGGAGGAAGTGGCTTGCCGATCCCTCTACGGCTGCGAGCGGCTGATGCGGGCCTCGTCCCGTCGCCCTAGGGCGGCCGGGGATGCCCGCGTCGGTCTTATTTGAGATATTACCCTCTTGTGCCTATGCCACATGTCTTGTCACGAGATAGCCCCCTGAGCAGCAGTCGGGTTTCATGGGAGGGATGTGTTTGCCTTTTATGATGTCTTTGCTGCTACGGTTTTTCCATTTGGACCCCTGCGTGGGTACCGTGCCTTAATGCCTGTACTGCCTAGTAGTTCGGGTCAGTGTGGACCCTGGCACCGTAGTTTGTTTTTTGTTGTTTTGTTTTATTTTCTCTGTTGAAAACTCAATAAAAAGATTTAAAAAAAAAAAAAAAAAGATCAGGTTTCAGTAGCCTTGTAAGATTTGTAAGTTACTCCTTTTGTATGTATGCGCTATCCTCTGTGTTTTTTTTTATAGATATATACTGTATTTATGTGTACTGTAGTATCCAAATACTCCCAATAACAACAGAAAAGGTTATAATAAGGATCCTTTCACACGGGCTTTCAGATAGGTCCACCTGTCCGTGTTTCATTCGGACCTGATTGGACACTCCATGCACCTCAATGGAGCAGCAGATGTCAGTGGTGACATGTCCACTGAAACCCGCTGCTATCCGATCCAATACTGTCCGTGAAATCCAGACCGATGGAAACCCTATTTTCCATCCCTCTGCAGGATCAGATCAGAAAGGATCGGATGAAAACAGACAGGCGGTCTGTTTTCATCCGATCTCCCATAGAGGAGAGCGGGGCACTGACAGGTGAGCAGAGATGGACCTGTCATCCACCTGCTCAGCAGGGATCGGCGGATCGATCCCCGCTGAGCAAAACGGAGTCCACCGGGTGGAAAGCCTGCGTGACAGGACCCTTTAGTACAGAGTGAACGTGCATTTTCTATCTAATCAGTAGCAGCATGTGTTCTTACATTGTCATCTCTGGAGGAGTCCTGGTGGAAAAACCACACAGCTTTCTCCTCTGCATCCAGGTGGGAGAAAATGAGGAGACAATTATGGTAGACAGAGGCCAGCTGTATGCTGTCAGTACATTTTATTTGTTGTTTTTAAATAATGAAGGCCTCTTGGTCCCCTTTATTGAAAAAGAGCCTTGGCTGATGGATGCATGGCCAGAAGCTGGGAGTAAGCAGTATGTAAGTGGTCAAAAGAGGATTGGATAGAGTCACGGGGGTGGAGTTGGACCTGATCTCTGTAAAAGTATCTCCCCCAGGGAATTCAGGGCATTTTTGAAGAAAGTGTGGTTGGAATGAGCTGCTCACCCTCCCACACCTCTTCTGGGATGGTCTGTCACAACTTTAGCAGCGTTTTTTGTCCTTGCCAGCATTTAAAGTTCCTTTAATGGACTATCTCCTTGATTGGAAATTGGAAGTAGGCTGTCTGTCCAGCACTTATGGTAAGGACAGCCTCCCTTTTGGAATTGAACTAGTTAATGTAAAAGAGCACTCACAGTACAACTGTGAGTGGCACTGGTTTAAAGTGTTTATACATGTTCTGGTGTTGGAAATTAAATAGAGCTGTGGCCTGGCCCTTAATAACTTAGGGCTCTTTCACATGGGCGGTCCGATCAGATCCGCCTGTCAGTTTTTTAGGCGGATCTGATCGGATCCTCCATGCAGCTCTATGGGGCAGCGGGTGTCAGCGGAGACACCTCCGCTGACACCCGCTGCCATCCGCATCCGATCCTGTGCTGAAATCTGGACGGATGGAAACCCTATTTTTCCATCCGTTCAGTTATCGGAGCGGAGCGGATCTGATGAGAGCGGACAAGCGGTCCACTCTCATCCGATCCCCCATAGAGGGCAGCGGGTGCTGAGACACCTCCCTCTCCGCTCTGCAAGTGGAGACGGAGCTGTCATCCGCCGGCTCAGCGGGGATCGCAGATCGATCCCCGCTGAGCAACACAGATCCGCCTACGGAGGCGGACCGCGTGAAAGAGCCCTTAATGGTTGTAAGTGTGTTTTTTCTATACGGGGGTGAGCAAGGGGTTGTTCATTATGTTAATGTTGGTTTTACCTAGGTCTATGCGCCTCAGCAGTCAAGGAAGATAAGAACTAAATATTTATTATGAGTGAGTGTAATCTAGAGTTTTAACTTCCTTGCAATTGTGTGAAAAGCAGAAGATTTAGGGTATTGTCATTCCATTGTGGTAAAATAGTCCTAAAGAAACCAAACTAGCTGGTGTGCAGATCAAAAGAAAGTTTCTCTGGCTGACTGTTGATTGTAGTGCTACCAAGATGACAAGTCTTAAGCCAACAGGGTTCTGCAGCTCTCAAATACTCCACTGGGTGGCAGGAACATTATTATACAAAAACAAAAAAAGAGAGCACACATCTGCCCTAGTGTAATTCAGCTTTAACCACTTCTGGACTGGAAGGATTTACCCCCTTAATGACTAGGCCATTTTTTGCAATTTGGCACTGTGTGATTTTAACTGACAATCCTAAGTCATGCTATGCTGTACCCAAACAAAATTTACATCCTTTTTTTCCCCACAAATAGAGCTTTCTTTGGTGGTATTTGATAGCCTTTGCGTTTTTTTTTTTTGCGATATAAATGAAAAGAGAAAGAAAATTTTGAAATAAAATGGCATTTTCTGCTTTTTCTTATAAAAAAAATATCTAATAAACTAAATTTTTGTCATACATTTAGGCCAAAATGCATTTAGCTGCATGTCTTTGATAAATCTCAGTAAGTGTATATTTATTTATGCGCAAAAGTTATAGTGACTACAAACTCTGGTGTATATACTGGAATTTACGTAGCTTATACTTTCTGACTGCCCATCTCATGTCCTGAAGTGCTAAAATGGCAGGGCAGTACAACCCCCCCCCCCCCTCCGCCCCAAATTACCCCTTTTTGGAAAGTAGACACCCTAAGGAATTTTCTGCAAGACATGTTGAACACATTGAATATTTAATATTTTAAGTCACAGGTGTTTGAAAAATTAAAAAAAAAATGTACACAAAGTTGTCACTTAAATGATATATTGCTCACACATGCCATGGGTATATGTGGAATTGAACCTCAAAATACATTCTGTTGCTTCTCCTGAGTACAGGGATACTACATGTGTGAGACTTTTTGGCAGTCTAGCAGCGTACAGGACCCTGAAAACCAATCACTGCCTTCATGCTTTCTAAGGGCGTAAATTGTTGATTTCACTCCTTACTACCTATCACAGTTTCGGGGGCCATGAAATGCCAAGATAGCACAACCCCCCCAAATGGTCCCTTTTCGGGGGGGCGTGTCCGACTTCCGGGATGTGAGGAGCGTTTTTAGGCAGCTCCGCCGCCACTGAATCATCCGCCACATAATTCTGCACCATCCGCAGCTCTACTCACCTCGATTTGCCTCATCCATACTCCGGGAAGCCTCCTGAACTACACGGACATGGTAAAGTACGGTAGGGATGTCCCGCTGTCCCCGGCAGGCCGCGGCTCGGGTTCCCCTGAGCAGGCCCAAGATGGCGGCCGCCCTCTGTCCCCAGCCATGGAGGCCTCGAATAGTCCGCTCCTGCCGTGGCCGGATGATGGGGGGGATTGGCCGGCACTGCAGCCTTCAACTAGCCTTACAGGGGGGGGCTGGAAACAAACCGGGCGGATGGTGGAGCCTACCTTGTTCCAGATCATGGACGCCATTAAAGGGTGCCAGGCCTCTCTAACATCCCACATAGATGCCCTGCGAGTGGATTTTTCCCTCCTTAAGGAAGATGTTAGTCTCGGCGGCAGAGCAGTGAATCAGTTCTGTGGAGGATGATGTCTTCCCTCTCCCTGCAACCATCCGGGACATACAGGCTGAACAGAGGGCGCAGGCTGCAAAGCTGGGCGATATGGAAGATCGCCTGCTCCGCAACAATCTCCGCTTTTTGGGGTTCCATGAGGGTGCTGAGGGGGGACAGGCAGGGGACTCCCTTATTGACTGGATGCGCAGGTCCCTGGGCCCGGATACTTGCGAGCAAGCTAGGCCCAGGCCTTTGCTTGCTCGCATTCTACACTTTAAAGACAGAGACGCAGCCCTGCGGAGGGCCAGGGAGCTACCTGACCTCAGCTTCAATAACAATATTATTACCATATTCCCTGACTTCTCTGCCTCTACGCAAAAACAGAGGGCTGCCTTCTTGAGTGTTAAAAAAAGGCTTAGGGACCGCCATCTCCCTTATAGCATGCTCTATCCTGCAAAACTTAGAGTGGTGCATAAAGGTAAAGTGCATTTCTTTCTGGATCCTGCTGATGCTGATCAATGGCTGGACTCGCTGGGCACAGCTTGATTTCCTGATGTCTAATGTGATGCTCCTGCACTGACCTGTCTTGTCTTATTATGGGATGGACTGCTGTTATGTCCTCTCCTCATTATGAGGGTTCCACCCTCCACAATTCTTTTTGCTACCCAGTTTATTTTTTGGTTGTTTCTGTTATCCTTTTCAGCGTTGAACCTAGAGGTCTTCTATACCTGAGGCTCATGTACTCCTGCAGCTCGGATGCTATATATCTGTGGAAAATGTTGTGACCCCGGAGGTCCACATGAACGATGCAACTTTGTGTACTTTCCCTACGGTTCTACACCTGGTTTGGTTTGGGGCATAGGTTCACAGCAGTTGAAGTTGCGAACAGGGTGGGGGGTTTGGGGCTTTTTTTTTGGGGACTGTTATCTGACCTATATATTTTCATGCCTTTTTTTTCTTGTTTTTTTATTTTTCTGAGTCCAGTGTTGCCTCTACTTCACGTGCTTGCCCTGGTGTCCGCTAGGGGCGCTACCTTCCCTGGCGGGGGCTGTCGTCGTCTCTTCTGTTATGATGGCTGAGGAAGCATTGACGCTCCTGTCTTGGAATGTCAGGGAGTTAAGAGGGCTCTTGTGTTCAACTATATCCAGAAGTACAAGCCGCATATTATTTTCTTACAGGAGACTCACCTGACTGGCTCCAGGACTATGGCTCTTAAACGGGCCTTTGTTGCGCATACTTTTCATGCCACATTTTCTAGCCATGCTAGGGGTGTCTCCATTTTGGTTGCACGCTCTTTAGGATGTACGGTTAAACAAGTGATTACTGATATATATGGTCGCTATGTAATCTTGCTCCTTCTCATTGATAATGTGGTATATACCTTTGTGTCTTTATATATCCCTCCCCCGTTCACCTTGGCTCTCTGGGATGCTATAATGTCCCAGCTTCTCCAGGTGGCGGAGGGACCGGTGTTGATTGCCGGGGACTTTAATTCTGTATTATCCCCTTGTACAGATAGATGCCCAGGTGAAGATGGGCCTTCTTCCTCGTTGGCGGCCTCCCTTGCCAGGCATACCCTGGTGGACTGCTGGCGATGGAAGAATCCGAATAGTAGGAAATATTCATGCTATTCTGCTTCCCACAGAACTCTGTCTAGACTTGATATGCGTTTGGCGTCTCTGGATTTGTTTCCCAAAATGTTGGCTGTCTCATATTTGCCCAGGGCTATTTCGGACCATTCTCCCATGCTGATAAGGTTTGGCCTTTCCACGGCGAGGGGACTTAAAACCTGGCGGCTCAGCCCATTGTGACTGACTGAAGAAATCTTTTCAATGCCACGGTTAAGGAGATTGCCCAGGTTAATCCGGAGACGGCTTCTGGGGCTATTGTCTGGGACGCCTTTAAAGCCTCCATGAGAGGTACGGTTGCAGGGGTTATTCACCAGTTAAGGGAGGACAGGGCATGGCGGGTGGAGTCTTTACAGTCGGAGGCGACTGCGGCAGAGCTGGAGTATGTTAGAATCCCTTCCTCCAACTGTTCTTTGTGGCGAGACAGCGCCTGACAATTGGACTTGGTACTCTTGGAAAAAACACAGAAAAAATTGCTTTATCAAAAACAACGTCTATTTGAATATGGGGACAAAAATAGTAAAATTTTAGCTTTTCTTTCTCGTTCTGAACACCCAGTTACGGCCATTTCGGCAGTTTATGAGGAGACCTCTCAATTATGCACCACTAGGGAGGATATCAAGGCAGCGTTTGTCTCCTTCTTTACAACCCTATACACCTCTCAGGTTTCCTATACCACTGCTGAGCTGGATGGCTATTTGCAACGCATACCGTTAGCTGTGCTGGAGGATGAGGATAGGTTGGCCTTGAAGGCACCTGTCTCTGTTGCAGAGATAGAGGCTGCTGTGGCTTCTTTTGCCGCCAATAAGACGGCTGGATGGCTTTCCGATCGAGTGTTATCTCGCTTATTCGGAACTCCTCACCCCGCGCCTGTTGGCCATGTACAAAGAGGCTTTTGATAGTGGGGAGCTCCCATCTTCTCTTCGGGAGGCCCTCATAGTTCTAATCCCCAAGCCGGGCAAGGACCCCAAACACTGTGAATCTTATCGTCCTATTTCTCTGATAAATGTGGACGTTAAGATTTTGGCTAAGGTCTTATCCCGTAGAGTGAATACCGACATATCTAAACTTATCCACCTGGATCAAACCGGCTTTATTCCCGAACGCTCTACGGCCATAAACCTGCGTAGACTCTTCACAAGCCTTCAGAGGCTCCGGACGCCAGGGTGGTGGTGTCCTTGGATACTCATAAGGCATTCAATTCGGTGGAGTGGCCTTACCTGTTTGCGGTTCTCGCGAGGCTGGGTTTTGAACCTACGTTTCTTGGATGAGTTAGACTACTATATAACGCCCCGGTGGCTAGGATTTGGGTTAATAACATTGTCACTGAACAGTTCTCTGTGAGTCGTGGTACCAGACAGGGGTGCCCCTTGTCGCCCCTGCTGTTTGCCATGGCCATAGAGCCCTTGGTGGCCCTACTTAGGGGGGATGAGCAGATACAGGGCTGTAGGATAGGGGATCTAGTTGAAAAAATGTCACTATATGCTGATGACATGCTTCTTTACCTGGCAGATTCTGATGAATCCTTGACGGTGGCACTGAGGGTGATTGAAGACTTTGGGCGATACTCTGGGTTTAGGGTCAACTGGACTAAGTCGTGATCTTTCCTTTTGATCCTACCTTGGTGTCCAAGATGGTTATTGCTCACCCGCTTCAGGTGGTTTCCAAATTTAAATATCTGGGGGTGATGGTTCAACAACCGGTCCGGTCTTATGTTGATAATAATATTACTCCGCTGATTCAGAGACTTAAGTTGACACTGTCCACCTGGATCAAGTTGCCTTTGAACTTGATGGGGAGAATCAATATTTTTAAAATGATTTACCTACCTCGTTTTCTGTATCTCTTCTGGCAGGCCCCGGTGTATCTCCCCAAGTCTCTTTTTAAAGCTATCGAGTCTCTCCTCACGTCCTATATTTGGGGGGGGGGGAAGCCGGCGAGGATCTCCCTTCAGACTTTGCAGCTCCCTGCTACTGCTGGGGGGCTGGCGGTCCCTGACCTCCAGGCATATTATCTAGCAGCCCAATTGACCCATGTGCATGCATGGTTCTTCCCTAACCTCCCGAACGTAGCGGTTACTACTGTAGCAGCAGTCATGGGATCCTATGAAGCCCTCCTAAACTCTTTGTACAGGAACGGTCCTTATCCTTCCGGGGGGGCAGAGATTTTGAAGCTTTCTTATAAAATAACGCATGTCTGTAATAATCGTATGGGAGGATCCTCCTTCAATAACTCTCCTAATGCTCTGTTGTGGTATAATCCTGGGCTCCCTGAACTGTATAAACTGTCAAATCCCCGAAGGTGGGCAGGCTTTGATCTGAAGTATGGGCATCAACTGTTTGAAGATCATGCTATCAGAATAGAGGTACTCACCAAGGCCGAGATGCCGAGAGCGGTTCACTGTTGCGACTAAGCGCACTCCGCCCCTCTGGAGGTGATACAGAGGGTGGATGGCACAAAGAGGCACAAGCTTCCAGCAGGCAGGGTAGAGCTTGCGTGGAGGTCCTGTAGAACTGGAGCAGAGACTGATCAGGATCCAGCAGAAGAAGTCCGGAGCAGGCTGAGGGTCAAGCACAGGTAAACAGACAATCCAGGTCACAGGCTGAGGGTCAAGGCACCGGAGATAGGAGACAAGACTGGGTCACAAGCAGAAGGTCAAGGTACAGAAGACTGAAGGTAAATCCGGGTCGCAGGCAGAGGGTCAAACTGTAAGATTCCGGGAACCCTTAATCACCACTTTCCTCTGTAATGCGTCCCACCTTTCTCTTCAGGTGGTACGCATATACCTTTAAGAACGATGATGTCACTGCTGAGCGCCGCAGAGCGGCTATTTCAACCGCCGGCGGTCTCACTCACATTGTTCGTTCAACCTGCCTTGCTATCCACATGCTTTCAAGCCTGTCTCTCGATCGGAACCTCCAGCCATTCCCTTTACCTGGAGCAGACCGGAACCTCGCTACTGATCCCTGTATCTCGCTACCGGATCATTCCTTATCTACTGGACCTCTCTAACCTACTAACATTACAAGTGATAAGTACCCCGCAGGGGAACCCTCCATAACCTTATTGCACTATCTACCTATGCACATTAAGGACTGTTACTACCTATCTATACTATCCTATCATCTGCACTGTTACATAGATTGCTAGCTCTTCAGCCTACTACCATCTATCATCTGCACTGCTGCATAGATTGCTAGCTCTCCTGTCTACTACTATCTATCCTTGCACTGGGTTAGTCTATCCTGTATTTGTCATCTGCTGTCCTCACCACCTGTTAGCATACTCGATACTAACCTATCTGCATTCCTAAATACCATCTTGAACTCTCCTATACAAAACCTATCAAGTGATTACCATCCTTGTCACTGTTCACACCTGTCCCTTCAGCACATCACCTTCATACTATCATATACATCCTATCACTCCAGGAACATCTCATTGAGTGTGTATATATCTGTATGTTGAAGCTGACAGGCCCACGGTGATGAGTCCTGGAGAGTTGGATCTGGTATTCAACACATCTCTACATGACTACTGAGTGGAGATTTTGCAGCTGCAAATCCAGCCTATAAATAAAAACGCAGGAGCGTTACAGATTGAACGAACCTTAAAAATGGATTCAGCAGAATTACCCACTCAAGTGACACAATTAACACAACAAGTAAAAAGCTTAATACTTGCTCTGACTGACGTACAAGAAAAGAATCAGACTCTGACACAGCAGGTAACCCAGCTCTCACGGCTTACTGCTATTCAGCCTCCTGAACCTAAAATAAACCCTCCTCTAGTGTTTACAGGTGATCGGAAAAAATTTTGTGAATTCAAAAACGCATGTCAATTGCTTTTTTTGTTAAAACCTCGTACATACCCCACTGATCAAATAAAAGTCTGTACCGTTATTTCATACCTGACGGGTGATCCACGGGCCTGGGTAGACTCTCTCTTTGAGAGTAATGATCAGATTCTCAACACCTATTCTTTATTTCTAGTGGAACTCGCTAGTTTATACGATGACCCCAATAGGCAGAGTACTGCTGATATTCAGTTGAGGGCCTTAAAACAAGGAAGGAGACCTGTAGAAGACTTTGTTTCTGAGTTCAAAAGATGGACCCTTGATTCAGGGTGGAATGACACATCTTTGCGAACTCAATTCAGATTCAGGTTATCGGAAGCTGTTAAAGACGAGCTCGCCCGAGCAGATTTACCTGGCACCTTGGAGGCCTTGATACAACTTAGTATCAACATCGACAGACGACTGCGAGAAAAAAGGGCTGAAAAGATGGGAATGCCATTGTCTAGTCCTTCTCAGATTTCGGCCGTTGACCCTACTCCCATGGATGTAGGAACCATACGCCCACCTTTAACGACTACTGAACGAGCTAGAAGAACATCCAGAAATCTCTGCATGTACTGCGCATCCTCGGATCATTTGATAAACACCTGTCCCCTTGTCCGCAAAAAAGAGGGTGAGTGTTCACATGTCTTGCTGGGAGGATTAACGACTTCCTTCTCTAACCCCTATCTTTTTGTTCATTTAAAATTACAGTGGGACCAAACTAGGATCACCACCAAGGCTATGGTCGACACTGGATCTTGTGGAAACTATATTGATACACGCTTTGTTACCTTAAATAAAATACCTATTATTTCAAAATCTAAGCCTGTTTCTGTTAGTTTCATTAATGGTATTCCACTGTCTTCTGGTCCAATCACCAACCAGACTCAGGCACTCCTTGCCACTACCAACGAATCACATGTGGAGACCATCACCTTTGACATACTATCCTCACCTCATTTTCCTATTATTTTGGGACTTCCCTGGTTACACACACACCAACCAATCATAGATTGGAAAAAACAGACCTTGGTTTTCCCTTCTCACTATTGTGAGAATACGTGTAACCTCCCATCTTATGGGAAGATTCTGTCTGTGGTGTCAGATGAAATTGCACCACTATGCTATCAGGATCTGTCCGAAGTGTTCCTTGAGAAAAATGCTCAAGTGTTGCCTCCCCATAGGGATTACGATTGCACTATCGATCTACTCCCTAACAGCAAATTGCCTTTCGGTCATGTTTATCCCCTTTCACAGGATGAACTTTCTCATCTCAAGGAATACTTGGATGAGAATTTGACAAAAGGGTTCATTAGACCCTCTACTTCTTCCACTGCTGCAGGACTTTTCTTTGTCCACAATAAGGATTCCAGTCTCAGGCCTATTATCGATTATAGGCAATTAAACACGATTACGATAAAGGATCGCTATCCTTTGCCGCTGTTTTGCGTGCGTTTCTAGTGCGGTTACTTTGCGGTACAACCAAGGAAACTTAGACCTTTGTGGTGTGTAAATGTGCTTTACTCTGAAAAAACAATCTGTACATACAAAACTATTACAATATTTAGGAGCATAATACAAGACTAGCAGATACAGATAAAGATAAAGGAGATATACTTAACTAAAGAAGTTTGTAGCCATGGAGTCTCATTCCAAAGCACATGGCTCAGGGAAGTCAGGTTTAGCTTCTTGCTTCATAGATGTTTCGTTTGAGACTGCAAACTTGCAGCTTTGAGCAGTCATTTAGACTTGTGATTAAGGAATATACCATCCCCCCAAACCAACCATTTGTCCTGAGGACAAAAGAGCTGTTTATCCATTGTTTGCACAGTGACTTTGAAGGGAAGGGGGTTAGGCTTGGCCAAACTTCCTTCCAAATCTCATTAAAAGAAAAGGTATGATCATTTAGTGTGCCACTGTTAAATATGCAATTTCCACAACAGCCGCTCATCCCTGAACTTATTGAACAGGTACGTGGGGCTACTTATTTCACCAAATTAGACCTGAAAGGGGCATACAACCTAATCCGAATCCGTGACGGGGATGAGTGGAAAACAGCATTCAGAACCAGATACGGACTATTCGAATACCTTGTGATGCCATTCGGGCTATGTAATGCTCCCGCAGCTTTCCAAAGATTCATAAACGACATCTTTAGAGACTTACTTGATGTCTGTGTTGTAGTATACCTAGACGATATACTTATTTATTCTCGATCTATGCCTGAACACATAAAACATGTAAGACTTGTGTTGTCCAGACTGCTCTCACACAGACTATATGTGAAATTAAAAAAATGTCTATTTCATAAAGAAGAAATATTATTTCTAGGATACTTCATATCCAAAACTGGAATTAAGATGGATATGAGTAAGATATCCTGTGTTCTAGACTGGCCTATACCAACAACTCGTAAGGCCCTACAGCGATTCCTTGGATTCTCGAACTTCTATAGGAAGTTCATCAAGAACTTTTCCGCTATTGTGAGACCTCTCACACAACTGACAAGTATAAAAAAAACATTCAAATGGTCAGAAGAAGCAAATCAAGCTTTCTGCTTGTTAAAATCAAGCTTTACTTCTGCTCCCATACTACGCCATCCAGACCCATCCCTCCAATATATTCTAGAGGTAGATGCGTCAAATATGGCAGTAGGAGCAGTTCTCTCCCAACGACCAACAAACACTTCATCACTCCACCCAGTTGCTTTCTTTTCAAAATCACTAAGCAGCCCAGAGGTGAATTACCCAGTGGGTGAAAAGGAGTTGCTTGCCATAAAACTGGCACTGGAGAATTGGCGACATCTGCTCGAAGGTACCCAGTTACCAATACTCATATATACAGATCATAAAAACCTTCAATACCTCCAGACTAACAAGACTCTCTCCCACCGGCAGGTACGATGGTCATTATTCTTTTTAAGATTTAATTTCCTAGTGACCTACACGCCTGCAGACAAAAATAAAAAAGCGGATGCGCTATCACGATTAACCGAAGATAACTGCGCCAAAATCCCTTCCATTCCCATAATACCCTATGAACGCATTATTGGTGTTGTCCGTTCCTTGAAGGAAGAGATTTTGCACAGTATAAGAATGGATTCACCTCCACCACAACTAAGTACTGATGCAGAAGGCTTCCTCTATTACAATGACAAACTCTATATACCCCCCTACTATGCGCACCAAGATTTTGGAGTTATCGCATGATGTGCCCATGGCAGGACATATGGGTATAACGAAAACCTTTAATTTGCTCACCAGGCAGTTCTGGTGGCCTGATATGAAGACGTCTGTACAAAAATTTGTTTCTTCATGTGACATCTGTGCAAGGTCCAAAATTGACACTACAAAACCATCTGGACTACTTTGTAGTCTACCAATACCCCAGGTTCCATGGGAAGTTGTATCCTTAGATTTCATAGTAGAACTACCACCCTCTAAAGGATTTAATACCATCCTAGTGTCAGTGGACCACTTGACAAAGATGGCACATTTCATTGCTATCCGTAGACTACCTTCATCTAAACAAACAGCAGAACTACTGATGAAACATGTGTTTAAGTTGCATGGAATTCCAAAAACTCTTTTGTCCGACCGTGGTTCACAATTCATCTCTGAATTTTGGCAAGCACTTTGTCAAATTTTACGCATTGAGCGAAAGCTCACTTCTCCCTACCATCCTCAGACCAACGGACAGACGGAAAGAGTCAACCAGTGCATTGAGCAATATCTACGTTGCTACACATCATACTTGCAGGATGATTGGGTGGATCTCCTTCCTCTAGCAGAATTTGCTTACAACAACGCAACCCACAGTACCACGAAGCAAAGTCCGTTCTACTTGAACTATGGGTTTCATCCCACTCTTCTTCCACCATGCATCCTGCCATCGAGTAACCCAGTAGCCTCGGATTACCTTACCCAAATAAAAGACTCTTTGGGCTTACTCAATACCACTATATCACATGCTCACAGTCAACAAAAAAAGTACTACGACCTTCGTAGAAGACCTTCTCCTCAGTATGCTATCGGGGACCTTGTTTGGCTATCGACAAAGAACTTAAGATTAAAAATCCCTAGCAAGAAGCTTGGACCTTTATTTTTGGGACCCTTCCCAATTAAAAAACTTATCGGAAAAGCTGCAATACAGCTCACCCTACCAGCAGATCTCAAGATCCATCCCATCTTCCATGTGTCGCTACTGAAGCCCCATGTTCCTAACCAAGGAATAAGGCCTACCATCTTGCCTCCACCTCCAATACAAGTTGAAGGCGGAGAAGAGTATGAGATCAAGGAAATTTTGGATTCTCGCATCCATAGAGGAAGACTCCAGTATCTCATAAGATGGAAGAACTATGGACCCCAAGACGACACCTGGCTAGATACCTCTGATATTCATGCGCCTAGACTTATACTGAACTTTCACTCGAAACACCCAGAGAAACCTGTCCTATAGGCCTTAAGGGGGGGGTACTGTAAGATTCCGGTACCTCCGGTACCCTTAATCACCACTTTCCTCTGTAATGCGTCCCACCTTTCTCTTCAGGTGGTACGCATATACCTTTAAGAACGATGATGTCACTGCTGAGCGCCGCAGAGCGGCTATTTCAACCGCCGGCGGTCTCACTCACATTGTTCGTTCAACCTGCCTTGCTATCCACATGCTTTCAAGCCTGTCTCTCGATCGGAACCTCCAGCCATTCCCTTTACCTGGAGCAGACCGGAACCTCGCTACTGATCCCTGTATCTCGCTACCGGATCATTCCTTATCTACTGGACCTCTCTAACCTACTAACATTACAAGTGATAAGTACCCCGCAGGGGAACCCTCCATAACCTTATTGCACTATCTACCTATGCACATTAAGGACTGTTACTACCTATCTATACTATCCTATCATCTGCACTGTTACATAGATTGCTAGCTCTTCAGCCTACTACCATCTATCATCTGCACTGCTGCATAGATTGCTAGCTCTCCTGTCTACTACTATCTATCCTTGCACTGGGTTAGTCTATCCTGTATTTGTCATCTGCTGTCCTCACCACCTGTTAGCATACTCGATACTAACCTATCTGCATTCCTAAATACCATCTTGAACTCTCCTATACAAAACCAATCAAGTGATTACCATCCTTGTCACTGTTCACACCTGTCCCTTCAGCACATCACCTTCATACTATCATATACATCCTATCACTCCAGGAACATCTCATTGAGTGTGTATATATCTGTATGTTGAAGCTGACAGGCCCACGGTGATGAGTCCTGGAGAGTTGGATCTGGTATTCAACACATCTCTACATGACTACTGAGTGGAGATTTTGCAGCTGCAAATCCAGCCTATAAATAAAAACGCAGGAGTGTTACACAAACACAGGTAAGCAAAAGTAAAGTCCGTAAAACAAGCCAAGGTCGGGTCCAGGAGAAGAGCAGAGTAAGTCAGGGTCAATCCGGGTAACAGCAGGTAAATGATCACACAGGAAAAAGGAACTCAGGTACAGGTAGCTGAAACACAAACCAGCAATTCCTCTGAGCACTTGCTCAGCTTTTATAGGCAGCCAGAAAGTCATGTGGTGCGTGTCATGTGACGACCAGTCTGCAGCTGAAGGTTTCTCTGACAGTGCCCCCCCCGAGGGGCGGCCTCTGGATGCCCAAACTGGACATCAACTCCGGGTGATTCACATGAAAAGTTTGGATGAAGCGAGGGGCGTGTATGTTTCTTGAGGGTTCCCAAGAGTTGTTTTCAGGTGGGTACCCCTTCCACTTGATTAGGTATTGGAGAAGTCTACCCCTCTTCCTGCAGTTCAGTATGGCTTCAACCTCAAATTCATTTTCTCCATCCACCTGGACCGGTGGAGGAGGCAGCTCCTCTCTTCCCGGGAAGGGGCTAGGAATCACTGGTTTTAGCAAGGATGCATGAAAAACAGAATGAATCCTGTAAGAGCTGGGTAAGGCCAATTCAAAGGCCACAGGGTTAACCATCCTCTTGATTTTGAACGGCCCTATGAACTTTGGGCCCAACTTCCGTGAGGGAAAAGGTAATCTGAGGTTAGCTGAAGATAACCAAACTTCCTCACCGACCTTGAAAACCGGGTTCTCCTTCCTTCCCCTGTTGTAGTACTTCTTATAGTCATCCTGGGCATTTTGCATGGTTTCCTGAATCCTTTGAAAGTTCTGTTGGATGGAGGCTATTCGATCTTGGACAGCAGGAACAGATAATTCAGGGGTAGCATTTGGAAGGAAAGAAGGGTGAAACCCAAAGTTAGACCAGAAGGGCATTTGGTTGGTGGCTGAATGAGTTGCAGAAATTGGTAGGCCTCATCGGGATGGGTGAAATATTTTTGCTCCCCGGTTAAGTCCGTGAGACGTAAAGTGGCTGGGTATGCCAGGGTGAATTTGATGGATTTGTGAAACAGGGCCTGGCAAATTGGTTGAAAGGCCTTTCTGCGTCGGGAAACTTCCTGGGAGTAGTTGGCGAACACCAAGAGTTTATGGCCATCAATTTGAAGAGATTTTGAATTGCGGAAAGACTTCAGGATATTTTGTCTGTCCATATAATTGAGATACCGCACTATAACTGAACGGGGGGGTGCGTCTCTCATTCGAGGGGGCCCCCAGGTTGTGAGCACGTTCCACAGTGCAAGCAGTCTGGATCCCCAGGGCCGCAGGAAGGCGTGTTGATGCTACCTCAAAAAGTGAATCAGCGCCAAACGATTCCAGAAGCCCAATGATCCGGAGGTTGTTCCTCCTGTATCTATTCTCTAGGTCATCCACCTTGTTTAATAGATACCTCTGAGTCTGCCTGGCCTGCTGATCCATGGAGAAGGATCCCTGCAGCTCATCTTCCAGGTCAGACATCCTGTGTTCAAGCTCTGTGAGTCTATGAGTGTGTTCCCCTATCTCCTTCTTTATCTGTGCAATCCCCATGGATATGGCCTTGTCTACGGCTTCTGTAATAGTAGGGGACAATAGTGTGGCCACTGCTTGAGCCAGGGAGGCTATTTGTGCGTCAGGTAAGGGGTTTGTAAACTGACCGTTTGCTGCAGTGCCAGGCTGGAGGGCGGCGTCCGCCATTTCAGCTTCAGAGGAGGCCGCAGATGAAGCCGCGGTCTTGATTTGCGGGTGCACCGCGGCCCTTCCGTGATGAAGGTAGCGATCCATGGCCGCCCAATCCCTGGGATGTTAGTGGGGGAGTCTTAGCATCCGAGGGCTCTCTGGGACTGTGTATGCTGGTGTGAATGCGGATTTAGCCTGGAGCCGCCGTCCCGCGCTGCTACCTACATGGGTGCTGGAACCGGAAGTAAGAAGAAATTTTAACAACAACTGTGTGTATGCCAAAGAAATGTGTCCCTTAGTAATCTCAGCCCGGGCAAGTATATCAAGCAAAGGCGTTGAGGCAAAGAAGGTGGATGGAATCAAGCCCTGTGCAAGAAATGCATGATGCCATTTTAAATATTGATAGAACCAATGCTGTTTCAAGTTACCACTCCAAACACAATTGTTGAAAAGATTTTAGGGTTCCATCAAAATAAAGCTGAGACAGAGCTGTGATTTCTGCTCTCTCCCACCTCAAAAAGCCTTCTAGCCGAGAAAGTTCCGCTAATCTATCATTGGACCAAAGTGGAGTATATCTGGTATATCCAACGATTTCTAAAAGAGTTTTAACTGTTTGTCACACATTGTACATCATTATGTACATCAAATTTATTGTAGGATGTGCAGATTGCCAGACCATTATTCTTGATCTTTAAGGATAGTTTACAGATGGGTATGGTGCCAGCTGATTGGAAAAAAGCCAACGTGGTACCAATATTTAAAAAGGGGCCGAGATATATCCCAGGTAACTATGATGTTAAGGGAACACATACAGGACGTTAGTAATGAAAACGGTATTATAAGTAGTAATCAGCATGGATTCATGAAAAATCATTAGTGCAAAACCAATCTATTAACCTTCTACGATGAAGTGAGCTGCCACCTAGATAAAGGAAAGCCTGTGGATGTGGTGTATCTGGACTTTGCAAAGGCCTTTGACACCGTTCCCCACAAACGCTTACTGTACAAATTTAGGAAGGTAGGTATGGACCATAAGGTGAGTACCTGGATAGAGAACTGGCTCCAGGGGAGAGTACAGAGGGTGGTGATTAATGGGGAGTACTCGGATTGGGCGGGTGTGGAAAGTGGGGTACCCCAGGGTTCTGTCCTGGGACCAATCCTGTTTAATTTATTCATAAATGATCTAGAGGAGGGGATATCTAGTACAATCTCAGTATTTGCAGATGATACTAAACTAGGCTTGCCAATATCTTCTATGCAGGATGTGGAAACCTTGCAAGCGGACCTGAACAAAATAACGGGGTGGGCAACTACATGGCAGATGAGATTTAATGTTGAAAAATGTAAAGTAATGCACTTGGGGGCCAGAAACCAGAAAGCAAGCTACTCACTATGGGGGAACCTCTGGGTGAGTCTAGGATGGAAAAGGACTTGGGGGTACTGGTAGACAACAAGCTTGGCAGTGGCATGCAATGCCAAGCCGCCGCAAGCAAAGCCAACAGAATACTGGGATGTATAAAAAAGGGGATTCACTCCAGAAATAAAGAGATTATTCTCCCACTCTACAAGACTCTGGTCCGGCCACATCTGGAGTATGCTGTCCAGTTCTGGGCACCGGTCCTCAGGAAGGATGTGCTGGAACTGGAGAAAGTCCAGAGAAGGGCAACAAAAATAATTAGGGGAATGGAGGACATCAGCTATGAGGAAAGACTACAAGCACTGAACCTATTCTCTCTGGAGAAGAGACGATTGAGGGGGGATATGATATCAATGTACAAATACTGTACTGGTGACCCGAGCATAAGGAACAAACTATTCAGAGAAAGGAGATACAATAAGACACGTGGCCACTCACTAAAACTAGAGGAAAGGCGGTTTAACCTTAAAGTGCGTAAGGGGTTCTTCACTGTAAGAGCGGTAAGGATGTGGAATTCTCTTCCACAAGCAGTCGTATCAGCAGGGAGCATTGATAGTTTCAAAAAACTATTAGATGGACACCTTAAAGACCACAACATACAGGGGTATACAATGTACGGTTAAAAGCAAACACACACACACATCATAGGTTGAACTGGATGGACTGATGTCTTTTTTCAACCTCACTAACTATGTAACTATGACTTTAAAAACAGTAGGAGTGTCTACCATCTGTAATGGATTTTTACCTTTAAGTACCTTTAAGGCATATTCTTTTAAAGCAACAACCATAAAAAACATTCTTGCACCAAGCAGAATTAAACTGAAATGAGAACACCAATCCCTACTCCAGAAAGACCTCCAAGAATACACCTTGATCGGCAGTAACAAATGTAATGGAATAAAAAATAGAGCAGGCACAATAACATCCATCAGTACAGAAGAGTAATATTCAATCATATCTCTCATAACTGACAGAGCTAGGAATGCACACTTTATGTAGATATGTGTGTATGCAGTATATGAGCAGAATGTACAATGCAAAGTCATATGAATGCTGACATGTTTTTGGCCATATTCCATACTCTGGGCTGTTTTTAGAGGGAGGCTTATTGTGAATGCATGTGTGTGTGTTTGTGTATGTGTGTATATGTATATATGTATGTCTATATATATATATATATATATATATATATATATATATACATATTTATAAATATATATATATATATAGACACTATATTGTCCACAGTATTGAGATACCTGCCTTTACACTCGCATGAACTTTAATGGCTTCTCAGTCTTAGTCCTTGGGGTTCAATATTGAGTTGGCTCACCTTTTGCAGCTATAAAAGCTTCAACTCTTCTGGGAAGGCTGTCCACAAGGTTTAGGAGTGTGTCTATGGGAATGTTTGACCATTCTTCCAGAAGCGTGTTTGTGAGGTCAGGCACTGATGTTGGACGAGAAGGCCTGGCTCACAGACTCTGCTCTAATTCATCCCAAAGGTGTTCTATCAGGTGGAGATCAGGACTCTGTGCAGGCTAATCAAGTTCCTCCACCCCAAACTCACTCATCCACGTCTTTATGGACCTTGCTTTGTGCACTGGTGCACAGTTATGTTGGAATAGGAAGGAGCCATCTCCAAACTGTTCCCACAAAGTTTGGAGCATGAAATTGTCCAAAATGTCTTGGTATGCTGGTGCCTTAAGAGTTCCCTTCACTGGAGCTAAGAGGCCAAGCCAAACCCCTAAAAAAGAAACCCACACCATAATCTCCCCTCCACCAAATGATTTGGATCAGTGCACAAAGACATGAATGAGCGAGTTTGGGGTGGAGGAACTTGACTGGCTTGCACAGAGTCCTGACCTCAGCCTGACAGAACACCTTTGGAATCAATTAGAGAAGAGACTGGGAGCCAGGCCTCCTTGTCTAACATCAGTGCCTGACCTCCACAAATGGTCAAACATTTCCATAGACACACTCCTAAACCTTGTGGACAGCCTTCCTAGAAGAGTTAAAGATGTTATAGCTGCAAAGGGTGGGCCAAATCAATATTGAACCCTACGAACTAAGACTGGGATGCCATTTAAGTTAATTTGCGTGTAAAGGCAGGTGTCCCAAAACATTTGACAATATAGTGTATATGTGTATGTATGTGTATGTGTACGGTATGTGTACATGCGTGTGTAAAGATGGTAGCCCCACTACTCTTGGACTAGGAATTATCACCATTAGAATCTGTATCACACCAAATTCTCATTTTTCCAATTACTGAGGTGCTTAATGTTAGATTATACCCATATAACCTCCACCACTAAATTTTACAGTACAAACTAAAATTTTATGCATAATTTTAAATACATATATACATTCTGTTTTTTAACATTTTTTATACGTTTTACACAGCTAAAGGGCCTTTTTATCACTTTTTAATTCATATATTTTTACTGTATATATCCTCCACACTTTGGATCCATATTGAAAATGTTTTTGTCATATTTTTATGTATTTCATCCAGTGTACTGTACACCTTTTTCCTAATAAAGTGGCCAATAAAGAGCACTGAAAATGCGTTGGTGTTTTAACTTGTTTTTATGATCAATAAATACCAACCTTCCAAGGTACTTGGAAGTACCTTTTTTTTGAATGGGCGCCTCTGCTGACCACATACTGGTTCCATGTTGGGGCCTTATTCTATCTACCACTTTTTCGTGAAGGTTGGCTTTAAGAAATACACTTGAATCTCAAATTTATCATGGTTTCATTGTTAAAAGGCAAGAGGGGTCTGAGAGCACACCTGATGCATAAAATATCTCAGCCTATTATGTCAAATCTTGGCTGCTATAGAAAAGGAGAGATCACAGGGTCTCATTATAGGCCCAGTTGATTTATTCATAGAAGCCATTACTACGGCTTCTATAAATGAAGCACAATATATGAATGGAGGGGGAACTATCAATCATCTGTCCATCCTCAATTCAGAGATCACTTTTCAATTGAATTGAGAAAATGGACGGAAAGAGTGGGCATAGTTGGGCTCTCTTAATAAAAGCCTGTAACAGTGCCTCAGTTCTGTTAACTCTTGCTGCACCTGAAGATTACAGTGGCAGGGGTAGGGGGCATCAGAGGATGGAAGATTTGAGTGGCAGGGTAGGGGACATCAAAGGATGGAAGATTACAGTGGCAGGGGTAGGGGGCATCAGAGGATGGAAGATTACAGTGTCAGGGGTAGGGGGCATTAGAGGATGGAAGATTACAGTGCCAGGGGTAGGGGGCATCAGAGGATGGAAGATTACAGTGGCAGGGGGCATCAGAGGATGGAAGAATACAGTGGCAGAGGGCATCAGAGGATGGAAGATTACAGTGGCAGGGGGCATCAGAGGATGGACACATCACACTAAGGGTAGGTAATGTTCCTTGTAATTCATTTGTATTTTTTTATTGTAGGTAAACTTGGGCTTTAACCTTAAAAAAAAAAAAGAAAAATCTGAAATTTTGTAATGTTGTTGAAACTTCCCTCAGCACACAAAATATACAGCAAGCAATATGTTATAAAAATGTTCAAAACACAGACGGAGGTTTCACAAGTCAAAGATAGTATGAGTCATACTCCTATATTATTGGTAGTGTTAGTGTTATAGGGAAATATGACTGTTCCAATGAAGTCACAGTGGGGGAGATTTATCACCTTTTTGAAAAATAGCGAAAGCAAAATATTTAAAGTAATTATTTGCAAGTGCCCCTAACCCCCCCAAGACCTATGAAACATTAGTGCTTAGTGAGTATTTGCTGTTCAGGGATGAATGCCCTCACAGTGAACCCTGCTTCCAACAGTGTAGGAGGGGGGTATGCCGGGAATACAAAACATACCAAGGCCGTGCCAAGCTTATACGCAGTCAATCTAAACCTTGCAGCCTTGCACAATGGTGTCCTGGGTGCTGTGTGCGGGTTTAGTCCTCCTTCACATCACCTGCTCAGTGGAAGCCAAACTGTGAGTAATTTTATTTGTTTTAGTATACAAGTGACAGCATTGATTATGTTACACAGGTTCTAGCTAAGTATCCCTTTATTTAGCTATCAAATGTGTACATTTAAGAAATTTGTGATACATAATATAACACTTTCAGTTTGTGTTGTTTGTATTTGGAAGAATGGGCATTGATTAGAACAGTGCAGTGTTGATTGTTCTTCCCGTTAGCTGGATGGAGGCTTTTGCTCTGATTCTTTGTGCGTAGAAACTCTATAATTAAAGGCAAAAAACACATCAAAGTCATAGCTCACCCTCACAGGAGCTGCTGATAGCCAGTGCATTCCTCCTCTTAATTTCAGTGAATACACAGTCAGGAACACAGAATTTCCTACGGTTCAATAACAGTTCCTCAATGTCTCAGTAACAGTCTAAGAAATGTGTATTTTATGCTTTTATTAAACTTGGATTGGGTGTGGAGAAGCATGGGATACCGCACAAAAACATTAATTGACTGGGGATGCTTCTCTTCACATTGTTCTGACAGAGAGCTCCCACAAGATTTACTACTGGCTAAGAAATGTCTAGGACTTACTTTTGTAGAACTGAGAACTAAACATAGTCACTAAGGCACAGAATTTTGGTCAGGACCATCAGTTGCCTTCACCAGGCTCTATTCAGCGAGGGATACATAGACTCACAATACCACAGGACATCCGGACACTTTTTCCCCCAACTTCTACCGGGCACTCTTCAGTGAGCCAGGCCATCAGAAAAACCTAGAAATGGGTCCCTCAGCTTAAACGACAGCTTGGACCTCATCCTACCAGCAGTTTTCCAGCAGACTGCCCTAAGGGACAGAGCCCCTTAGACAAGGGACTCCTCTTATAGGACTGGCCTCATGACATACTGCTCTGCCACTCCAGGCCTCAGTCAATTTATGGGCTCTCCAGCCACCTATGGGCACACATCCAAAGGGATTGGCTGGGTCCCCATAAACATTAAAGCTGCCTTTCCATCTTTACTGCCACTGTTGTTATAGAATCCTCTAGAATGCAGAGGGGACTAATAAGACCAGCAACATGTGAAACATTGAGCAGACTAAAATAATTAACCACTGCTCCTCTGGCTGCAGAGGAGCTAAACTAAATTTGCTTAGCAACCTACACTAACTAGGAGGTTGCTACAAAAGTTCCTTGCATAGATCTTGTTAACACCTTTGTGTTCTATATTTGAATTCACAATAAATGATTATGAGTAGAAACTGTTTGCTATAATGATCATTATTTTTAAAAATAATAAATAGAAAATAACAAGTGTCATGACACATTACTCAGATACTGTAGTTTAGTGAACCTACAGTATAGCCTGAATCTGAAATGTAGCTGATCATCACTGATCCTTTGATAGCCGCAGGATACAAGCATCCATAATGCATACACACCAGTCTGAAAAAGCAACACATTTATTCAACAATGTTAAAAGAGCAGTGAGTAAACCAATAAGGCATTAAGCGCTGCGCAAACTGTTGGCGCTATATAAATCCTGTATAATAATAAATAATAATAATAAGGCATCAATTCATTGAAAATCATTTCCAATGGGTTGCTACAGTTTGCCAGTTGATCTTTGTGCTGCTTAACCATTTAAAATTGAGAGCACATTTATATTTAGGCATTACAGTAACATGTAGTAACACATGCATGGCCAGAATGAATGGCAATACGCATACTGTGGTCCTGTGCAATGCTGTTTCTTTCATTTTGATCTGTGCTCAATGCACTAATGGAAAGTAGGCAGTGCACCCACATGCTGTGCATAGCAATGGACTGCATTAAAATGGGTCTTGTCTGATTGTGGGACAATGGGAAAAATGTAATAAAATTGGTACACTCATCTGGTGTAGTCGTGCATAGTAGCCAATCAGCTTCTAGTTTCAGCTTGTTCAATTAAGCTTTGGCAATAAAGCCTAGAAGCTGTTTGGATTCTATGCAGGGCTGCATCAGATTTTGCACTCTCCAGTTTTAGGAACTAACCCCCAATGTGTTGGCTACCCATTTATAATGAAGCAACATACCACACGATTAGGGATGATCGAACTTTTGAAAAGTTCGGTTCGACCAGAACACCCGAACTTCCCGAAAGTTCGGCCCGGATTTCAGAACCCCATTGAAATCAATGGGACCCGAACTTCGGTAATCAAAAAACACAATTTTGAAGCACTAAAACCCAATAAATGCCCCTAAAAAGTGCTTAGGGTTCTGGGTCATGCCCCAGGGACTATTAATCACACAAAAAAAAGTTCTTAAAAATTGTCGTTTTTGATAGAAAGCCAATTATTGAAAAAATTATTGAAAAAAAAATGAGATTTCTTTGGATGTCACACCTGGGCATTTTTGTTGCAGGCGTTTTTTTTTTGGGCATTTTTTGGGCGTCTTTGGAGGCAGGCATAACATCTGAACTTCTGTATAGGGGTATATATACACAAACACACACATATATGTATTTATACACATACACACATATAGGTGTGATAGGAGCGAAGCCCTATGGCTGCAAATAATTTAATTAGCGCAGCCATAGGGTTCTGCAACTTTCACACCTATATATGTGTATGTGTATATATACATACATGTGTGTGTGTATATATACCCCTACACAGAAGTTCAGATGTCATGCCTGCCTCCAAATACGCCCAAAAAATGCCCAAAAAAACACCTGCAACAAAAACGCCCAGGTGTGTTGTAGCAGGCGTTTTCTTTGGGCATTTTTTGGGCGTCTTTGGAGGCAGGCATAACATAAGAACTTCTGTATAGGGGTATATATACACACACATATATGTATTTATACACATACACACATATAGGTGTGATAGGAGCGAAGCCCTATGGCTGCAAATAATTTCATTAGTGCAGCCATAGGGTTCTGCTACTTTCACACCTATATATGTGTATGTGTATATATACATACACGTGTGTGTGTATATATACCCCTACACAGAAGTTCAGATGTCATGCCTGCCTCCAAAGACGCCCAAAAAATGCCCAAAAAAACACCCAGGTGTGCTGTTGCAGGCGTTTTTTTGGGCATTTTTGGGACGTCTTTGGAGGCAGGCATAACATCTGAACTTCTGTATAGGGCTATATATACACACACACACATATATGTATATATACGCCTACACACATATAGGTGTGATAGAAGCGAAGCCCTATGCCTGCAAATAATTTCATTAGCGCAGCCATAGGGTTCTGCTACTTTCACAACTATATGTGTGTAGGTGTATATATACATATATGTGTGTGTGTGTGTATATATACCCCTACACAGAAGTTCAGATGTCATGCCTGCCTCCAAAGACGTCCACAAAAAAGCCCAATAAACGCCTACATCAAAAACGGCCAGGGGGGGCGTGGTCTGGACATGGACGGCTGAGGTTGTGCTTTCACTGAGCTCCGTGCCTGTGCGACCCTTACCCGGCCGACGTTCACTGCTGACGCCCGGGATGAGATCAGCGAGGCGCAGGAGGTCAAGGGGATGAGATCAGCGAGGCGCAGGAGGTCAAGGGGAACGGCTGGACCACCGAATACACCCCGCCGGAACCCGGTTCGTGGAGCTATTCAGCACTTTTTCTCTCCTACACCGGCTCCCGCCGCCGCCTCCAACATGGCGGCTGCACGCTCTCCCCCTCTGCAGGATGCGAGCCCTCCTCCAGCATCGCCGGCTTCCACCGCTGCCTCGGAAACCCTGTTGGACACTCCGGCTGCCTTTGGAGCCCCGGGACCCAGCCCTTCCCATCCGACTACCCAAGTGGAGGTGGACTCTGAACTCCGCGCCCTGTTGCGCGCCCTCCCCACAAAGGCCGACATCGAGGCGATCGTGGGTCGCCTGGAAGCGAAACACCGCCAAGAGGTGACCGCGGTCCGGGCTGAGGTACAGACTGTAGCTGATCTGGTATCGGCGGGGGAGACCACCATACAGGCTATGGAGGGACGCCTGGCCTCGGTGGAGGCTGCACTGCGGTCCCAGGAGGAGGTGACCATTGCCATGCAGATCCATATGGAGGATCTGGAGGACCGCAGTCGGCGGAACAATGTCCGGATTAAGGGCCTGCCCGAGGCCACGGGTGCTGATGACCTTCCGGCCACGGTCACCGCGATCTTTGCGCAGCTATTGGGGGAAGATTTACCCCCCCGCATGGACTTTGACCGCCTGCACAGAGCGCTGGGCCCGCGTTCTTCGGACCCGGACAGGCCACGTGACGTACTGTGCCGCCTGCATAGGTTTGCCCACCGTGAACTTATCATCCGGAAAGCATGGGATGTGGGCACCCTGGACTTTGATGGGGCGGCCCTCAAGTTGATGCCGGACCTCTCCAGGGCCACGTTGTACCGCAGGGCCTTGCTGAGACCTCTACTGGACCTGGCTCGCCGCAGTGGCGTCACCTACAGATGGGGATACCCGCTTTCTGTCACCTTCCGTAAGCCGAACTCCTCCTTCACACTCCGCTCCCGAGCGGAGCTCCCTGCGCTCTTTGCCTTTTTGGAGGCTGACCCTATTCAGGTACCCAACTGGCTCCTTCTGCTGCCCAGGCCGTCGGATCGCAGGCCACCTTCCTCCGGAGGCTTTCTGGGATCTCCCCGTCCTCAACGCTCCAGACGGAACTCCAGGCCCCGGGCGCCGGAAGCACGTAGAGAACCTTGAATGTATTTACCCTTCGTCCCGGGCACCCTCTGATGCCCCGAAGCACCTCGTCAGCTGGCTGAACTGATCCCTGGTCCCTTCACCTTGCCCTGCAGATGACGGCTTGACTCAGGTTTGCTTGTTGATGGTAACCCCCCCCCCCCTTTTTTTTTTTTTGTTTTCTGTTCGGGTTGTGCCTCCCCGCAGATGCCCCTGCTTCGCCTGCATGGACTGGCCTTGCTGCTCCCCCACTGACTGGCAATTATTTCACCCGCTGCTCCCACTGTCCGAGGCGGGGGGGTGCTAGGTCCGGGCACTGCCAAGACTGACGTCATGGACCGTTCTATTGTCCCCACTTTGGGTGCCCGCAGCTGCTGCAGCCTGCACTGCCATCCGCAGTGCTGTACATGGAGTCCCAGGGGTGGTTACCTGGGGGGGTCGCCTGTGGGCTCCCCGTGGGTTGTGTGGGGTGGGGAGGGGGATTGGGGTGACCTGCTGTGGGGACCTGCACTTGTTCTTATGGGGATCTGTTACCGGGGACGTTATGTTCTTATTGTTATTGTTTATTGCACTGTTCGCTCCTGCGATCCTCGCATGCCCCAGAGCGGGGGGGGTCCTCTGACCCCTGGTCTTTTGTGGGCCACTTAGCGATGATGCAGTTGGCTGTGATTACACTACCTGTTTTCATTATGTGCCTTAGATGCTGCTGTGGGTACTAGACTTGCCCTGAGGGGCCCTCGGTCTGCCCCCTCCACTTCCAGACACGCTGCTTTTCCTCGCTTCTGTTTCTGATGTCTATCCTACATACCATACTTACTAATGGGTCTCTCTCTCTCATGACGGTATCCTGTCTCCCTCGCCTCCTACTCTCTACTCTCCCTCCTATACACGTACACGGTGCCGGGTGGGCCGGACAGCCGGACTCGGGTTCCATTTTTCCTGGGTTTTTTTTTTTTTTCTCTTTTTTGTACTTCCTGGTCTGTCCTTCTCCAACCCCCGACCCCCAGTAGGTTGACGCCTGGTGGGCTCCGTGCCTCCTGGCGCTCGTGCAGTAATTTCTGCTCTCTAGTTTTGCTATCTCCTCCCCTCCTCTGCTTCTTTCTCCCTCTCGCACTCTCTCTATCCCCTCCTACTCCCGTTCTTGTTTACTCCTGATCTTTGCCCCTTCCCACCCCCCTCCCTTTGTGTGTACCCCCCGCTCCGTACGGGCCCATGGACGCCATTCATATTGTTTCTTTGAACGCCAAGGGGCTCAACGTCCCCGAGAAACGGAAAGTCCTCCTCAATGAACTTCGCCGCAGTAAGGCGGATGTGGCTTTCATTCAGGAGACCCACTTTCGGGACGATCGCCTTCCACTCCTTAAGAACCGTTTCTATCCCTTTGCATACCATGCCACTAACCCTGTGGCGAAATCTAAGGGAGTCTCGATCCTCCTCTCTGCTAAAGCTCCCTGGCATTGTGAAGGAACGCTGGTGGACCCTGCGGGCCGTTATCTGTTTTTGAAAGGGACTCTGGGCCCAGCTCGCCTCACCTTCGCGTGCGTGTACGCTCCTAACGAGGGACAGGCCTCATTCATGGTGGGCGTTCTGGAGAAATTGAACGCGTTTCAGGAGGGACAACTCGTTCTGGGGGGAGACCTCAACCTGCCGCTAGTGCCTGATGTAGATACCTCCTCGGGGACGTCCTCGATTCCCCACGGACACCGGAAGAGGTTTTTGCAAGCCCTCCACGGTGCACAGCTGGTGGATGTCTGGAGACTCCAGCATGGGGGGGAGCGGGACTACTCGTTCTATTCCCCACCCCATCAGACGTACTCCCGTATCGATTATTTCTTGGTGCCACACCGCCAACTCCACGCGGTGCGGTCCACCTCGATAGGATCCATCACCTTTTCAGATCACGCGCCCGTCTCCCTGACCTACTCCCTGACTGAGGGGTCGGAGCTGGGGTCCAGGGTGTGGCGTTTGAGCGACTCGCTCCTCCAGAACGCCGAGGTACAAGCGGAGGTTCAACACGAGCTTTCTGAGTTCTTTCGGGTAAATGTCCCGGACGACTGTGACGCGGGCATGATATGGGAGGCCCACAAGACAGTGGTGCGGGGACTTTTTATTAAACACGGCTCCCGTCTCAAGAAACAGCGCCAGCAGCTACTGGAGCGACTGTTGGACGAGATCCATGCCCTGGAAATTAGACATAAGCGTTCCTTTTCGAGAGAATTGGAACTGGAATTGATTGCACTCCGCCAAAAGGTTCAGGACATCCTCTTTATGAAGGCTAAAGCTGACTTGCAGAGGGCACGTCAGAAGTTCTATCTTTCTGGCGACAAATGTGGCCGGCTGCTGGCGTCCTCCATTCGGGCGCAGAGGTTGGCTAATTACGTCCCACACGTTCTGTCCCCGTCGGGGCAGCGGGTTGCTCTCCCGAAACAGATCGCCGCGACCTTTCGCGACTTTTTCTCCACCTTATACAACCTCCCCCCCTCAGTGTCCCCCGCATCTCATCTAGAGGAATATATCGCCTCAGCGCACTTGCCCTCCCTTGCGGCAGAAGACTGTGAGTCGCTGGAATCCCCGATCACGCTGCTGGAGTTGCAGGGCGCTCTAGGCTCCTGTAAGGCGGGTAAGTCCCCAGGGCCCGACGGCTTCACACTCCCCTACTTCACCACTTTCCTACCCACCCTCAGCCCTCACTGGGTGAAGTGGCTCAACCTTCTGGGATCTGGGGAGTCTGCCTTCCCGAGGGACTCCCTTAGGGCACACATCTCCCTCATCCCGAAGGAAGGAAAGGACCCCTCAGCCTGCGCCAGTTATCGCCCAATCTCATTATTAAATGTGGACCTGAAAGTGTTCGCTAAAATCTTGGCGAATCGACTTGGACCTTACATGTCCCGTTTAGTCCATTTGGACCAGGTCGGCTTTATACCATCCAGGGAAGCTCGTGATAACACGACCAAGGTCCTCAACCTCATCCATGTTGCCCGGTCCACTAATACCCCTTGCGTTTTCCTGAACACGGATGCCGAAAAGGCCTTCGACCGGGTCAGCTGGAGGTTTATGACGTCCACCTTGCGTACTGTGGGCCTCGGTGCCACCATGCTGTCCTGGATTGGACATCTCTACTCGAACCCGACTGCGCAGGTGAAGTGCAATGGAGTCCTCTCAGACTCCTTCTCGATCTCCAATGGCACTCGTCAGGGCTGCCCTCTCTCCCCCCTTCTCTTCGCCCTCTCCCTAGAGCCCTTTCTGTGTAGGGTGAGGGCGAACCCGGACATCACCGGACTTACCGTTGGGGACTTTGAATGTAAGGTCTCTGCATACGCGGACGACCTGATGTTTTCCTTGACCAACCCTGTCGTCTCTGCGCCTAACCTTCTCAAGGAGTTGACGCTATACGGTACACATGCTAACCTGAAGATCAACCTCGGTAAGTCAGAGGCGATGGGGGTCGCTATCCCCCCGACCTTAATGGCCACCATTTCTTCCTCGCTGCCTTTCCGCTGGACCAAAGGGGCGCTTACGTACCTGGGCACCCGTATAGCGCCGATTATCTCGCAGCTTTACGAGCTCAACTTCGCCCCACTGCTCGTCACGGTCCGCCGCCTCCTTGAGGCCTGGTCGACCGGCCTTCACTCCTGGTTCGGGAGGTGCAACCTGCTGAAGATGACGGTCCTCCCTAAGGTTTTGTACCTGCTTCAGGCTCTCCCAATCAAACTTCCATCTGCCTTTTTTAAACAGCTGCACTCTCTCTTTGTACGGTTCATCTGGGCCACGGGTGCCCCACGCTTGTCCCGGGCACTTTTGACGTTACCCAAGCACTGTGGCGGCCTGGCCCTGCCGGATGTGCACAAATATTACTTGGCGACGCACCTCGGTCGCCTTCTCGACTGGCGCAGGCACTCCACATACAAGTTGTGGGTTGGCCTGGAACTGGCGCAATCTACGATACCCCTAGGGGGCGCCCCCTGGTGTAAGGGGCACTGGCCACCTGCTCTGGTATCCCACCCTACGATTGGGGTTACCCTCTCTGTGTTGTCCCCGGTAATCCTTAACCCTGCTATTTCTTCTGCAACTTCCCCGCTGTTTCCGATTTTGGGGAATCCGGCGTTCTCTCCGGGCCTGATAGATCGGACGTTCCAACCGCTGGTTGACCGTGATATGAGAGTGGCTTCTCGTTTTACGTGTCCAGGTGGCTGGCCCTCCATAGCAGAACTGTCAGACCCGACGGGGCACTTTGCCCTTACCTTTTGGCCGGCTGTGCAATTACACCACTTTCTCTTTTCCCTCCCGGAACCTGACCTTTTCAACAGGGAATTGACCCCTTTTGAGGAACTTTGTGAAGGTGAGGGAATGCTCCCACACACACTGTCTCAGGCTTATCACCTCCTGATCTCCCCGCCGGAGGATTTCACCCCTCCTTTCCTTTCCAAATGGGAACAGGATCTCCAGATTTCTCTCTCACCGACGCAGAAGCTCAACATCTGCACAATAGCTTTAAAGACGCCGACCTGTACCAGACTGCAGGAGTCCAACTATAAGTTACTCACCAGGTGGTACAGGGTCCCTTCCCGTCTGAGCAAAATCTTTCCGGGGACCTCCGATACCTGTTGGCGCTGTCAGGAAGACAGGGGTACCCTGCTTCATGTATTCTGGTCCTGCCCGAAACTGCGAGACTTTTGGACCGCGGTGGGCTCCCTACTACGTGATCTGACCGAACATACTATTCCGGACACGCCGGAATTTTTCCTCTTACAACGCACCAGCATCCCCCTGAGGAAATATAAACTTTCTATTGTGCCCCATGTCCTCTGTGCGGCTAAATCCTGCATTCCGCAGTACTGGAAGACCTCCCGATCGCCCACCATCAGGGACTGCATGCGGAGGCTGGTCGAGGTGAACAGACTGGAAGATCTGACCCTTACAGCGCTCCACCAGCGTGAGAAGTATGAGAAGGTATGGGGATACTGGAGGGTTTTCGTCCTGTCAGAACGGGGAACTTCTCTGTTGGGCTCCTGAGTCTGGCCGAGAAAGTCGTCCCCGGAGGGAGTGGTCCCCGGGATCCGGTGCGGAGCGGTCCCCCCCCGCCTCCCCCTCTTTTCCCCTTCCTTCCCCCCCCTCCCCCCTATTCCCTTGCCCCCCCCCTGTCGATGTGTGTTTGTCCCCCACTCTGCCTGTCCTCTTCTTTCTCTTTCCTGCCCTTTCTTTTATCTCTCTAATGCTGTCTTAGCCTTATTTCCTAAACCTTGAACTGGAACTGTGCTGCGCAGACGATGAGTCTGCATTGGTCACTGTCACTTATTTGGTACTAGCGCACAACAACCTTGCATACCTCCACACGGGCCTAGTGCCCCGGAAACTTGATTATTTGTATTTGTCGATGCTTATATGACACACTTGTTTTCCTCTGTTGATGCTCCCGTATTTGTCCTGACCTTTGCACTAACAGCACGTATGTGCGTGCTTTCTTTCTATTTACTTGGTACTTGCCTCGGTGATTTACATGTTTTTGGTTATATTACACTGTACTGTACTGTTTATCTGGTTCAACTTTTACAATAAAATCATATTTGAAAAAAAAAAAACGGCCAGGTGTAAAAGTAGCGAAGCCACTATCCTGCTCTATTGCAATTCTAATACAAACAATCTTTTTTCTATTGCAGTCACCCTGACATGGAAGGGTTTGGTCACCCTGGCATAGCAGTCAGAGTCAGTTCACCCTACACTACACTACGGTCACCCTGGCACTTAACACTTTCCCTACAGAAACTAGATTTTTGAATCTAACTATAGTGGAAAATAGTACCCTAACTACACTAGATGTCCCTTTCCTCACACTAATAATTGCTAAATGACACTTTTGAAGCAGGAGTAACAGAACTGCTTCCACTCTCTTCCACATCCCTGTATTACAATGCTAGCGATTTGGTGGGGCTATCTTATATACTGGGGGGCGTAGTCACTACTGATTGGCCTCTGGACCCCCTAGTCACTCGAATCACATTCCTAGCATCCTCCTGCCCCCTCAATTGGCTTTTACTGATGGTTCTGGTCCAATCACAGGCTTTTAAAGCCCAGTTCCTGTCCCATTGCATTTTGGTCGGTTCTGGTTGCCGAATTCCGAACTTTTTCAGCAAAAAGTTCGGAATTCGGCCGAATTTTGAACAGTCAATGTTCGGGTCGAACCGATGGTCGACCCGAACCGTTCGATCATCCCTACACACGATAACATGTGTTGTGAATGGGCCCTAGTTTTATTGCTCTTAAAGGCACCAGAGAAAATGTACTACAGATTGTATTCATTTCATCTTTTAAAGTATCCATACCTGGAGTTAAATCGTCACTCAACCTAAATCATTTCAATGCAGTTCTTAACATTCAGAACCCGTGGGACAGCTAGAAAATTTGGCAAGGCCGAAAACAAGTTTATTTACTAAGAAATCTTAATTTTCCCACTGCTCCCACTCCCCTACATACCTTACTTACAGTATCTCACAAAAGTGAGTACACACTTCACATTTTTGTAAATATTTTATTATATCCTTTCATGTGACAACACTGAAGAAATTGCACTTTGCTACAATGTAAAGTAGTGAGTGTACAGCTTGTATAACAGTGTGAATTTGCTGTCCCCTCAAAATAACTCAACACACAGCCATTAATGTCTAAACCACTGTAAAAAAAAGTGAGTACACCCCTAAGTGGAAATGTCCAAATTGGGCCCAGTTAGCTATTTTCCCTCCCTGGTATCATGTGACTCATTAGTGTTAGAAGGTCTCTGGTGTGAATGGGGAGCAGGTGTGTTAAATTTCGTGTTATCGCTCTCACTCTCTCATTCTGGTCACTGGAAGTTCAACATGGCACCTCATGCAAAGAACTCTCTAAGGATCTGATGAAAAGAATCGTTGCTCTACCTAAAGATGGCCTAAGCTATAAGAAGATTGCCAAGACCCTGAAACTGCAGCATAGTGCCCAGGACCATACAGCAGTTTAACAGGACAGGTTCCACTGAGAACAGGCCTCACCATGGTCAACCAAAGAAGTTGCGTGCACGTGCTCAGCATTGTCAAATCCAGAGGTTGTCTTTGGGAAATAGACGTATGAGTGCTGCCAGCATTGCTGCGGAGGTTGAAGGGGTGGGGGGTCAGCCTGTCAGTGCTCAGACCATACACTGCACACTGCATCAAATTGGTCTGCATTGTTGTCATCCTAGAAGGAAGCCTCTTCTAAAGATGATGCACAAGAAAGACCGCAAACAATTTGCTGAGGACAAGCAGACTAAGGACATAGATTACTGGAACTATGTCCTGGGGTCTGATGAGACCAAGATAAACGTATTTGGTTCAGAGGATGTCAAGCGTATATGGCGGCAACAAGGTGGGGAGTGCAAAGACAAGTGTGTCTTCCCTACAGTCAAGCATGGTGGTGGGAGTGTCATGGTCTAGGGCTGCATGAGTGCTGCTGGCACTGGGGAGCTACAGTTCATTGAGGGAACCATGAATGCCAACATGCCATGAATGCCAACATGTACTGTGACATACTGAAGCAGAGCATGATCCCCTCCCTTTGGAGAATGGGCGCAGGGCTTTATTCCAACATGATAATGACCCCAAACACACCTCCAAGACAACCACTGCCTTGCTAAAGAAGCTGAGGGTAAAGGTGATGGACTGGTCAAACACGATTCCAGACCTAAACCGTATTAAGCATCTGTGGGGCATGCTCAAATGGAAGGTGGAGGAGTGCAAGGCTTCTAACATCCACCAGTTTCATGATTTAGTCATGGAGGAGTGGAAGAGGACTCCAGTGGCAACCTGTGAAGCTCTGGTGAACTCCATTCCCAAGAGGGTTAAGGCAGTGCTGGAAAATAATGGTGGCCACACAAAATATTGATACTTTGGGCCCAATTTGGACATTTCCACTTAGGGGTGTACTCACTTTTTTGCCAGCAGTTTAGATATTAATGGCTGTGTGTTGAGTTATTTTGA
This sequence comes from Pelophylax lessonae, assembly GCF_965119305.1. Lineage (NCBI taxonomy): Eukaryota > Metazoa > Chordata > Amphibia > Anura > Ranidae > Pelophylax > Pelophylax lessonae. The sequence goes on along the minus strand of NC_138776.1, from coordinate 80,243,732 downwards.
GGGGACAGCAAATTTGCATTGTTATACAAGCTGTGCACTCACTACTTTGCATTGTAGCAAAGTGTAATTTCTTCAGTGTTGTCACATGAAAAGATATAATAAAATATTTACAAAAATGTGAGGGGTGTACTCACTTTTGGAAGATACTGTATAAACAAAAGATGACAGCATTTAATTATATAAAATTCTTCAGTTGTGTATAGATATGTAGCACAGCGAATTCAGGGTTCCAGGTCCATTCATAAGGAGTAAAAAATAAAAATAAATAACAAATAAAAAGCAAAGGTCCCTCAAATGAAGTGTAGTCCCCCAATGCTTCTATTTGTCATTTTTAATTGTTTATTCATGTAGAAGAGGACTTGGGCTGTAAAACATGTTAGGTTCATACATTGTATTTTATTGAGTTACTTCAGTCTCTTCCTTGGATCATTTGCCAATGCCAAGTGTTCAATGAAGACTTTTATTCTATCTTGAACTTGAGTTTGCCCTTTGAGTACCATAGAAAGAAGATGGTTGTTGCTAAATCTAGCCAGTAATGTTTGGATCCAGAAACAGTTGCATGTTTATTGGCTATACCCGAGTCTTGGAAACAGTCCCATGGGGGCCATACTTGGGGAAAGAACCAATCACCTTTATGTCTATGCCAGCAATGTTCAAAAGGATTACTGAGGGATAGCTAAATTTTCTGACTTCTGTCTTATGTCTATGGGTACCTTAAAGTGTATGTCAGGGTAAAATATTAAAAAACATATGCAGTACATCTCTACAATACATACACCTTTTACCTTAATTTATCCATTTAAATAGTCTGCAAGTATTAAAAAAATACCTATAGATCTTCCAGAAATGCATTCAATTCAGCACCCAGGTCCTATTGTGTACAAACAACACAGCATTTTTGTGGACTGCGTGATGTCAGTTTGCCCAGATTACATTTTTTTAAACGAATGAATCCTCTCCCTATCCGATATCCACAGAACTGTAAAGGGCTAATTAGGCTTCTAAGATAACACAGAAGTGTGCACAGGACAGCTCTAAATTTATGATCAGCTAATATTTTTACACATGTAGCACCCTCCTAATCAGGTGCTAGATAGCAGGTATAGTTTTTGGCTTTCACTGCTTAACAGGAAAGCAGTAGGTAACGCATTTGAGTTTTCTGCTTATCAGGGAGCTGGATCTACTAGTTAGGCCTGCTCCATGTGTTCAATGTGTGATTCATGTGGGCTGAGGGAGTGTCCCCACTGTATCCAATGGAGAGGTACATTGGACAGTGTAGGAAACCCAGCCAATGACACACAGGCTTTGATACCATCCCATGGGTTTGGCACAGAGAGTGGTGCATCATGGTATAGGGTATAAAAGCCAGGAGCACATGAGGCAGGGGGTCTTTGGGCGGGAAGTCAGGTCCCGGAAGGAGGGTGACAGCTGTCTCCTCTTCTGTAGCTGTGGATGGTAGTCACAGGCAGTCGGCCTGGTGAACCAGAGTGTTTTGCTGATTCCAGAGGTCCAGGAGAATCTGACTGGTGGAGTTGGAGGCAATGGTGACTCTGGAAAAACAGTGTCCATGAGTACAGAGGAACTTGCCCGGGGGTCTGCCCAGGGAGGGGACCACTCCAGAGAATAGAGTCAGTGGACGGGTGTCAGCAAACACAGTAAGAGAGAAAGGGTGTGCCGAGTTTAGAACCCTGAAGAGAATTGCAAGCAGGAACACTTAAAATATATTCACTTCAGTGGCAGAGTGAAGCAGTGGCCTTGCCGCATCCTAAAGTCCGTTGTCCTCAATACTGTGAATAGTTATCAGTTGGAGTATCCCACTCAACCCTTCTCTTATCTAAGTTCTAAATAAAACTACAAAACAACATCCCCTGCACTGATCATTGACTGAGCCAAGGACTTAAATTGCTAATGTTCTGTTACCAGTTGCTAAGGGTAACCCAGGGGAATCCAGAAAGTGTTACACTTAAAGTATTAAACATATAACAATACACTTATAACAGAAGAAAAAGGGGAAAATACAAGAAATTCATACATTTTTTATACCATTTAACTGGCAGATCCTGGTATGTTTCAGTCAGGCTGCCTAAGCCTAAATCTTCTGCACAATAATTCAGCTATAAAATGCAAGACATATTTTTCTTGGTAGCTGATGGTATTACAACAGAGAGAGCTTCTTACTTTTTAATTTATAACAAGTAATACCTTGTATATCATCCTGGACTGTAACACATACTGTAGGCATTAGGCAAGTTCAGGGCATGTAAATAATTTAACTTCAAATGTTAGAAAAAGGAAGATAAACAAAATAACTCAATTTAAAGTGTATGTCTTGACAAAAGAAAACCATTACAATAATTGGTCAGTACATCTTTGCAGTACATGCACACCTGCCCATATTTTCTCTTCTTAAAAATGGAGTAAGTACAGAAAAACATCCATTGATCCTGCCAGAAATCCAATGAATATCAACTACCTGGTTTAGTTGTTTTTTTTTTTTTTTTTAAAGCCCGTAGCGTGTGGAACACACTCAAAAGACTCCACCCGGTGCATAAAAAAGTGCACACACACAAAGTGAGAACACAAAAAAGCACAGGGTGTGCGAAAACGTATGGTCTTCCCTCTGAAGAGGTAGGACCCGAAAACCTCGATCCCCCGGGGCGCAAGACTCCTGACAGGGATTTAAGGTACTTGTGGTCAGTCGGCCGAAACCAAACTGACCCCGTTCTTCAGGGGGACTGCCGAAACAGCCCACCCCAAGTACTAAGTGGAGCTCCCCCGAAGGGAGACCCCATGAGAGAGGGCGGACTCAGCCAAAAGGCCATATCCACCCCCTCCCAAGACTTAAGGCTGGGCCCGAGGACCCACACCCTCATGTCGTGCAAATAAGAAAACAAAGGTGACAGTGCAGGTGACAAACTCCAAAGAAAAAGACAGACAAACAAAGAAGTGGGGAAGGGGAGGTGGGGAAAGTGCAATGGTGCCATGTGAGGAACCAAGGCAGGCCTTCCAGCCGGAATAAAAAATTCCTCTGGTGCAAGCCAAAAGGCCTGTCCCAAGAGGCAGGTGCGAAAAAGGTGTGCAGTGACCAAGGTGCCGAAAAAACTCACAGCGAGCTGCCCCTCACCAGTGAGAAATTAAGGCACCCCTGGGCTGCCACCCCAGGGGCACTTACACTACAGGCTTTTTCTATCTCAGCCCCCGGCCAGACCGAGTGTAGCCTATCCCCACCAGCAGACATCAGAACCTGGACAGCTTAGAGAGAGCTTGCCTACCACTGGGGACAGGCCTTTTGCAAGGCCAGATCAAAACCCAGGAGAGAAAGCCCTCCCCTCGCCATCCTGTTCCTCAGCCCATTACATCCAGGAACAGTTCCACCGGCCCCCTGAACCGGCTTTCCTGCCCCCTTCAAACTGGTTAGGACAGTTCAACCCATTCGAATCAGAAGGCGGCAGGCCCCACATGCTTTCCCAGATGACCTACTCCCCATACCTCAATACTCTGAGCGCTCCGGGTTTCGGTCATACTGGTACTAGCTAAGGCCCATACCAACTGATAAGAACATATACTACACTTGATCTTAGCCAAAAGGACTACCTGGTTTAGTTGAAATACCTGCTGCACTAAAATCCCAAGCAGTTCTAGTAATCTTTTCTAAAGTTCTCTTCCCCAGGATAACGGCCCTCCACCCCCTTAGGTTATGGTTATGAGAAATTGGCAGCTCAAAAAAAAGCAAGAGCACACTGGATTTCTGCCAGATCAACAGGTATTTGTGGGTACTTTTTACCTTTTTTAAGGGAAATGTGCACTCATTGCAGTGATGTACTGAATACATATTTTTCTATTTTGCCCAAATACAGGAATTTGGGGCTAACAATGAAGTAAGCATTGTAAACTGAGGGATGCTTGTAGCTCTAGCTATTGACTATTATGTTAATGATTATGATTAGTTGATTATTTACATTGTTGTTTCGTTATTTGCTGTTGCCTCAGTAAGAAGAGTGACTGTTTACTGAAAGGTTAGAGGTCTAATAAACATAGAGTAAAACATACACAGGCGCAGCTATGTCATCATTCTGGACATATTCAGGCAATGATTTATGACTTCACTTTCCTCTGCTCAGCTGTTTTACATAAGTAAAGACTGCAATTTAGTGACCTGGATGATGTCACATTAGAATAGCCTTTCTTATTCTTTTTTTGTACAGGAATCCCTAAAGTAGTTTTCAGGGTTCTGGGGAATCCTTACTAAAACAATTTCTTTGGGGGTCAATGGCAAAAAGCTGTAGCATTAGAGCTTGCGTAGATGGGAAAATACAGACTGAATTTTTATGCATTTAACTCAGATTTGGGATTGATTTGAGATACTGTATTTCTAGATGAGTCTTTCTCAACCTTTTTATCTAAAAAGGACCATTGAAAACATATTTAGGGTCCCAAGAACCTTTGCTAAAAGCCAACTCGTGTGGGTCAGTGGGAAAAACATCCCTTACATTGGTGGCCAGTTAAGAGAATGCCACCTTACAGTGATGGTTAGAAAGCCAATCTTACGTACAGATAAAAAGATAATTGGTGTCCTGATGTTGCCCTCAGAACTATGCAGGCACCATCAAATGGGAGGTCAACCAACTAGAGCTTAAGGAATCCTTGAAGCCACCCTGTTTGAGACTGGCTGTTCTAGATCCATTTGACATCCTCCTAAGCTGCATCTACCTGCTTCAGTCTGCTTTTTGCCTTTTTATTGACTTGTATGGAAGATAAGCAATGTTTTGAGCAAATAAGGTTCCATGTACACAGACCTTTACATTGCTCTGAAGGCTGAATTTTCACATCATACTGCCTTATACTAAGCCTGAATAACAGGGGCGTAACTACAGGGGTTGCAGGGGTTGCAATTGCAACCGGGCCCAATGCTCCAGGGGGCCTCTGCGGCTCCCCTGTACACCTGGATAGGAGGGTCAGCAGGGGTAGCATGTAGAGAAAATGCTGTCGTCCTTTTTCCTCCTGTAACTGCAGGAGGAAAATGGAGGAGATTGGTTCCTCTGTATGCTGCCACTCCTATCCAGTTCACTTGTGTTCTGCTGTCTCTGGGCCCCTGTGTGCTCCCCTGGCCCGCCCCCCCCCCACTGTGCTCCCTCCCCTCTGCTGCAGGGGATGTGTCACCATAGAGAACCAGGAAGGGGTTGGTAAATATGTAATTTACCAGCTCCTTCCTTTTCTGAATGGACAGAGTCATAGTCAGTGACATTGTAAAAAAATAAAATGATAAAAAATAATACAATTAAAAAAACAAAAAATAAAAACTACTGACACCAGTGGGTGAACTTCCAGGATCGCAAAGGTCACACTTGCGACCGGGCCCTGGCATTCCACCACCGTGGGGAGGCCCCGAGATGGCAGGAAGGGGGCCCACTGCAGAACTTGTGAAAGGGTCCCGCTGTGGGACCATAATAAAGGGCCCGGCAACGAGAGTAAAGGACCCCAGGATCAGTGGGAAGAGCCCCAAGCTTGAAGGGAAGGGCCCCAGCCAGGGGTCCGGGGGGCCCTTCATGCTTTCTTGCACTGGGGCCCTGAAGGTTCTAGTTATGCCTCTGCTGAATAATGCCCCCCGTGACCGCACTCTTAGCTAAAATTAAGCCCTCTTGAACAAGCTTCTCCCCCTTTGTTTTATGTGAATGTTTTAGTAAAATTGAAAGCTACATTTTGACTACTTCATATTTCACATTAGCTATACAAACCAAAATCAAGAGAGAGATGGTTTCACATTTCTTGAACTATAAAGCATCATCTCACTCCTCTCAACATCCCCATGTACATTATAGGGGTTGGTTTACTAAAATTAAATGGACTGTGTATTTTTCAAATGCAGTTGCATTCATTTTCTCTGGATCTTAGTGAATGTGGTGAAGTTTCCCTTTCTAAAGAATACCCAAATAGGTAAAAGGAAAATAATAAAAATAAGAAAAATAGCATTTTTGCTTGCACATGATTGGATGATAGAAATCAGCAGAGCTTCACCACATTCACTAAGTTCTGGGGAAATTAGTGCAACTGTCCTTGCAAAGTGCGCAGTCTATTCGCCTTTTATAAATCAACCCTATAAAATGTCCCTATATTTTACTTTCTGAATCTAACTATAAGGGTCCAGAGGTGGCAACATGAAGAAAATGTATTATGAAAAAAATATGTTAATATACTTTTTGTTTCTGCCCTCTTTAACCCTGCTGCCTGCCTTAGAGATCATCTCACAGGTTCCATTGTGGTAAATACAAGAAAAAAAAAAAAAAATCTTAATGTCTGATGTAACTTCTCAGTCATGCAAGACTCATGCATGTGTAGTTATATCAGAGTGTTTTCACAGGCCATTGGAGGCAAAGATTTTCCACTCAGTTTTGAATCTATCCAAGGTGTTTCACAACAAATTCCTTGTATGGGAAGTTCCAAGGTAATTCACGAAAGGCTGTGCCAAGTTGATAGGGCAGCGTCAAACAGGAACTTATCCTGCCAGTGACCACAGAACATTTATTTCTATATCTCGATATTTGCTGTGCGAAATAAGGTGCCCTCTTAATTGCCTAAACGAGTATGCTCATTGTAAATTCCAGTGGCCTTTTTATTATTCGATAATAGGCTAAGAAAAATGAGTGGCTTCAGCACCCCCTACCTGCCACTTATCTCCACTTTCCTAAGTCAAGGGGAGCTGCCTGTAGTCTACTAGACCAGAAGGTCTGCAGATCTATAGGCCCAAAAAAATAAATAAAAGAAAATGACTGATTATTTGAGAACCTACTGACCTCAAGGGTCAATGTATGCACTACAAAAAAAGTATGAAAGTCTTTGCTGTTCTGACCCGTGAAATGGGATCCTTTGATCCACCTCTTTGTTTTCTTAAAGACAACCTCACTTAAGGGCTGCCATTAAAATGTAAGTTCACCTTCAGCAATACTTTCCAAAAATCCCTCTATGCAATACCATATATTCTGAATAGTACATACCAATGCTCCTCCTATTTCACATGCTGCACCTCCCTCCATTACATATGCAGCTGTGGAGGGCCTCTCTCTCCAAAAATGCCACTAGCCGTTTCACCCTTTCACCTTCAGCTGTTTGCAGGATGGGCTGGACACTACAACTGTAGTTCAAACTAAGCATGTGCAGCATTGTCACTCTTTGGACAGGAAGTGTTCTACTGCCTACTGGCAGGATCAGCAGGAGAAATATAACCCCTTGCCTATAAAAAATAAATTTAAAAAGTCCTGGTATTCAAGGGGTTAAAACAAGCTACAGCTGCTGTTTCAGCCATGAGTTTGGTATTGGCTGACTCTTGACTTTCAGATAAAAATGATCAATTTTATGTTGATCCAAAGGTCCCTCCGCCAACACCCTTGGTAAACTACTGTAAAATTTTGAGCAGAATGAGTTCAGGGAACATTCATTCCCTAATCTTCCTCATAACTAATGAACTCAGAAGTTGCATGTATTGCATAACTTCCAGGTTCAGAGTGGTCCCAACTAACAATTGTAGTCTGAGAAGCAGCAAATCAAGCATAGTCTATGCTTGATTAGCTGCAGTGGAGGACAAGGTAGACTTTTAAAGGCCTAAAAGACTCACAATGCCTCCATTATAATGACCTGTCACTTGCCCATGCTATCACATAGTGGGCATGTTAGCTCCCTTGTGATAGCAATAAAGTTAAATGGAAAAAAAAAAATTAAAAAATAATAAAATAAATAAAAATAAATAAATAAAAAGCATCCTTTTACCATGGTACACATCCAATGAATGGAAACATAAATTGGGCCACGCATTTAAAGGGAAACTGCAGTCAAAAATGACATTTTTCCTATTAATAGTATGTTAAATATCTTTATCTTTGATATTATTCATTTTCTGCCTAGTAGCTTGTGTAGCATAGAAAGTCTTATCTAAGCTGGACAAACATCTTCTTCCTGTTCTTCACTGACAACTCCAATTCCTGTTATCTGATAATTGCTAAGCTGTATTTCACTTCCTGATAAGGTTGTCAAGCTTTCTTAGACAAACATGCCTAGACCTGCCCAGCCCCACTCCCATCCCTCCTATCCTTCGCCATTACCTCCTCCTGTCTTCATTGTCTTGTTTAGACTAACAGCTTCTCCTGAGAGAGAGAGAGAGGGGGGGGGGGGGGGGTCACGTGACCGCTATATGGAAGAAATATGGTACAAAGGAACATCAGTGAAAGTTTAGAAGGATACAGATCCATCTCTATTGCTTATTACATGTGAGTAATGAATTTTAGGCTGCGTTTCCACTAGTGCGACTTGTCATGCAACTTTGGACACGTTAAGTCGCATGACAAGTCACAGCCCATTGATTTCAATAGCACCCGTTCCCATCTATGCCACTTTGAAAATCAGCGACTTTGAAATTGTCCCTGCGCTCCCTTGATGCGACTTTGATCCAGGGAGTGTAAATTGGATCAAAGCTGCACTCAAAGTCGCACTCTAAACTTAAAAGTCGCACTAGTGGAAACATAGCCACTAGGCTGGAGTGTGACTTTGGAGTGCAACTTTGATCCAACTTTACACTCTCTGGGTCAAAGTTGCATCAAAACTTGCATGAAAGTAGTGCAGGCACCATTTCAAGGTCGCTGATTTTCAAAGTCGCATAGATGGGAACGGGTGCCATTGAAATCATGGGCTGTGACTCTTCGTGCAACTTTGTGTGTCCAAAGTCGCATGACAAGTCGTGCTAGTGGAAACTGAGCTTTAGTCTATGTTTCAGCTATTGCAATTTAGAGTGCGACTTTGATGCAACTTTGATCCAACTTTACACTCTCTGGATCAAAGTTGCATCAAAAATTGCATCAAAGTAGTGCAGATACCGTTTTAAGGTCACTGATTTTCTAAGTTACATAGATGGGAATGGGTGCCATTGAAATCGATGGGCTGTGACTTTTCATGTGACTTTATGTGTCCAAAGTCCCATGACAAGTCACACTAGTGGAAACAAAGCTTTAGTCTATGTTTCCACTATTGCGATTTAGAGTGCGACTTTGCTGCAACTTTGATCAAACTTTACACTCTCTGGATCAAAGTCGCATCAAGAGTTGCATCCAAGTAGTGCAAGCACCTTTTTAACCACTTGCCGACCGGTAACGTTGACCGTACTGCGGCAAAGTGGCACGTTATCGTCCAGCAAATGTAGACTCCTCCCCTTCCCTGCCAGTGTCATTTTTATAGTAACAGTGCATATTTATAGCACTGATTACTGTAGTAATGTCACTGGTACCCCCAAAAGTGTCAAAAATGTCAGTCAAGGGTCCGATCTTTCCGCTGCAATGTCGCAGTCCCGCAAAAAAAATCGCAGATCGCCGCCAGATCGTCGCCATTACTAGTTAAAAAAAAAAACAATAAAAATGACATAAATTTTCCGTAGTTAGTAGCTGCGATAACTTTTGCGCAAACCAATCAAAATACGCTTATTGCAATTTTTTTTACCAAAAATATGTAGCAGAAAACAAATTGGCCTAAAATGTTAAAACATTTTGATTTTTACATTTTTTTGGGGAGGAATTTCATATAAAAAATGTGAAAAATATTGTTATTTTTTCAAAATTGTCGCTCTTTTTTTGTTTATAGCGCAAAAAGTAAATATCACACAGGTGATCAAATACCACCAAAAGAAAGCTCTATTTGTGGGGAAAAAAAGGACATACATTTAATTTGGGTACCGCATTGCATGACCACGCAATTCTCCGTTAAAGTAACGCAGTGCCGAATCGCAAAATATGGCCTGGTTAGGAATGGGGTAAAATCTTCCGGTCTTAAAGCGGTTAAAAATACGCTCATTGAGAATTTTTTTGTCAAAGACATGTAGCTAAATACATTTTGGCCTAAATATATGACAAAAATTGAATGTATTGGATAATTTTTAACTGTCAAAGTAGAAAAATATTGTTATTTTTTCAAAATTGTCGCATTTTTTTATTAATATCTTAAAAAATAAAAAGCGCAGAGGTGATCAAATACCACCAAAAGAAAGCTCTGTTTGTGGGAAAAAAAAGGACGTAAATTTTGTTTGGATACGGCGTTGCATGACCGTGCAATTGTCAGTTAAGGTCGCACAGTGCCGAATCGCAAAAAGTGGCCTGGACGTAAGACAGCAAAATCCTCCGGTGGTAAAGTGGTTAAAGTCACATAGATGGGTACTGGTGCCATTGATTAGTCACACTAGTGGAAACTTTGACTTAGTGTGGTTGTCTGTACTATGATCATTGTAGAGTGTGAGCTTAGACCCCAGAGCACTTCCAGCTACACTAACAGTTCACCTCCCCCCCTAACAGTTCACCTCCCCAGCTTCCTTATCCTAGCCAAAGCCCAGCACAGCAATACTGTATATGTGCCCCTCCCCCCCAGTACAACTATACTGTATATGTGCACCTCCCCCCGTGTCCTGTGTGAATTATTTCTTCATTCTCTCATGAATTAGGATGTACAATGCATCCTTACTGATGAAAGAACACTGGGCGGGAACCTATGATCAGCTCCTCCAATTCTGTATACGCCCACTGGTTACACAGGAACAGTGCCCCTCCCTGGAAGTGATGTCACTAGCTTTCAGTAACCACGCCCACTTGCTGCTCTTGGACTCAGCAGGAAGTGGGATTGAAATCATGTGACAGCAATGAAAACTACAGAATTCAGGTAAAAAATAGGGATGATCGAACTTTTGAAAAGTTCGGTTCGACCAGAACACCCGAACTTCACGAAAGTTCGGTTCGGATTTCAGAACCCCATTGAAATCAATGGGACCCGAACTTCTGTAATCAAAAAACACAATTTTTAAGCCCTAAAACCCAATAAATGCCCCTAAAAAGTGCCTAGGGTTCTGGGTCATGCCCCAGGGACTATTAATCACACAAAAAAAAGTTCTTAAAAATTGTCGTTTTTGATAGATAGCCAATTATTGAAAAAATTAAAAAAAAAAAAAAAGAGATTTCTTTGGATTCAGTGTCTGGGGGTTCTAAAAGGTGTACCTGTGAAGTTTCAGCTCTGTAGCATGTCCAGAACCAGAATTACAGCATACTAAACCTTCAAAAATGACTTTTTTGCTTAACCGCACCTTTCTTTTGCTCCTAATCAACGGCTCAGCCAATGTGTATGATGGGGACATAATGCAGTGCACTGGGAACAAGATTAGAGGTTTTTTTGGAAAAAGGTGCTGTCTCTTTAAATGTGCATATAATTAACGGGTGTATTTCCACAATGGGGCTATTATTACCAAATGTTTCAAGAAGTCCAAAGATGTATGTAGATGCACTTTATTTCATGTAAAATGGTGTTTGGTGCACTTTAACTTGAAATCTCACAAGAAACAGACATATATGCACGGATACATTGAGGGTTAGGGGTAGGGGCCACAATGTAGTGCAGAGTGAACAAGATTAGAGATGTTTTGGATGAATACTGTTGTCTCTTGACTTTGAATAGAAGTAAAGGATGCTTAAAAATTGGGCATTTGGTGGTGCGGACGATGCCTTGACACCATATCCCTATGAAAGTGCTGGTAATGAAAGCAATAATTGCCTTTGTAAGGAAAAAAATTACAATGATATGCATCTGTGTGACAGGTGCGCAAAAATTGTTGTTTGGGTGTTGGCGGAGCCATACCACTGTAAGCCCAAAGAGCTGGTGTTGAAGAAGGCGTAAAAATTATGAAGGTGTGCACATGTGGAACAGGTGCGCAAACATGGTAGTTTTTGTTTTAGCATAGCCTCCCCACCTTAACCCCAAAGAGCTGGCGTTGAAGGAGGCCCAAAAATTGTAAAGGTGTGCACCTGTGGAACAGGTGCGCAAACATTGTAGTTTTTGTTTTAGCATAGCCTCCCCACCCTAACCCCCAAAGAGCTGGTGTTGAAGGAGGCCCAAAAATTGTAAAGGTGTGCCCCTGTGGAACAGGTGCGCAAACATTGTCGTTTTTGTTTTAGCATAGCCTCCCCACCTTAACCCCAAAGAGCTGGTGTTGAAGGAGGCCCAAAAATTGTAAAGGTGTGCACCTGTGGAACAGGTGCGCAAACATTGTAGTTTTTGTTTTAGCATAGCCTCCCCACCTTAACCCCAAAGAGCTGGTGTTGAAGGAGGCCCAAAAATTGTAAAGGTGTGCACCTGTGGAACAGGTGCGCAAACATTGTCGTTTTTGTTTTAGCATAGCCTCCCCACCTTAACCCCAAAGAGCTGGTGTTGAAGGAGGCCCAAAAATTGTAAAGGTGTGCACCTGTGGAACAGGTGCGCAAACATTGTCGTTTTTGTTTTAGCATAGCCTCCCCACCTTAACCCCAAAGAGCTTGTGTTGAAGGAGGCCCAAAAATTGTAAAGGTGTGCACCTGTGGAACAGGTGCGCAAACATTGTCGTTTTTGTCATAACCAAAATGAGGTTCTGTGAACGTAAAGAGAATGAGAGGAGGGTTTGAGGGTGGCACCATGGTCCAGGCTTAAACTGAGGCTCAACTGCCACATCACAACGATAGCCTAGTCTACAAGGTCTGCATCAGGTGCATCAAAGCTTGATATCCACGACTGATTCATCTTAATGAATGTCAAACGGTCGACTGAGTCGGTGGAGAGTCTCGTTCGATGGTCTGTGACGAATCCTCCTGCTGCGCTGAATGCCCGTTCCGATAGGACACTGGAAGCAGGGCAGGCCAACAACTCCATGGCATACTGGGCCAGTTCTGGCCAGTGGTCTAATCCTAAGACCCAGTATGCCAGTGGATCGGATTCGTCACATGAAAAGCCCTCTGTGTCACTTTGTGCCCTCACGTAATCGTCCACCATGTGATGCAGACGGTGTCGATGCGATGTGGCAGCTGAGAGGCCTGGGCGGTGAGGACTAAAAAAGACCGAAAGGCATCCGTCAACCGCACGCCTTCTCCAACGCTCCTCTCGTGACCACCAGTAGAATCCATGGTAGGTTGTCCCCGCCCCTGCACCCTACGGGAGTCGGGGAACATGTTCACCAGATTCCTCTTGAGACTGTCCTCAAGGGATTTGTTCCTTGGGACTCTCTGGGTGGATGGGAAAAGCTCCGAGACTTTACACTTGTACCGGGGGTGAAGTAGGGTGGCCAACCAATAGTGGTTAGTCTCTTTAATGGCCTTGATTCTGGGGTCCTTTCGCAGGCTCTGGAGCATGATGTTTCCCATGCGTCGCAAATTAGCGAAGGCCTGAGAAGCTGACTCCTCGGGGTCACTCATAACGACATTATCTTCAACGGGCTCCTCCTCCTCCCAGCCACGTACTACTCCAAAGTGTCCCGAGGGAGTCAAACTAGGCCTTGCAGATTGCCGCATGTCTTCCTCCTCCTCCTCCTCAAACCCTGCAAAAGTTCCTGCAGAATCGTCCTCCTCCTCCTCTTCCACCCCTGGATCCTGCTCGGGCCTCTGGGAGCTAGGCATAATGGGGTCAGGATTCTCAGGATAAAGGGGGCCTTGAGAGGCAAGGAAGTCCTCCTCTTCCTCCTGCTGCTCTGCCTCCAGTGCCCTGTCCATAATGCCACGCAGAGTGTGCTCCAACAAAAACAGTACCGGTAGGGTGTCACTGATGCATGCGCTGTCCCGGCTGACCATCCTTGTGGCCTCCTCAAATGGCGAGAGGACAGCGCATGCATCCTTAATCAAAAGCCACTGCCGTGGTGAAAAGAAGCCCAGGCGCGCAGAGCCAGTGCTGGTGCCGTACTCGCATAGGTATTCATTGAGGGCCCTCTGCTGCGTGTACAGGCGCTGCAGCATAGCCAAGGTGGAGTTCCAGCGGGTGGGCATGTCACAGATGAGGCGGTGTACCGGCAGGTGAAACTCGCGCTGCACTTCGGCCAAACGTGCAGTGGCACTGTACGACCGCCTGAAGTGACTGCACACCCTTCTTGCCATCCTTAGCACATCCTGCATTCCCGGGTACGAGTTCAAAAACCGCTGTACCACGAGATTCAGGAAATGCGCCAGGCATGGCACATGGGTTAACTTTCCCTGACGAAGGGCGGCTAGGAGGTTTGACCCATTATCAGTAACCACCATCCCTGGCTGCAGCTGGCGTGGTGTCAACCACCTCTGGGCCTGTGCCTGCAGAGCCCCAAGAATCTGAGGGGCAGTGTGCTGCCTGTCCCCTAGACACACAAGCTGCAGCACTGCGTGACACCTGTTGGCCTGAGACATAGAATGGCCCTTTGAACGTTTACGTGGTACCTCATCATATTCAAAGGACCATTCTGCAGAGGAGGGCATGGAGGAGGTAGAGGAGGAGGAGCAGGAGGGGGTAGAAGTGATCGATCTACCCGGATCAGCGACACCACCAGCTGTTTGCAGACGTGGGGGCAACACTGGCTGCAGCACCGAGCCCTGGCTACAATCCCTTCCACTGGCAAGCAGTGTCACCCAGTGAGCAGTGACAGAAATGTACCGTCCCTGCCCATGTTTGCTTGACCAAGTGTCAGCCGTCAAGTGTATCTTACGGCTGACTGACTTGGCCAGGGACGACACTACATTGCCTTCCACATGTTGGTATAGGGATGGCAGGGCCTTACGGGAAAAGTAATGCCGTCTTGGCACCTGCCACTGTGGAACTGCACATTTTGCGAAGTCACGGAAGGGAGCAGACTCTACCAGGTTAAATGGTAATAGTTGCAGAGCCAGTAGTTTAGCCAAACTACTGTTTAGACGCTGGGCATGTGGGTGGCGGGGAGTATACATTTTTTTTCGTTCCAGCATGTGTGGAATCGAAATTTGGCATCTAGATGTTACAGCTGGTGGTGTGCTGGAGGTAGATGCGACACTGCCTGCTATATCATCATCCCTGCCAGTGGAGGCTGCCAACAGGTGACGAGTGACTATAGCAGGGCCAGGAACAGACTGATGTGCAGGTGGAGCAGGTGGAGCATGAGGAGGAGCGCGAGGAGAACTAGGAGGCCGACTGACCGATCTTTGGCCCTTTTGTGGGTTCTTTAAATGCTCCTGCCAACGGGCCGAGTGGTGGGTTGTCAAATGCCTGTTTAGGCAGCTTGTACCCAGGTGGTTGACATTTTTGCCACGTTTTATACCCTTCTTACAAATCTTGCAGATCGCAACTGTTTTATCTGCATGGGATGTCTCAAAAAAGGCCCAGCAAGATGAGGTGTGTATAGTGGCCCGGGAGACAACAGGTGCGGCCTTAGATGGAGTAGGCCGTCTGCTCTCCCCTCTTGCTTGCTCTGCCTCCTCCTCAACCTCAGACCCAACATCTGACTCCATCAAAGACTGAGCATCAGGCCTGGCCTGGGAGACAACAGGTGCGGCCTTAGATGGAGCGGGCCGTCTGCTCTCCCCTCTTGTTTGCTCTGCCTCCTCCTCAAACTCAGACCCAACATCTGATTCTATCAAAGACTGAGCATCAGGCCTGGCCTGGGAGACAACAGGTGCGGCCTTAGATGGAGCGGGCCGTCTGCTCTCCCCTCTTGTTTGCTCTGCCTCCTCCTCAAACTCAGACCCAACATCAGACTCCATAAAGGACTGAGCATCAGGCTGGAGTAGATGGCCGACACTGTGGTCAAACAGCTCAGCTGACTCCTCTGCCATGTCTGAAGTTGGGTCTAAGGGAGGACATGAGGTGGACATGGACTCATCTGTATTTGTTCTGACAACTGCAGAAGACTGACCACTTTTCTCTGCCTGGGTCACTGTAGTTGCAGATGATGCCGATGATGAGGGTATGTCATATAGTCCACCACCTCCTGTACATACTGTGGACGTATAGCTTGGCCACTGCCGGAGAACAATCCAAATGGTGGCCTGGCTGAGGACTGACCACCACGTCCACCCCTGCCTCTAGACACCCTAGAAGCTGTGCCCCTTTCCGCAGCAGGGCCACGTATGCCTTTTCTTGGTCTACCAGGCATATTTCTCACTGATGCGTTGGCAACTGTGTGCGGTGAAAAACGCACACTGCTATGCGACCCACAGTTGTCGCTGGATACAGCACAGCAGATGTGTCACGCACAGTAGCAAAGCCTTTTGCACAGTGGACCTAACGCTTTGAACAACAGGCGTTAGGTTGTCACTGATGCGTTGGCAACTGTGTGCGGTGAAAAACGCACACTGCTATGCGACCCACAGTTGTCGCTGGATACAGCACAGCAGATGTGTCACGCACAGTAGCAAAGCCTTTTGCACAGTGGACCTAACGCTTTGAACAACAGGCGTTAGGTTGTCACTGATGCGTTGGCAACTGTGTGCGGTGAAAAACGCACACTGCTATGCGACCCACAGTTGTCGCTGGATACAGCACAGCAGATGTGTCACGCACAGTTGCAAAGGCTTTTGCACAGTGGACCTAACGCTTTGAACAACAGGCGTAGGTTGTCACTGATGCGTTGGCAACTGTGTGCGGTGAAAAACGCACACTGCTATGCGACCCACAGTTGTCGCTGGATACAGCACAGCAGATGTGTCACGCACAGTTGCAAAGGCTTTTGCACAGTGGACCTAACGCTTTGAACAACAGGCGTTAGGTTGTCACTGATGCGTTGGCAACTGTGTGCGGTGAAAAACGCACACTGCTATGCGACCCACAGTTGTCGCTGGATACAGCACAGCAGTTGCGTGTCACGCACAGTTGCAAAGGCTTTTGTACAGTGCACCTAACGCTTTGAACAACAGGCGTTAAGTTGTCACTGTATTTTGCTGCCTAGCAAGCACGTACACCTGCTGTGATAGAGCAGCACTGTGCCACGTGCTCACTAAACAGAACCCTCACACTTTCCCTACAGAAACTAAATTTTCAAATCTAACTAATGTAGTACAAAGTTCCCTAACTACACTAGATATCCCTTTCCACTAAATAGAAAGCTCCATACAGCAGAAGACTGACACTGTCCCTTAAGTTTTTTTTTTTTTTGTAACTCTAAGAACCAGCACAATCGCTGTATCTAACTACACTAGCTGTAAGCTAAATACAATTCTGCTATATGGAGCTTTAGAACCACTCGATATATAGGAAATGTAGTGTAGCAAGCAGGAGTCAGACAGAACTGCTTCAACTCTCTTCAACAGGCTCTGGATAACTGTGCTAGGGGTTAGGCGGAGCCATCTTATATAGTGTGGGGCGTAATCACTCCTTATTGGCCTCTGGTCCCCGTAGTCACTCCAATCACGTTCCTAGGAGACTCCTGCCCCCTCATTGGCTTTTGCAGACGTTTCTGGGCCAATCACGGGCTTTTAAAGCCCAGTTCCTGTCCCAGTGCATTTTGGGCGGTTCTGGTGGCCGAATACCGAACTTTTGCCGCAAAAAGTTCGGTATTCGGCCGAATATCGAACATCCAATGTTCGGGTCGAACCGATGGTCGACCCGAACCGTTCGATCATCCCTAGTAAAAAACTGGGATTTTTTCATTTTGACACATAAGGCTGAACTCACATTAATGATTGCAGGGGAGAAATTATGGTACTTCCAATTTAATAACACACATTTGATAACCTGTACCAATTTTAAAGTGTTTTCTATGGAGAATTGTGCGTCCTTGATTTTAAGGGCTGTCATTTTATTCTACATTACCTCTGTTTTTAGAAAACATGCAATTTTGAGGGGTTTAAGGTAATTTCCAGCAACAAAAAAATCTGATTTTAATGTGTGTGAGTTATTTAAAACATTTCTGTTGTAGGCGAGTGGTTAAGGAAAAAAAAAAAAAAAAGGCTAAGCTATGGTAAACAGCAAAATAGTACTGTAATGGTTGTGCCTACTGGGCACATGACGACAGCCATTTTGTTCAAAATAGAGCCATTACATTTAACTTGTTACTGTCTTTTCTGTGTTGAACCAGAGGCACAGCTGCAGTAACCTTCCCCTTCCCTTCTCCTCCAGTTTATGCAATACACATCCATTAGCCATACCAGAACTTTCTTATCAGATCCCTGAAAGGAAAAATACAGACCCTCTTGTGCCTATCTTCTGTCTAAAAAACCCTAATAAAAATGTCTGACTTGCCCAGCTTGATTGACTGGAGTTTTAACAGATATCTGCAACCTTCCCCCTTATCGTAAATTCCATAGCAACCTACATCACTGATAGACTGGTTAGTAACCAAGACTCGAAAAATTCAGTATATGTCACAACTCATGAAATAATAATAGGACAGCCAGAATAAAGTCATGTTCACCTTCATAAGTTATTGAGCAGCATTTTGAACCAAAACACCTCTAGGCTAGGAGGTACTAGAGTGAATTAGGTCTCTACATCCATCCTATGAGAAATAGATATCCAAGACCTGTCATTTCTATATCCATTGCAAAGCTAATTTCATGTTGGACAATAATATGCAGGGTAGCCAACTGTTGTTTTTAGGTTTAGCTATACTGATCTTTTTCACATGTAACTATATATCCAAAAGCATCTGAAATGATAAAGCTCCTTCATTTTCTAATTTTGAATGTAAAATGAAAAAAAAAATGTGTCACTTATGATCTTTGCCAACACGGCCTCAAGTGACTGGCCTCAGGTGATGCACAGATATGAAACAAATCCTCCTTGGTGCTCTTAATAGTTATATAATATAATTATACTTTGTTCATATTTCAAGTCTGAGGTTTACAACCACTTTTAAGAGTGTGATGGATGATGACCAATGGCAAGGTTACTGTCTTCCAAGATGGAGAACTTCTTCCACCAGTCAGATGAATTCCAAGTAAATTTAAAAAATTTACTCATTTGCTGTTCTGTGAATAATTTAAAAAAGCCATACCACATTAGGAAAGGAAGTACCTGAGGGTAGGAGCATGATCATGGCGCCAGCACTGAGCTTATGCTAGAAACGCTGATGGGAACTGTCCATAGGACAAAAGTAAATCAGAATTCTTACCTTGCCATCTGAAACACTAAGAGACCCATTACTGATCACTGAGCCCGGGGAAAGGAAGGAGGAGGAGGTTGGACGTTGCGAAAGGAAAGCATGGAGCAGCACAGCACTGTTGGGTAGAGCCGCCTAAGGAGCAGAGACGGAAGACGCTGACTCTTGCCAAAGTAGTGTGAGAGGGCGGGACCCTGATTGGAGGCTCAGCTGAACAGCCCGAGAGCTCGAGAGCCCAAGAGCGAGAAACAGGCCAGCCAAAAACTCACAGCTGACGGGCAAAGTTAACAGGCAGAGGAGCCAAGAATCCAGCAGAGCTTCTATGTTGGTTCCAAGGTTAAGGAAGGGAATACCGTTAGTCTAGAGAGAGAGGGCAAGAAACGGACAAGAAATGTACAAGAAACTAGCAGTCATGTTCCCCCAGCTGCAGCATACTGCCAAGTTTGTTCCAGTGACGAGGAGAGAAGGGATAATGAGGGATAATGAGGTCACTGACTGTATTTGGGTGCCTGAGAGAATAGATGAAGGAAGTGAGCGGGAGGAGGAGGCACAACACCAATGAGGCAGAATGTCCTCCAGGGGCTGGCTTAAGGGCAACCACCCTATTGCATCACTCCACAGAACTCCACAGGTTCAGGTTGCTGCTAACTCCCTGCTGACTTCCAAAAGTTCATTGGTGGGGGCTTTTTTCAACACATATGCAGCAGACTTCAGCGGATCAAGCGTGGCCAGAACACCAGCCGCTTGGGCACCACATGCTTAACAAAACATATGACGACTTGCCATGGAGTCCATTGGCAACTGCACCTGAAAGACCCACATCATAAAAACATTCAGACTTCTCCTTGCTCCTCATCTGGGATTTCTACCACTACAATACCTCAAGTCTTCTCAAAAACCTGCACTGAGAGGGATTATGGTATATTAACGGGTGCCACAGGTACTTGCACCCAATCTGCTAGCAGTACACCACCTGTTGATTTCACCACCAGGTAAATTTAGCTACCCCAATTGCTGAACCGAAAAAAAAAAAAAATACTGCCCCAACCATCAACATGCTCAGAGTCTAAATGCTAGCTTGGCCAAATTGCTAGCACTACAACTGCTGAATTTTCATCTGGTAGACTCTGCCCCTTTCCTGAATTTGTGGAATGGGCTGTACCACAATGGTAGGTTACAAAAATAAATTTCTTTTCACTTAAGGCCATTCCAGCTCTGCACCATCACTTGGAAGGTAATGTTTTTGCCTTGTTGGACAGAGCGGCCAACAACAAGGTTCACATTACTGCTGACTCATGGTCCAGCAGGCATGGTCGGGGACATTACATTTCCTTCACGGTGCACTGAGTAACTCTTCTTGCAGCTAGGAAGGATGCAGGAGAGGGTTCAGTGCTGGAGCTTGTTCCACCACTACGCCTCCAAAAAGGATGGTAGCGATATTTCCATATCTGTCTGCTCCACCCCCTCCTCTTCTTCTTCCTCTATGGCCTCTTCTACTGAATGGGTGGGTGGTGTGATTGACGATGGGTTTTCATCGGTGGACACAATTTTTTTATTTTTAAATAAAGGACTTGTGTGTTAATTTTTTTGTACACTTTTTTGGTGAATGAGTAGGGGTACAATGTACTTGATACCCATTCACATAGGGGGGCTGAGAGCTTGTTCCCCCCCTTACCTTGCCTACTAGGCTGTATGCTCTGATAAGGGTTTGGCATGGATTTTAAGGGGGGCCCCACTCCATTTTTTTTTTTTACATTTTGGCGTGGAGTTCCCCTTAAAATCTATACCAAACGCAAAGGACCTACAGATTTTGGGGGTGACTCCATGCCATTTTTTTATTAATTCTGTCATGTGGTTACCCCTCACAGTTACTCTTGCTGGGAGCAGGAATGTGCCCTGCTGTTAAAAATTGGTTAGAAAATTTGAAATTACATGCACCTGTCAAACAGGTGCAGAAAATTGGGTGTTGGTGGTGCCTGAACACTGTAACCCCTCACGGTTACTCTTGCTATGTGCAGGAATGGGCCCTGCTGTTAAAAATTAGGAGAAAACATTTTAAATTACATGCATGTGTCATACAGGTACAGAAAAAATGGGCCTTGGGTGTTGCCTGAACACTGTAACTCCTCACAGTTACTCTTCCCTCATCCTCTGAACCAGCAATGCTCCCTAAGAGTTCAAGGGGCTATGCAAGAAGTCAGGCCAAAAGATGCCATGCAGTGCTTCAGTTGGTCTGTCTAGGGGACAGGAGCCACACCAGGGCAGAGATTCTGTCAGCTCTGCAGGGGCAGGCTCAGAGGTGGTTGACGCCACGGCAGCTTGGGCCAGGAATGGTTGTATGCGACAATGGCACCAAACCTTCTCTCTTGACACATGTTCCATGCTTGGCACATGTCCTGAATCTGGTGGTGTAGCTTTTCTTGAACAGATACCCGGGCTAACAAGATCTCCTGAGGCAGGCCAAAAAAGTCTGGGGCCATTTCCAATGATCATACAATGCCAGTGCTTTTCAATGGGAATTCAACCTGCCCAGCAACCACCTCATTTGTGACATGCCCACCAGCTGGAACTCAAGATTGGCAATGCTACAGCGGCTGCACACGAAGCAGAGGGCCAAAATTGAGTACCCGTGTGAGTATGGCACAAGGACAGGCTCAAGGGAGCTTGGCTTCTTTTCGCCATGCCAGTGGCTGCTGATAAAGGACATTTATCAAAATGAATCAGTCCTGGATCAATGGCGGCTGTCAAGCCCCTGATGCTGATGTAACTGATTGAATTTGCTAGGGATCTGGGATCCCTTGAAGACTGTCTATGCTGCCTATCCTATTCCTGAATCTTGATGTTTTTGGTTTAGGGCACCACCAACACCCAAGGTCCAATTTTTCTGCACCTGTTTGACAGGTGCATGTACTTTAAGTTATTTTTTTCTAATTTTTAACAGCAGGGCCCATTCCTGCGCCCAGCAAGTGTAACTGTGAGGGGTTACAGTACTCAGGCACCACCAACACCCAAGGCCCAATTTTTCAGCGCCTGTTTGACATGTGCATGATTTTCAATTTTCTTTTCTAATTTTTAACAGTTCCTGCGCCCAGCAAGAGTAACTGTGAGGGGTTATAGTGTTTAGGCAACACCCAAGGCCCAATTTTTCTGCACCTTTATGACACATGCATGTCATTTAAAAATGTTTCTGCATGTAATTTAACATTTTTTAACCAATTTGTAATAGCAGGGCACATTCCTGCTCCCCACATCTCCAGCACTGGTCGGAGCAGGAAGGGAACATCCTATGAAATTTAGAACAGATGGAGGTCTTATACATAAAGAACACAAGTCTTTCCACCTGGCGATCTGAGAGGGTTAGGCCCAGGTAACGTTCCCACTATGCAATAAACGGGAACCCGGCTCGGGAGTCGTCAGCATGCGGTAAAGCAACGAGATGGTATGGCGTAATGGGGATGTTTTAGCGCAAAGTTCCTCAAACGGTGAGAGGCGTCTAGTCATAGTAGTCGCCTGTGGGAGAGAACTCAGAAAATGGGCAAGTTGGACCTTCTGCCAGTTGGACAGGGAGTCGAAAGTGTGGTCGGAGGTAAGTCGTTGTCTTGAAATCCATTGACCCCGGCGGATAAAGTGCCTAGCCTGGAAGAGACCCCGATCCTTCAGCACCCGGAATCCTGGATCTCCTACACCCGGCATGAACTCCGGGTTTTCCACCACCGGCAATAGAGGGGATGGCCACGGGGCGAGACCCCAAGTGTGGCACACCCTCCGACATGTCTGCAGAGTGGCCCCAATGGTTGGATTAGAAGCAAGGTTTCTCGGCAAGGGATCCACAGAAATGCCTCCAGAGAGGACTCACAAATTGATTTCTCAATCCGCACCCATTGTTTAAGGGAGCCATGTCTATACCAGTCCAGAACTCGTGCCAAGTGGCAGGCAGAGTGGTAAAAGGCCGCATCAGGCAGGGCCATCCCACCAGAGAGCTTAGGCAGACGTAGGATCTTCAACGACAATGGGGGGGGGGGCCTAATCCAGAGGAATTCACAAAAGGTTTTGTTCACCCATCTGAGGAATGCGGGTGGAACCGCAATAGGCAGAGCCTGAAGCACGTAGAGTAATCGGGGCATTATGTTCATCTTGGTAATTTTGCATCTACCAAACCATGAGAACATACCCCGTTGCCACTCCTCCAAGTCCTTCCGTATCTGGGCGAGGAGAGGAGGGAAGTTGCAATCGAATACACAATCAGGAGCAGCTGGAAGGGATATACAAAGATTAGAAATGCACGAAGAGTTCCATTTAAAAGGAAAATTAGCCCAAAGCAAGGATGCCATGCTCCCTGGCATCGCAATAGCAAGAGCTTCCTATTTCTGGGGATTAATCTTATAAGAAGACAAGGCTTCATAGGTATGAAACTCCTTGAGGAGGTTAGGAAGCAAGATCAACAGTTGTGTGAGAAAAAACAGAAGGTCGTCGTCGGCATACGCCGCCACTTTGGGCGAAAATGTTGCAGAGACCGAGACATCCCTGATGTCGGCGTTAGCCCAGATTGTCCGCAAGAAAGGCTCAAGGGACAGAACAAAAATCAAGGGGGACAAGGGGTATCCCTGACGGGTGCCGTTCGAAATATCCAACGATTGAGAGAGAATGCCATTGACCTTGACACTTGCCGAGGGCCGGGAGTAGATCGCTTGGATCCATGACATCATGTGGTGTCCCAATCCCACATGGGTCAAGGTTTCGGATAGAAATGACCAGTTCACCCGGTCAAAGGCCTTTTCGGCATCCGTCGAGAGGAGCATCATGGGTACCTTTTGGGTGTGCACCATTTGTATCAAATTGATAGCTTTGGTGGTATTGTCTCTCACTTCCCGGGACAATATAAAGCCTACATGATCATCATGTATCAGTGACGGGATCAAAGGGGCCAAGCATGATGCTAAGATCTTGGTAAAGAGCTTCAGATCTATATTCATAAGAGAAATAGGGTGATAGTTTTGACACAAGAGAGGATCCTTACCTTCCTTGGCTATCACCGTAATATGAGCTCGGAGCGAGTCCAGTGGAAACTGGGCCCCCGTGCCTGCCGAGTTATAGGCGGAGAGGAAGTGTGGGGATAAGACATCCTCAAAGAGCTTGCAATATAAAAGGGAGAACCCGTCGGGGCCCGGGGCCTTGCCATTCTGTGAGCCTGCAATGGCCGCCGAAAGCTCCCAAGACTGGATAGGGTCCTCCAGCTGTTCAATCTCCACGTCAGATAATTTCGGGAGACCTGATCGCAGAAGGTATTCCCGAATGCGGGAATAGGCAGCTTCGGAAGTGCCCACAGAGGACAGATTGTAAAGAGAAGCATAGTATTGTCGAAAAACCTCCGTGATCTCCTCCGTCGTCTGCACCTTTCAGCTAGAGGCCGTAAGGATCTCCGGGATGAACTTGCCAGAATCTTACCACACTTATCCCCATGTTTGTAAAAGGATCTTTTGCACCTGGCCAGAGCAGATTTTTCCCTGAACAGCGTCAAAGCGCAAAGCTGTTCACGGAGACCAGTAAGCTCCAATAAGGTATCCCTCGCTTGTGAGCGCTTATGAACCGCTTCCAGATTCCCAATGCCTGCCATCAGGTCGTTCATCTGTTGCGTCCTCTCCTTCTTCTTTTGAGCGCCAATCTTAATCAGGACCCCCCTGAGATAGCTCTTGTGAGCTTCCCAGACAATCAATGGAGAGCTCTCCAGGATGGCATTAAGTTCAAAAAATGTACGCAGTTCCGCACTAACCTCCTCCAGGATCTTCCAGTCCTGGAGAAGGGCGTCATTCAGCCTCCACTGCCATTTTTTCACCTCAGGATGCTGCAGGTCAAGCTCCAGCACCACTGGAGCATGGTCCGAAATGGTGATGGAGCCAACGGAAGCTGAAACGACGCAAGATAATAAGAACTGGGGAAGCAAGAAAAAATTAATGCGTGTGTAAGAGTCATGTGGTGGAGAGTAAAAAGTGTAATCGTAAGTACTCAGATGGAGAATGCGCCACCCGTCCACCAGGTGGAGCGCTTGGAGACTCTTTTTGATGCATTTCAAGGCGCATAGGAAATGTGGGAGGCACCCCTAGAGGCATCCAGTACCGGATCTAGCACCAAATTGAAATCGCCGCCCATAAGGATAACTCCCTCGGCAAAATCCGCCAGGTGTGATAACATCAATTCAAGGAACGTAACCTGGTTAGAATTGGGGAAGTAGAAATTAACTAGGGTGACCGTTACCGACCCCAGGCGGCCCTTGACAAAAAGGGCATGACCAGAATAATCGTACCACGAATCAGAGAAAGTCAAGGGAGACCCCCTACGAATCAAGAGGCTCTCTCCCCTAGATCTGGAATCAGAAGGACAACCATGGTGTACCGTCAGGAAGCGTTTGTTTCCCAGTTTGGGAACCTTGTCTAGTCTGAAATGAGTTTCCTGTAGAAAGCAAACATGGGCACGATGGCGATGCATGTCAGCCAATACAATAGAACATTTTTCCGATGTATCGAGCCCCTTGACATTAAGGGATACAAAACGGATGGGTTCAACGTGTGCGGTGGCCATCTTTGCCTAGAGGGGGAAGAAAGAAAAAAAAAAGGGGGGGGGGAGGCAAGAGAGAAGACGCAGGAGGAGAGGGGAGAAATATAAGAGGGAGAGGAAAAGGCAACGGAGGAAGGAAGGAAGGGAGCAAAGAAAGAAGGAGAGAGAGGGGGAGATGGATGAGAGGGGATAAAGGGAAGAGGAGAGAGGAGAAGGCAAGCAGGAGGCGGAAAGGAGGAAAGAATGAGTGGGGAAGACCCAGAAAGTAACAGGCAAAAGTCAGGGGGAGAGAGTAGCAGAGAGGGGTGAGCCCACAACTAGTGTGAGCCCAGAAAACCACTCTAAAGCATCAACAACGCTGTTGAGACTTCGTCTCTAGACACCCAAGGGTCCCGTCCCAGCCCCCCTAAAGTGGGGTGGCACGGAGTGAACCCTAGGGAGTCGGCCTAAGTGGGGAAAGCGGAAGGGCACAAAAGGAGGAAGAGAGCTCCCGCCCTCAGCCAAACCCCAACCGGCAGTAAGCAATAGTACAGAAGGCCTGGAAGACATATTAGAAGCATTTATGAAGGGTAAAGAAACATTCAATGAAAGACATACAGTATACTGTAGACTGTTAAATAGGACCAAGGAAAAAATCAGCATGGAACTTGAACATGTAATAGGAGGCAAGAGGCTCTGAGAAAACCAGTAACAATGATCTAATAAAAGGAGACCAAATTATCTTTAAAAAATGAAAGGGCCTGATCCATAAGCCATACCCCCCCAATCCCGCTCCAAATCGCGCCCAGTCCCCTATGACCAAGGAGAGTGGTATAGGAGCACAAATAAGGGGTACACGGCACAGTGCAGCGCCAGTGGAGGACGCCAGGAAGTGCATACAGTGCCCCCCCGCCTCTGCCATTCCGGACAGCCAGCCGAGAGGACTACCAGTCAGTGGACTGCAGAAATCCAAAATGACCGGCTATCTATCAAAGTCTGCGGCTACTGGCAGAGGGCGACAGATGCACTCCAGGAGACCAAGCGAGTTCTAGGAACCCCGAGGGATCTATAGCAATATAGGCAGAACAGGGGCACTGCCAACTGAGAATATATGACCCCCCACACCCCGGGAGCCAGCCTCATGAGGGAAAGCAGAATAGGGGAGGAGGGAGAGCAGTCATCCCGTAAACAGTAAGAGCAGCAGCTCTGCTTGAGACAACGGTCTCAGAGGGCAGAGGGGGGAGGATGGGAGCGGGAGAAGTACAGAGAACAAGGGAGGGAGGGGGAGGGAGGGGGAGGGAGGGGGAGGAAGGGTGGGAAACGAGGGAAGGGTGGAACGGGAGGAATTTGACAGGGATGACACATCAGGGTAGGGCGATAACACAGGGGAGGGGGGGGGGTTGACGAGGGAACGAGGAAAGGAGGGGGGAGCGGAGAACGGTCGGGGACACAAGAAATGAAGGAAGGAACAGACTGGATGATAGGAGAGCAGGCAAGGAGGAGGGCTTGTCCCTAAGTGTAGCAGGAAATGCGGGGCGGGAAAGAACCCGCCAGGTAGACCCCAAAGCAAGGGCAGGTGACCTGATGTGACCACAACAGCGGCTTCCACTTTTCCCCCAACCCATCACAGAGCCTCGAATCCCCGTGTTAAAAAAAAACAATGCAGAAAAAAAGGGATAATAACAGTAACATAAAACACCCTTCCTCCAGACCCATTGGACCCCAACCCCCCCCCCCCCCAGTACCAGGATCAAACAGTGGCCCACCAATGTCCCCATCAGCCTAATAAGCAATTACTGACAAACTAATAATGAGGAGGCACAGGGGATTCCAGATGAGCACTACCAGTAGAAGAGCAGCATAGCACATATGAGTAGTCCGGCGGCCAGGGACATGCACCGCAGTCATTCAGCAAACTCAGCGGCGGGGTACAGATGGGGCGAAGGCGGCCCAGTCCGACCACTGGTGGGCTCAATGTCCTGGTTAGGACAGTCCTGTAATATAACGGGCACAGGAGGGTGCACCTCAAAAACGCAGAGGGCCAGCGGGAGGATGGGAAGGCATAACACGGCCGATAGTAGGACAAATGGGGGCAGAAAAAAAGGAAGGGGGGACAAAAGAGCGCGGTGAGGGCAGTACCTACAAATCAGGTCCAGATGATTATTACGTTTACGGGGCCATCACGGCCGGTCCCCGAGCACAAGAGCCGGGACCTCTTCTTCCCAACCGATGGCATCTCGGAGGAGGCTGGCCGGAGCGACTATGCTGCTGCTGAGGGTCTCGGTCAGGGAGGCGAGCCATCCGGTCAGAGACCTCCACAGGTTCAATGGCCAGAAAGCTGAACAGTTCTGGAAGGTCAGCGCGCTTGCGTAGGAGGAAGAAGACTCCATTCTTTTGGATTGTTAACTGCATGGGGAACCCCCATCGGTAAGTGACCTCCGGCGATCTGATCCATTCCAAAAGAGGTTTCAGCATAGATCGTCGTTGGAGTCTCCCCCTGGCAACGTCAGGATAGATAGTCACCACAGCTCCGTCTAAGTCAATTGGTCCCATCGCCCACACCTCTCGAAGGAACCCGTCTTTCACGCCATAGCGGTGGAGCCAACAGATGACATCCCGAGGTCTAGCAGGATCCATTGGCTTCGCTCCCAGGGCCCTATGCACCCCATCAAAGTTAAATGAGACAGGCGGGTCAGTAGTCACGACGCGGGATAGGATCGCCTTCACATATTTCACCAAGTTCTCTGAGGCGGTCGCCTCTGGGATGCCTCGGAGCCTCAAATTATTGCGGAGGCTCCGGTTTTCTAAGTCTTCTAATTGGAGCTGGGTCTCCGCCAGAAGGTCACTATGCGATGCCTGCGCCTGTTCTAGTTGGGCAACCCGATCCTGGAGCTACCGTGGAAGGCTGGGAGAAGGATAACGGTCCAGCGGCAGATACATCGGCCACAACAGGCTGGGAGAGGGAGCTCCGAGCTGGAGATTCCATGGCTGCAGGACCTAGGCCGCCACGCTGGCTCAGTTGAAACAGTCTCTGTAAAGTTCCCTATGAACCCGGAAAAAAATTACGGATGGGGGCTGTAGGTGTTCCCCTAGATGAGTTCCTTGTCCTCCACTTCTTCTGTACGCTCATGATATATCTATAAAATCGTCGAAATATGCCGATAGGGAAGGCCAAGGAGCGGGAGCAACAGCTAGGCACTTATTCACGCTGCCATGACCAAGCCACACCCCCCAGTTAATAGATTTTTAAGGCTTCCCTGCTGAGAGCTGAATTTAAAAAATAATTGTAAAAATAAAATGTAAATTAAAATAAAATGGGGGTAAAAACAGCTTGGCAGCTTGGCGTGGGGTCCCCCTCAAAATGGTCCAGTACATTCGAGGCCGCCGTGTGCACGCGGCCCTGGTCAGTCTTGACCAGGAAAAGGCCTTTGACCGTGTCTCCCATGAGTTTATGTGCAGAGCTCTGCACAGGTTTGGTCTTGGGGACATGTTTTGTTCATATGTGAATGTGATGTACCATGACATTTGTAGTACGGTGTTGGTGAATGGCTGGAAAACTGCCCCTTTCCCTATTCTCTCTGGGGTCAGACAAGGCTGCCCTCTCTCACCTCTGCTTTTTGTTTGCTGTATAGAGCTCTTTGCCGAATGCATCCGACAGAACCCAGAGATCAGAGGGATCACCACACCGGGACCAGACAGAAGGGTTGTCAAGTGCTCACTCTACATGGATGAAGTAACGGTGTTCTGTGCTGACCAGCTCTCCATCGACTCGCTCGTCCAGACCTGTGAGGACTTCAGCAAAGCTTCAGGGGCAAAAGTCAACTGCGGGAAGTCAGAGATCATGCTCTTCGGAAAGTGGTTCATGCCTTCTTCTGCATCCACCCTTTCAGCATCAAGGCAGACTTCATCAAAATTCTCGGAGTTTGGTTTGGAGCTGAGGGCACAGCTCTGAAGTCTTGGGAGGAGAGACTGTCCAAGATGAGACAAAAGTTTGGACTATGGAGCCTCAGAGAACTCCCCATCGAAGGGAAAACACTGGTTCTCCGCAGCGAGATTCTCCCTGTGTTGCAGTACCTCGCCCAGGCCTGGCCCCCGCGGGTCAACACCTGTAAGGCCATAACCAGGGCGGTGTTCCACTTCATCTGGGGCTCCAAGATGGACAGAGTGAAGTGGGCAGTCATGTTCAAGGAACCCCTCAAGGGCGGTAAGGGAGTGCCTGACATCGCAACGCTACTGGGGGTGTTCTTTGCCTGCAACTGCATCCGCAGAACTTTAGAAGACAGAACTTCGGACTCTGGAGGCAACTCCATGTCCCGTTTTTTCCTCCTGCCTCTCTGGAGGTCTCTTGGATGGGACAAATGGGACAGCTCCATCCCCTACAACTGGGACACTCCTTGGTACTACTTGGATACTTTCAAGTTCATCAAGGAGCAGGTGCTGCATGGAGTCAAGCCCGACTTGTGGAAGCCAAAAACTATCTACAAGTTGATCAGAGCATCGGACATTGCTGAGACTGTTCCAGGCCTCCCTTCAGCCACTTGCAAAGTGGTCTGGAGGAATGTTTCTTCAAAGGGACTCACCAACAGGCATAAAGATCTGGCATGGATGGCAATCCAGGGGGGACTGCCTCTCAGGACATTCATGCATGCCAGAAACTTGTGCAGATACAGGCACTGCCCCTTTTGTATCATCCACGAGGAAACGTCTTTTCATGTTTTCTGGGAGTGCTCATTTGCACAGAGCCTGTTGAGGGCCTTGGAACCTGAACTTAGAGACTTTGTTCCACAGACTGCCATCACACATTTCGCTGTGCTGAATGGACTTTTTCACTGAACATTTTCACAGGAGGACATTGACAACGCCTGGCGGTTGTTGTGTTGCTTTAAGGACGCTTTATGGTGCGCCAGAAAGCGCCTTATCCACCAGCGGGAGAGGATGTCCATTGAGGACTGTTGCAGACTGGTCCACAGTCTGCTCAGAGACTATAACCTGATGGATCTCGTGGAGGGAGAGGAGGTCTGAAGATTTCCCCTTCCCCCTCTCTCCCTTGTGTGTCTCTGTCCATTCAATAAAGCTTCGGGCTTGTGATTTCATTCCCCTCCCCTTACCCCACTCTCCCACCCCCCCCCCCCCCCATCACACCTGTTGCTTTTTTGAAATGTTATATTATATTGATATTGTTTGAGTAAAGCATCGTATAGACAACGTTTTTTAGTTTCATGTTTTAGGGGTATTGCGGCGTCATGCATGATGTGATGGCACGGGGTATCCTTACTCCGCACAACACATCAGGCATCATACCGCAGAATGAATGTATTTGATTGAATGTATTTATTTGTATGACCGGAAATGTATTGTAATGTAGTGTATTTATGCGCTGCGTCGCAGTATAGGGGAGAATGTACCCCGACAAAGTATTGTTTTTTGTATATCTTTTATGCAAATAAAGATTACATTTTCAACCAAAAGAAATATATAGGGGAGATAGCGGAAATGAAGATCCCAGATGACTCGTGGCTTTGTCTATTTCGTAACACACATAGCTCAATAAAACAATACAAGAATTTTTTGGTACAAAATTTAATGAATGCAGCAAAAGGGGCAATCTCAAAAAAATGATTGGACCCTGAGAGTCCTACGATGAAGGAATTGTTTAAACGTATGAAGTACATGTATAAAGTGGAATATTTGAGCAGTAGTAGAGAGGACCAAATAGAGATATTTTCCACTATTTGGAATAGATGGGAAGAGTTTAGGAAAAAGAAGAAATACACAGAGATATGGGAAGTATAGAGGAGGAGGGAGGTGTGGGGAGAGAAGAAGACTTAGTAAAGGTGAGGGAGGAGAAAGGAGAAAGTGGCAAAATAGAAGGGGGGGGGGGGAATCGGGGGATTTTATGTATATGAATGATTATTTGATTGATGTGATTTTTTTCTTTATTTAAATGTTTGTCTATGGAAAACCAGATAAAGGTAAAAAAAATAATTTAAAAAAGCATGTGAATGGTTTGGATACATTACATGTACAAATATTCTGATTGACTATTAAAGAGAAACAAATGTTGCATAATTTATGGTTTCTAAAATGTGCTCTCATCTTCTTAGGCACTATGTGGTCATCTTCCCCTCCGAGATTCGCTCCAAGCATTCTGAAACCATATGTATACACCTGGAGGGGGCTCAGGGCAAGAGCAGAGTACAGATCTCCTTAAATCTGGAAGAAGAGAACACAACTCTTGTAGAGAAGAGCTTCAAGCAGGACTCCATATTCACCTGTGTTCCAATCAGGGTAACAAATATGCATAAAGTTTGACCGGCAGAAGAAAAATAAACAGAGGGTCTACATGACTAAGGGGATGATTAAAACAGGAGATGGTTAAGATGTGAGATCCAACCTGACTGGGGTTTGAGAGTCAGGTGAATAGGTAGGAGCCAAAAGGTTAGGTAGGTCCTGTGGAGAATACTGTGACTTCATCCCAAAAAGGGCAATCGATGATGGTCATTTTCCCTGTCTGCCCACTCCTCAATTAAGGTTTGAGTGAAAGCCGAAAGTGGAGGAGATGGTAAGATAATTGTCACCACTTGGCTTGAGGGGATTTAGGGGATCAGTATAACAGATTTTTTCAGGGCTGGAATAACCATTAAGCAAAATAAGCACATGCTTAGGGCATCAAGGGAAGGGTGAACTGCATAGTTTTCTGCATAGCTATCATGCCCTTAGAGAATAAGTAAAGTTTAAAACAAAATAGCCTTATAAGTTTTGCCCCTTTGACCTAAGCTAACAGATTCCACCATCCACAGATCTATCCTTATAATGATCCGATGGCCACGGCCTACATTGTCTATATCTTGCTCTGCAAGCCCCCGCCCTCCTGGCAATGCATGATCATTAAATCTTCATAGACTTCAATGGTATAAGTAATATTAATAAAATCATTTTCTTACAGGGTTTTAGGTTCAAAGTGAAAAAATTATTTATAACTGAAGGATTTTGAGTATATATTTTTTTAATTTCAATGTGTGAATATCAAAGGAAGAATTGTGAAAACAAATATAAAGTAAATATATATATATTTTTAGTTTGCATTCATCAAATAAATACTTTCCCTCATTATTTCAGATAGAAAACCTAGGTCACTTGCTTGATTTTGATCCATGGCCCATTTGATAAAAAAATAATATAAAAACATGATGATTTATCAATTTTCAAACTTTAATTTCACTTTCAGCACCTATTGTGAAATAATGTCTGATCAGTTAAGCAATGGAGGGGCCAAGGGGGCACCATTGTGCTAAGGGCACCAGTTGCCCTTCATCTGACCCTGAATGGTATTGTTATCTATATAACACACACAGGGCCCATCTAGTGATTTGCTGATTCCCCTTGGTGGTTGGTTGGTGGTGCTTTTCCCTGGTCCCCTGAGGGAATTTAAAGTGCCTGATTTGGTACTGTGCTTGAGCTAGTGTGGTGTTGCTTGGCTGATCTATTCCCCTGACAGGATCAACTAGAGAACAATGGGACTCCAAGGCAGGCACACTATTATTCTCTGATCTAACCATATGTGGGCAAAATGAGAAAACCTTGTCTTATGTTTGTGGACATTATAATCAGATTCTTTTTAAAAGAGAACAGTGAACAGAACAATGATGGTAAGTTTGAATCCATAGTCCTAGCACACAATCCAAGCTTATTTTAATCTGTTGAACGTTAATTTATTAGGAGAAATAAAGATGAGTGCTGAATGGTTACTATTGATAACTGATATTAAAAGTTGTTCTCTTAGTAAAGGAAATTTATAATGTTTTGGGCTCGATAATTGTATTTTTTTCAAGTGGGAGGGACACCCATGACATTATGACTTTTCTAAAGAAAAACCCCAAGAGAAGTGGTTTT
The DNA here is from genome assembly GCF_965119305.1 of Pelophylax lessonae. Classification (NCBI taxonomy): domain Eukaryota; kingdom Metazoa; phylum Chordata; class Amphibia; order Anura; family Ranidae; genus Pelophylax; species Pelophylax lessonae. The sequence continues at coordinate 80,210,464 of NC_138776.1, read as the reverse complement.
CATTCAGGCTCTCTATAATAGTAATAAAAAGTATAAATGTTAGCCTTCCAAACAGGGAGATGGAGCAGGAGGGTCACTGCTCTGCCACGTGCGTGCGTGTTAGTATAAATGTCATGAGGACATGGATGGTATGTCAAATACATAATAAAGAGCTTAGATCTCCACCTGCTGGGTGTATACTAAAATACAAAAACTGTATTTTTTAACCCTGACCACAGGGCTCATGCACATGGCCAGTTAGTGCCACACATTGCCAGGTCAGCATATTTCTATCATGGACACAGTGTTTTCAATCGGCAATGGAAATAAAACCCATATACTTATATACTTTAATTACAGGTTGACACTCTCCATGGCTGTCTGCAGCTGTTCACATGTAATTGCACATGGAATGATTACCTGCAGTTAGGGACAGATGTGTGCTCCTAGACCCAGACATTTCACATGCTGAGGTGCACATCTGTCCCTAATTGACAGCCAGCTGTGGATAGATGTGGACAGTGTCACCTTGTCATTGATTTGTGCAGGCTTCCTGTTTGCAGCTGGTGGAAACCCCTGTCCTCGACAGTGTACAACCCTAATCAGCCATGTGCCAGATTCCTAATAAATGAATAAAGAGAAAATAAACAAAAACACTATACACACTCTTTTCAATAAAGGTTCATAAAAGCAAGAGGTGAAAGTGATCTGTACATTGAGTGGTCTAGGTCAGCTTCAGTTAGTAACATGTTTAGTTGGCTCTCTTATATACAGGGACTTTAGTGTCTTAAAGCTCAATTCTAACCTATTCATTTTTTTTCTCACTAAGGTTAACAAGTCTGTAGAGTCAGAGGTGGTTGGCATATTGAAGATCTCCATAGAGAATGCAGGGGAAACAATAGTGAAGAGCAGTAAAGTTCTGGTGAAGAAGAGGAGATCCAGCCTTCTAGTTCAGACAGACAAAGCTGTGTACAAACCAGGACAAACGGGTAACTGATGCTTTAAAATAGAGATTTACAGGCATGTTCCATTCCAGCAAATAGATAAACCAGTGAGATGCACGTGCCATGTGCAAAAAAGTCCACACAAGGGACAATGCTAGACCCCAATGCCAAGGGCACATGCAATACACAGAGTATGGTCATGAAAATGGCATGACAATCCTTATATTTTTTTCAACAAAAGAGTATTAAAAAAATGCATTTATTAATATTTTTTCTGCTACTGACATAAATTATAGGGGGGTACGGAACCATTTTCAGCTTGCAAGGTCAGTAAGCCTTATATTGGCTGCATCCTCCCTTCTGCTATAACTTCATGGTTACTTCGCTGACCATTAAGTTATAGCAGAACTGTCCCCCGGACTGCTATTTAAAAAAAATGTTAACAACCCCTTCCTTTCCTGAATGAACACATTGAGGTTGATTTACTAAAGGCAAATATACTGTGCACTTGCTAGATCTAATGGGAAGCTCTGAAATGAGGGAAAGCTCTGATGATTTCTATTATCCAATCATGTGCAAGCAAAAATGCTGTTTTTCTTGCATGTTACCCTCAGATCTAGAGCAACTGCACTTGCAGTGCACAGACTATTTGCCTTTAGTAAATCAACCACAGTGAGTAATCGGTACCAATCACTCCTGTGTTCATTCATTACTTAAGCATTGTAAACTGGCAGCATAACATTCTCCACAGCTTTCCAGACCCTTTCACGTCTGTCACATGTGCTCAGGGTAAACCTGCTCTCATCTGTGAAAAGCACAATGTGCCAGTGGAGAACCTGCCAACTCTGGTGTTCAAATGCCAATCGAGCTCCACGTTGCCGGGCAATGAGCACAGGGCCACTAGAAAACATTGAATGTCGGGAACGTCTGGCCATCTCATGAATATGGATGATTGAACGGTTCGGGTCGACCATCGGTTCGACCCGAACATTGACTGTTCGAGGTTCGGCCGAATTCTGAACTTTTTGATGAAAAAGTTCGGAATTCGGCAACCAGAACCGACCAAAATGCAATGGGACATGAAATGGACTTTAAAAGCCCGTGATTGGACCAGAACCATCAGTAAAAGCCAATTGAGGGGGCAGGAGAATGCTAGGAATGTGATTGGACTGACTAGGGGGTCCAGAGGCCAATCATTAGTGAATACGCCCCCCAGTATATAAGATAGCCCCGCCAAATCTACACCATTTTAATACAGGGCTGTGGGAGAGAGTGGAAGCAGTTCTGTTACTTCTGCTCTCAAAGTGTCATTTAGCAATTATTAGTGTGAGTAAAGGGATATCTAGTGTAGTTAGGGTGCTATTTTCCACTTTAGTTAGATTCAAAAATCTAGTTTCTGTAGGGAAAGTGTTAAGTGCCAGGGTGACCGTAGTGTAGTGTAGGGTGAACTGACTCTGACTGCTATGGCAGGGTGACAAAACCCTTCCATGTCAGGGTGACCGCTATAGAGAAAAGATTGTTTCTCTTAGAACACTTATAGAACAGAGATATGGCTTCGCCCCTGTCACCCTGCTTTTTGCTGCAGGCGTTTATAGGGCTTTTTTGAGGACATGTTTGGACATCTGAACTTCTGTGTAGGGGTATATATACACACACACATGTATGTATATATACACCTACACATATATAGGTGTGAAAGTAGCAGAAACCTATGCTTGCGCTAATTAAATAATTAACAGGCATATGGCTCCGCTCCTATCACACCTATATATGTGTAACTGTATAAATACATATAAGTGTGTGTGTATATATACCCCTATACACAAGTTCAGATGTTATGCCTGCCTCCAAAGACCCAAAAAAATGCCCAAAAAAACGCTTGCGCCAAAAAAAAAGCCCAGGTGTGTTGTTGCAGGCATTTTTTTGGGGCATTTTTTGGGGGTCTTTGGAGGCAGGCATAACATCTGAACTTGTGTGTAGGGGTATATATACACACATACTTATATGTATTTATACACATACACATATATAGGTGTGATAGGAGAGAAGCCATATGCCTGTTAATTATTTTATTAGCGCAAGCATAGGTTTCTGCTACTTTCACACCTATATATGTGTATGTGTATATATACATACATGTGTGTGTGTATATATACCCCTACACAGAAGTTCTGATGTTATGCCTGCCTCCAAAGACCCCCAAAAAATGCCCAAAAAAACGCTTGCTACAAAACCGGCAAGGTGTGAAAATAGCGGAGCCATATCCCTGTTCTATATTAATTCTAATACAAACAAACTTTTTTTTCTGGTTATGGACATGCTACATAGCTGGAACTTCACAGGTACACTTTTTTAGACCCCCCAGACACTAAATCCAAAGAAATCTCATTTTTTTTTTTTTCAATAATTGGCTCTCTATCAAAAATGACAATTTTTAAGAACTTTTTTTGTATGATTAATAGTCCCTGGGGCATGACCCAGAACCCTAGGCACTTTTTAGGGGCATTTATTGGGTTTTAGGGCTTCAAAATGGTGTTTTTTGATTACCGAAGTTCGGGTTCCATTGATTTCAATGGGGTTCTGAAATCCGGGTCGAACTTTCGGGAAGTTCGGATGTTCTGGTCGAACCAAACTTTTGAAAAGTTCGATCATCCCTACTCATGAAGTCAGACCCTCAGGCCACCCTCATGAAGTCTGTTTCTGATTGTTTGCTCAGAGACATTCACACCAGTGGCCTGCTGGAGGTCATTTTGTAGTCCTCTGTCAGTGCTCATCCTGCTCCTCCTTGCACAAATGAGCAGATACCGGTCCTGCTGATGGGTTAATGACCTTCTATGGCCCTGTCCAGCTCTCCTAGAGTAACTGCTGGCACGTATTGATGGGCCATCATGGAGGAGTTGGACTGCCTGTGCAACCTTTATAGGGTCCAGGTATCACCTCATGTTACCAGTAGTGACACTGACACTAGCCAAATGAAAAACTAGTGAAAAACTGAAAAGATGACTACTGTAGTTAAAATAATGTCAGTGGCTATTACCTATAAAACCATTCCTGTTTTGGAGTTTGTCTCAATGTTGCCCATCTAGTGCATCTGTTGTTTTTTAACACCAAAGCAGCTGAAACTGAATAACAACCCCTCTGCTACTTAACTGACCAACAGATAAATATCCCAGAACTTTATTTGACTTGATGCTATACTCTGATTAAAACGTGTTTCTTTAATTTTGTTTTGAGCTGTGTATATATATTGTTTTTTATTATTTTTAACCCACTGGTGCTGATATATAGGAAGAAAGATGTCTTCTTCCTCTATTCGCACCAGCTTCTCTCCCAGATTCACCACCTCTGTGCTGGAGAATCCGGAAGGGAGATATTCCAGGGTAACATGTCAACTACATAAACCGATACATATGAGAGATCAGCTGTGATCTTGAGAATGACGGCTTCTCTTATTCATAAACGGACACCAGAGTACTTCCTTATTGTTCATTAATCCATTCAGTATAGCTGTGACTGCAGACAAAGATATTATTCTCTATCTCAAAAGTGAAATATCAGGAGTCATTTTGGACTCATGACATTTCAACAAAGCACCCCCCCCCCCCCTTCCTAACAGGGCTGTAAAAAATGTGAATAACAAATTGTAAAAAAATAATTAAACAAAAAAAATATAAATCACAATTTAGGACTCATTTACACAGGTGCTGTAGCCTGTACAGCATGAATGAACAGTTGCTTCTGTGACTGGAGCCGTCTGGAGCTCCCCCACACACAAATAGCATACTACAAACATAGTGGCAATACGCTTTAGTGTCTAAGTGCACTGCAGAGTACTAACACACTAAATGCCCATTTACATCAGTGGGCATACACTAAGGTCTGCATAACCAGCCTGCACTTGTATGTGTTGTGCACAAGTGATGCAGTGCATTCTTACAGTGCATTGTAGTGCTTAATTATGTCCCATTTTAAATTAGTTTTTCAATGTAATTTAATTTTGATTGAATTAATTTGTTTTATTCACATTCATTAAAATATATGTGTAGCAGTGTTTTGCGACACGTTGCTGCACATTACAGCACACTGCTTTGCAATAAAATGTATGCCTCTATCATATCACAACATACATCAATGCTTTACACATGTGGCACTCTGATTAGGTGTTGGCACAAATCATACTGTACGTGTGAAGCCAACCTCCAGATTGGTTCATTACAATTTTTCATAGCTTCAATTTTCACCTTTTCGCAAATGAAAGTGAAAATATAATTTTTTTCTAAAAAAAAAAAAAACTCCAATGCCATTTTAGCTTTTATATTTAGTAGGAATTTAGTAGAAATTTTGTAAGTTATGTTTGTCTGTGAGCACTAAATTTTTTTTTATTTTTTTTATGATAGTTTTTGATAAACATATGCCCAAATATTATGGGACCTACAAAACCACTCTGTGAATCACCTCATTTAAATGAAAAAAATAAATAAATATAATTTGCAATCACTTTAAAGTGTTTCTAAAGGTAAAATACTAGGTTACCTTAATGCATTCCTTGCATTATATTAAAAATATATTCCGCTATCTCTTCTCCCTCCTTCTGCCACTAATTACTTACCTGGCACCATTCATGATCCATCACAATCCATGTCGGCAGCACCGCTCCACTAATCTTCTGGTCGCACAGGAAGCAGTAGGAGTCATAGGCTCCTGCTGTTCTCAGTCAAATCCTGTAAGGAGAGAGTAGGGGGGTGTGGCAGAGAAGCCCTATGGACACACACTGCCCAGCTTGGGAGCATGCCTACATGGGTACCACCATAGTATACATTTGCTCTGGGGGCACCGACGGAAAAAAGGAAAAAGGAGCAGACAATGCCAGTAAGGGACAGCTCTGTGCAATATCATTTCACAGAGCAGTAAACCTTCTTTTATATATAAAGAAAAAACTTTTGCCTTCAGAATTACTTTAGGCCTCATACAAAGCCCAGTTGTGTTTCACTGGACCAGAAATTCCACGGCTTAGATGATGGAACCCCTGAACTAAAACCCTGGAAATACTTTTTAAATGATTAGGCGAGAACCAAACAAATTAAAACATTTTATAATTGTCTTTTACAGTAAAATTCAGAATTCTCTCCCTTGATGAAGATCTTCAACCCAAAAATACTGTGGTAAGTAAATGTCTCTGGAAGAAATGTGGGGGGGGGGGGGGGATATATTAGCAACGTTTTGGATAAGGGACTTTACTAACCACTATCTTTATGTTTCAATCTTTTTATTGAGAAAGGTTAATATCAAGGTATACAAATATAGTAATATCTGAAGAGTAAACGTGTCATATCAAGGAGCCATTCCAGCAAAACATAAACAAAATGGGTGGAAGAATATACCAATATGAAGAAAGCATAGGTGTTATGATCACCTCTCTAAGCATTTAAAGCTCCTAAGATAACTACATAACATTACAAAGAACAAAGTATCAAATGTCAAAAAAATTGAGCCCTTAGGATCCCTAAAAAAAGGTATAGGGTTCCACAGTATTATAGGTGCCCTGCTGACGTATCTTCACACAAAAACTCAGGTTTGAAAAAAATGTTTTTTTTTTAAACATTCAGGAACCTGAGTTATACGTGAAGATTGTCCATAAGGGTGTAGACATGACATTGAGAGCCCTCAAATAAACAATAAAATACTATTCAGATAGGTAGCAATTAAATATCACATATAGACCTTGGGAGAGGTTATCTTACTAGAATTCTGTAATGGGAGATATTGTCCCGGGAGGCTAAGGAAACAAATCAACACAGAAGAGGACCTATGGGCCCACCTAGGAACCTATCCCACTCAAAAGGTCAAGTCAGACTACAGGACTGGAATTTCAGAAAATGGGGGCTGATTAGGCCAAAGTAATAAGAAAGGGAGAGGAAAGAACCCGTGAAAAGTAGAGGGCCAGGTCTGGAGAAGGACAGAAAAAAGTGAAAGTGGGGAAGGATAGGAAGGGAATGCCTTTGCAGAGAACCAACTCTCTGCCAGTGCAAATAAGAGAGATTTATTAACATGGTAAAGGGGAACTCCCATGTATAGGATCCCAGATCATTTCAAAATGTTTGCTAATGTTCAGGAGTATGCTAATAATCTTTTCCTGAGACATGATCCAGGATATTTTTTATGCTTGGCCAAATGAAAAGAAACCAAGGGTTTCTTTCAGGTTTGAGCAATCATTAGTTTGGCCCCAGCAGCATGTAGAAAATTAGGGCCTAAGAGCATTTAGAAATCTTAGGGGTGCGTTGATTGAGAGGGGTAATTAGTAGGTTCTGGATCAAAGAAATCCCAGTAATTTTATGTATCAAGTGAAAAATTTGATTCCAGAACCCCCTAAATCTGGGGCATTGCCAGAAAGTGTGGAGCAACGAGCCCTCATGCCTGCAGCCTCGGAAGCATAGAGGAGTGACTTCTGGGCATATTTGGCAAGGCGAGTAGAAATCAGGTACCAGCAAGACATGATCTTCAGGTTAGCTTGATTTAAATAGACCTTGTTAACCCCCTTAAATGAATGTGAAAAGCACTAGTGGCAGGTATCCAGATCCCAGTTCATCTCAAAGTGCCGCTCCCAGCCTAACATGTAGGCCATTTCTCAGAAGGTTCAGCTAAGCCAGAGTAGATTAAGGAGATTCCTCCCCTCATGTCCATGACTTTGGAACATCACTTTTCATACGGTGTGACAGATGAGGATTAGGCTTATCAGTCCAGATAGAATGTAAAAAAAGGGGAAATTTGGGTAAAGCGGTATCTCTCTGTGAGGGGCATTTCCAGTTTACTAACACAGTAGCCTTAATGAGAGGGGTCAGATGATGATTTTTTAAAAAGAGGGGAGTAGCTAATTTTGTAAAGGTGGTCTATTGAAGGGACTAAGTTAATAACCAGGTAAGGGATGAAGGAGTGGTTCCAGGAGAAGGATCAATTAACCTGTAAGCGTTCAACTAAGGCCGGGGGAGTCGACACAGTGAGGGCCATAGATTTGGACATATTGACATAAAGGCCCTGAGACTTGGCTAGATTTATGCAGTAGTTGGAAAATAATAGGAGTTGAGATAATGGGTGATGTTAGGAAGAGAAGTATGTCATCGGCAAAAAGAGCACACTTCTGGACAGACAGTCCACAGCTAACTCTGTGAATGTCAGGCTGATGTCTAATAGCAATGGCCAGGGTTTCTATAGCTACTGCAAAAATGAGTGGAGAGAGGGGACATCCCTGTCCCATTCCTTTAGCTATAGGGAAAGATTCTGAATAATGACCCTAATAACTTGTGACTTGTAACTTGTGAATGTGCGCACCCCCAGTCGGTCAGGCAGGTGACACGTTTCTCCCCCCCCCCCCCGCTCCCCCCAATGGTTTGCCTCCTTACCTCCTCCTTCCTCCTGTCCGAGCCGGGGAGTGCTGGATGGCTGAGCCGCTGTCCTTCTCCTCCAGCCATGTCTCTTTTGCCTCTTCCTGGCCACTGGCCAGTAAGATCCCTTCTCCTTTTGGCCAATCAGGAAAGGGGTCTCACAACCCTCTTCCTGATTGGCTGGGAGGAGAGTCAGTGTGACAATAGCGAATATTCATTTGCTATTGTCACACAACTGGGTGGGCTCAGAGCGCAGTGCTCTGTGCCCCGAGCCCACCCTTTTTTGAAGCCAATTAGAGCCTCTGGCTCCAATCACGTGTTTCATAAAAAAAAAAATTCCTATTGGAATCCATGTATGGGCCACCCCTAAAAGAAAGGCAGTACAGTGTTAGCACTTTAGACACACAGCTTGATCTATGAAAACCCCTCCTTTTTCTCTCTTTATCTTAGTAAGAGCTGCTATGCACAAGTGCAAAAGATTGATGGGCCTCTGCAAAGCGATCCATGCTTGGATTGCTTTTCAGAAGCATTTGACAGGTGTTGGGAAGGCAAAATGCTTGCAGTTGTGCATTGGTTGCAACGTGACCCCATTCACATGAATAGGTCTCGTTCGTGAGTAGTAGTGCCCACTTAGCACTGCAGCCAGTTTAATTCCTGCCGCAGATGCTGCCTTTGCAGCTTAAGGGGGGAACAGTTGGGGGTGGTAAGAACATGGCTCATCTGTGTGTTTATACTGCCCTCCAAATACATGTGTAAAAAGCCCTAAAAGCAATCCCAGAGATATTAACTCGATATCAGACTGTAAAGCCAATAATGACAGTGGCTGTCTAGTGTTGAGCGAACACGGACTGTATTATTCGTGTTCGTACCGAATAATTGGATTTTTGTTACCCGAACACGGACCCAAAAACTTTACTGTATGTTCGGGTTTAAAATCCGTGTTCGGTCATTTTTATTTCCTGTTTTGTATGTAATGGCGCGCTTTTAATGGCGGGCTTTCAAAAGCCAATCAACAAGCGTTTAACTGGTGTGCCTTAAGCCATCCCAGCCATGCCTACTAATGTATTAGTAGCTGTGATTGGCCATCTGAAGCATGTGACCATGTCTTTATAAGTTCGAGAGCCCCAGCGCGCTGCGTCATTCTGCTGTAGTTTAGGGAGAGAGCACACATCATACGTGCTGGCTGCTGATTAGGGACAGACAGTGAAAAATTGTATTGTGTCCGAAAAGAATGCAGGGACAGGTCGGAGTGTAGGCAGGGAAAGTTATTTGAGCATATTAGGGACAGGCTGGAGCGATTAGGCAGGGACAGTCTACCTCGATTTTGCTATGTGGGGGGGGGGGGTGGTGCAGTGAATGATCTTTTTGGCCTCACTTGAGCCCACTGAGGAGGAGGAGGAGGAGGAGGGAGAAAAAAATCTATTTTTATCAGTCAGTTGTGTGCACCATTCATTAGCTATATTTTACTACAAGTTAAAGGGGAATTCCCCCCCCCTCCTTCATAGCCTGCTTGCTGCTGACTCTCTCTGAGCTGACCATGACATAAGACACTGCTGTGTTGTTCACATGTGCTATTGAGTGATTTTCAATTTTATACATTTTTTGCTATTCCGCTATTCAATATACACGCTTTTGGGTTAAAAAAAATAAAATTGTGGCATAGTCTGTACTAATCTATTTAAAAATTACAAACTTAAAGGGGAATTTTCTTTTTTTCCCCTTCATAGCCTGCTGCAGAACTGACCGTGACATAAAACATAAGACACTGCTGTGTTCACATGTGCTATTGAAAACTCATCAATTTTACATCATATTTTCTATTCCCCTATTCAATCTACACCCTTTGGGGTAAAAATAATTAAATTGCGGCATAGTCTGTTTCGGTACGTGTGAGATACACCTTCCAAATTTTTGGGGCGCATCTTCCATCGCCGAGGATTGCAGGGTGCTTCAGTTTGCCTCCTGCCTGTTCCGAACTCCTCCTACTCATCTTCCTCATCCACATCCTCCCTTTAGGGTACAAAAAATTGTAATCGGGGCCTAGTCTGTGTTTGTACGTGTGAGATACACCGTTTTATAAAGTTTTTCTATTCCGCTATTCAATATACACCCTTTTGGGGTGAAAAAAATTAAATTACGGCATAGTCTGTATCGGTACGTGTGAGATACACCTTTTAAATTTGTTTGGCGCATCTCCTTCCACCGCCAAGGATTGCAGGGCGCTTCAGTTTGCCTCCTGTTCCGAACTCCTCCTACTCCTCTTCCTCATCCTCCCTTTACGGTACAAAAAATTGTAATCGGGGCCTAGTCTGTGTTTGTACGTGTGAGATACACCGTTTTATATCCTTTTTTCTATTCTGCTATTCAATATGCACCCTTTTGGGGTGAAAAAAATTAAATTTGCAGCATACTTTGCATATTTGACTGTGAGATACACCCGTTGTATTTGTATACTGTTTTTCTATTCCGCTATTTAATAAACACCCTTTTGGGGTAAAAAAAAAATTAAATTGCGGCATAGTTTGCATATTTGACTGTGAGATACACCCGTGCGATACTGTTGTTGTTTTGTTCCGCTATTCAATAAACACCTTTCTAGGGCAAGATCATAAATTACAGAAATATGAGGAGACCGTCAAATATGGGCCGTGGCCTGGGTCGTGGTGCTGCTGGTAGAGCTCCTGTTGCAAGGAGAGGATGTGGTCGATCTGTGCCAGCTACACGCACAAGTGAAACACCTTCCTCAAGTGTGAGTAGGCGACAGAACCTGCAGCAGTATTTGGTAGGGCATCATGCGCCTCTAGAAGTGATGAGGCCAGAACAAGTAGAGGTGATAGTAGATTGGTTTGCTGCTGACAGTGCCTCCAGTTCCTTCACATTGTCTCCCATCCAGTCTACTGCTGAAAGGTCAGAGTTGGCACCTGCAGCCAATGTCCAACCGTCTTTCACCTCACCCCCTTGCAAATCAGGCAAGCAGTCTGAGCCCCAAGTCATGCAGCAGTCTCTTCTTCTTTTTGATGACTCTGTCAGCAGGGTTTCCCAGGGCCATCCACCTAGCCCTGCCCCAGAAGTGGAAGAGATTGAGTGCAGCGATGCCCAACCACTTATTTCTCAAGATGAGTACATGGAAGGACCATCGCAGCACGTCTCCGATGATGACGAAACGCAGGTGCCAACTGCTGCGGCACTCAGAATTGTGGAGACCGACAAGGAGGACAGGGGTGAAGACTGGGTGGAAGATGATGTGGAGGACAATGAGGTCCTCGACCCCACATGGAATGAAGGTCATGCAGGTGACCTGAGTAGTTTGGAGGAAGAGGCGGTGGTCGCACAGAGCCACCAGCACAGCAGAAGAGGGAGCAGGGTGCAGAAGCGGAGCGGCCGTGCCCTAGACACTACGCCTGCTACTGCCCAATGCAGCAAGGGACCGAGCGCACCAAAGCCAGCTCAAAGGAGTTCTCTAGCGTGGAAGTTCTTCAGAAAATGTGCTGATGACAGGACACGAGTGGTTTGCACCCTGTGCAATCAGAGCCTGAAGCGAGGCATAAACCTTCTCAACCTGAGCACAACCTGCATGATCAGGCATCTAAGTGCAAAGCACAAGCTGCAGTGGAGTAGACACCTTCAAAACCAAGAAAGGTCTCTGGCTCCTCCTGCTTCCTCTTCTGCTGCAGTCTCGGCCTCTTCATCCACCTCTGTAGTGATACCGGCACCTGCCACCCCACAAACAGATGATCTGTCAGCAACACCACCACCTGGGTCACCAACAACCATCTCCACAATGTCCCGTGGAAGCGTTCAGCTTTCCATCTCCCAAACACTTCAGAGGAAGAGGAAGTACCCCCCTACCCACCCGCGATCCCTGGCCCTGAATGCCAGCATTTCAAAATTCTTGGCCTTTGAAATGCTGTCATTCCGTCTGGTGGAGACGCACAGTTTTAAAAGCCTTATGTCGGTGGCTGTCCCACAGTACGTCGTGCCCAGCCGCCACTACTTTTCCTGGCAAGCCATCCCTTCCCTGCACAACCAAGCGGGGGAAAAAATCAGGTGTGCACTGCGCAACGCCATCTGTGGCAAGGTCCACCTAACTACCGATACGTGGACCAGTAAGCACGGTCAGGGGTGTTATATCTCCCTAAGGGCACACTGGGTAAATGCAGTGGCGGATGGGCCTGAGGCGGATAGCAATTTGGCGCATGTCTTCCCACCACCGAGGATTGCAGGGCGCTTCAGTTTGCCTCCTGTTCCTAACTCCTCCTACTCTGCTTCCTCATCCTCTACCTCCTCCTCATCCGGTCAGCGTAACACCTTCACCACCAACTTCAGCACAGCCAGGGGTAAACGACAGCAGGCAGTTTTAAAACTTGCCTGTTTGGGGGAAAAAACCACACACCGCTCAGGAGTTGTGGAGGAGCATAGAACAGCAGACAAATGAGTGGTTGCTGCCAGCGAGCCTCAAGCCCGGCCTGGTGGTGTGCGATAACGGGCGAAATCTCATAGCAGCTCTGGGCCTAGCCGGTTTGATGCACATCCCTTGCCTGGCGCATGTGCTGAATTTGGTGGTGCAGAGGTTCCTTAAAAATTACCCCGATATGTCAGAGCTGCTGCAGAAAGTGCGGGCCGTCTGTGCGCACTTTCGGCGTTCTCACCCTGCTGCTGCTCGCCTGTCAGCGCTGCAGCGTAACTTCGGCCTTCCCGCTCACCGCCTCATATGTGACGTGCCCACAAGGTGGAACTCCACCTTGCACATGCTGGAAAGACTGTGCGAGCAGCAGCAGGCCATAGTGGAGTTTCAGCTGCAGCACGCACGCGTGAGTCGCTCTGCGGAACAGCACCACTTCACCACCAATAACTGGGCCTCCATGCGAGACCTGTGTGCCTTGTTGCGCTGTTTTGAGTACTTCACCAACATGGCCAGTGCCGATGACGCCGTTGTCAGCTTAACTATCCCACTTCTATGCCTCCTTCAAAAAACGATTCGGGCAATGATGGAAGAGGATGTGGCACAGGATGAGGAGGAGGAGGAGGAGGATGAAGAGGTAACATTTCCAAGGCTTTCAGGGCAGTCATTCGCAAGGGGCTCCGAGGGTGGGTTCCTGCACACACAAACGCCAGGGACACAATTGTCCAGCAGGGGCACAGTTCTGGAGGATGAGGAGGATGAGGAGTAGGAGATGGAGGAGGAGATGGAACCATGTTCACAGCAGGGTGGCACCCAGGCCAGCTCATGGCCATCACTGGTGCGTGGCTGGGGGGATACAGAGGACACAGACGATACACCTCCCACAGAGGACAGCCTTTCGTTGCCTCTGGGCAGCCTGGCACACATGAGCGATTACATGCTGCAGTGTCTCCACAACGACTGCCGAGTTGCCCACATTCTAACTTGTGCTGATTACTGGGTGGCCACGCTGCTGGATCCCCGTTACAAGGACAACGTACCGTCCTTAATTCACTCACTGGAGCGTGATCGCAAGATGCGCGAGTACAAGCACACGCTGGTAGACGCGATGCTGCTGGCATTCCCACCTGACAGCGGGGCCACAGTGGAAGCACAAGGCCAAGGCAGAGGAGGAAGAAGAGGTCGCCAACGCAGCCAGGGCACCGCCAGCACCTCAGAAGGCAGGGTTAGCATGGCCGAAATGTGGAAAAGCTTTGTCAGCACGCCACAACAAACAGCAGCACCAGCAGCTCATATGGAACGTCTTAGCAGGAGGCAGCATTTCACCAACATGGTGGAGCAGTATGTGTGCACACGCCTACATGTAGTGAATGACGGGTCTGCCCCCTTCAACTTCTGGGTCTCCAAATTGGGCACATGGCCTGAGCTTGCCCTTTATGCCTTGGAGGTGCTGGCGTGCCCTGCAGCCAGTGTATTATCTGAACGTGTATTTAGCACGGCTGGGGGCGTTATCACAGATAAGCGCAGCCGCCTGTCCAGAGACAATGTGGACAAGCTCACGTTCATTAAAATGAACCAGGCATGGATCCCACAGGACTTTTCCGTACCTTGTGCATAATAGAGATGGTTACCGACCTTACCCAGCCATTGTTATATTTTTGATCTTTCTCACTCTTTTGGGGTGTACCCTAATTTAAAATGACTGAAAAAAAGCAGTGTTGGCTACCTCGTCCCCCTCCACCGCCGCTTCCACCTACACCGCCACATCCACCGCCACCTCAACCTCCCTCCTACTCCATATGGGCCTCGTCCTTCACAGATGAAGAAAATAGTTTTATGTTTCTGTTTTTTTTTTGTTGTTTTAAGTTATTTCCCTATCCACATTTGTTTGCAGAGCACTTGCCATGCTCTTAACTACGTTTTGCTGCCATTTGCAGCACTCTAGCCCTTTCCATTGGTGTTTTAGAGCCATTTTAGTGCCTGAAAGTTGGGGTCCCCATTGACTTCAATGGGGTTCGGTGTCCGGGTAAAGTTCGGAAAAAGTCTGGGACACGGACCCGGACTTTTTTTTCAAGTTCGGCCGAACCCGCCGAACATGGACATCCAGGTGTCCGCTCAACTCTATGGCTGTCTAATCTCTTCCCGCAGTGCAATGCTTAAACAGAAAATAACTATGCTAAGTAGAGAGATGACCGCAATAAATCCTTCACAGCAGAGCTGCTGCAATACTGCCCCATGTGTACTGTACACTTGGCCATGGATGATCATTGGCTCTGGTACTACAACCGATGCCGAGGCATCCTATGATCCTCAATCACCATTTTGTCAGTTTAACCTAAGTGTATTTTAGGAAGTATATTGTGATAAATAGCTTAGGTTATTAATAAAAGGTCTACTAAATATATTTCTTGGTCTATCCTACAGGCTAACTGCATTTGTAGTGAAGTCCTTTAGCAAAGGGCGGCCCTACATATTTATAGATGAGAGTCACTTAAAGCAATCTTTTGCCGGGCTTCAGAATATTCGTAAAGAGACTGGCTGCTTCCGTAATGTAGGAAGACTACTGAATACTGCTATGCAGGTAATTTTAAAATCATTCCTATAAAATGACATATGCAAATTGTGATATAATGTTTATCATAGACATGGTTATATTATAAAGACATAGGGGTTGACTTACTAAAGTAAAATAGATTGTGCACTTTGCAAATTGCAGTTGCACTCTGCAAGTGCAGTTGCTCCAGAGCGTAGTAAATGAGCAGAAGCTCTGCTGATTTCCATCAGCCAATCACATGCAAACAAACATTCAGTTTTTTTTTTCTTGCACATGAGTGGGTATTCTTTGCCAAATGAAGCTTTACCTCATTTACTAAGCTCTGGAGCAACTGCACAGTCTATTTGCCTTTAGTAAATCAACCACTTAGTACCCTCTATGTCCAGATTTTTATGTTTTATTGGCTTGGATCATAATTTTTTTTCCTGCAATCACATTTCATAACATCAGTTTCCATATATTCTATCCTTATCAGCAGTGTAAGAAAATGTCTTTGTATAAGTTAAACAGTTTATTAAAGTATACAGGTGCATCTCATAAAATTAAAACAGCCTCAAAAAGTTAATTTATTTCAGCAATTCAAATCAAAAAGTGAAACTCATATATTTTATATAGATGTGTTACACACAGAGTGATATATTTCCAGCATTTCTTTCTTTTAATTTTGATGTTTATGGTGATTATGATTATTAGATTACGTAAGACCAATAAAAAAAAAGGATTTTTAATACAGAAATGTTGGCTTACTGCTGAGGTGTTATGGAAGCCCAGGTTGCTTTGATAGCAGCTTTCAGCTCGTCTGCATTGTTGGGTCTGGTGTCTCTCATCTTCCTCTTGACACTACCTCACAGATTCTCTGTGGGGTTACTATCAAATCAACCTTGTTTTCCATAACACCTTAGCAGTGCCACAGGCTGATCGCCTCAATGCCACTCCGCATTGATGCAGTAATTCATGCAAAAGGAGCCCCGACCAAGTATTGAGTGCATACTGTACTGTACATGGACATACTTTTCAGTAAGCCAACATTTCTGTATTAAGAATCTTCTTTTTATATTGCTCCTATGTAATATTCTAACTTTCTGAGACATTGAATTTTGGGTTTTTACTAGCTGTAAGTAGAGATGGGTCAAACACCCACCTGTTCGGTTCACAGCTGAACTTCTCAACAGGGGAAATGTTCTAACCCGAACAGCCAACCCCACTGAAGGGAGCTAAACAGGAGAAATCAAAAGTTCCCATTTTGAAGGCTTATATGCAAGTATTTGGCCATAAAAGTGGTATGGGGGTCTGGGTACTGCCCTGGGGGACATGGATCAATAATAAAAAAAAAAAAAAAAAAAGCTCTTGTTAAATGCTTCCCGTGGTCTGCCTATTCACGGTTTGACAGTTCTTATATAAGAAATGGGCAGGTCCGCGCCGATGACATCACCTGGTGGCCCCAACCCTCATGACGTCACCGACCCAGCATGCACCAGTCTGTGACATCACGAGGGGATGGGATCACCCGGTGATGTCACCGGTGTGGCCTCTCCCATTCCCTGTATAAGAATTGTCAAACCGCAAATAGGCAGACCGCAGGAAGCGTTCAACTACAGCAGAGATTTTTTTTGGGGGGTTAGCAGGTGCACCAGGCGGTGTGATTGACGATGGCTTTACATCAGGGGACACTATTTTTTTATTTTTATTTTTGAATAAAGGACTTGTCAAAAACTGTCTTGTGTGTTTCTTTTTTTATAGATGAAGCACCCTACAAAGGTAGGTGCTAGGTAAAAGCATAATGGGCTTTGGCTGCCTAACAGCAGGGCCATGATTTTCAGCTGGACTGTCATGTCTGTCAGGTGCGGCTACTGAGAGGGGAGTCTCCCCACTGGCTCCATGAGAGGATTCTCATTGGGCAGTGGAGGAAACCCAATCAGTGGCCCATTCAGGCCTGTATCTACCCCAGAAGGCAGATTCTGCCGCAGAGGATTCTGGGAGTGGGTATAAGTTTAAAGGGAATGCATGCCGCAGCGTCTTTGGCGGGAAGCAGAGTCCCAGGAGAGAGAGTACGGCTGTCTCTCCTCCTGTCAAAAGGATCGGGTGTCTTGGATGGCTGCCTGAGAATATAGAAGGGAGAGCTGAGCTGAGCTGCAGAGAGGATCCAGTGTGCCAAGGACCAGTGGAGAAAGAGGGGTTCAGTTCCAGGAAAGCCTTCCAAGGTTGTGAGTACTGTGAACTGCCCCTGGGGTCTGCCTAGTGTAGAGGGGACCACTCCGGGGAAGGTCCCAGGGATCCTGGAGCCTGCAAGTGTCAAGGGGGTTGCCTAGTGAAAGGACCCTGAAGTGTTAAGAGGGCTGCCTAGTGAGAGGACCCTGGAAGTGTAGAGGGGGCGCCAGCGGTTGGGCCCTGAAGAGTCAAGTGTGCAGTGTTAAGAGTTGCAGCAGTACTAGCAGTTAAAAGGAGCTACCTCAGTCAGTGAAGGGCTGGAGGGAGTCATACACAGGACTTTGGGGCTTTGTCAAGAGTCAAGAGTCAAGGATCATTACAGTCCTGGATCTTCTGAGTTAACCAAGGAGTTAAAATCGAAGTTTCAGCACTTTCAGCAGAACAGTATTTAAAGCGCCAGGAAGCATTGGTCGGAATTCAGCTGGCGTCAAGACAGCGCTAATAGGCATTTTTCTACAAAGTGTCCCAGTTAAACCTAGTTGAGCCAGAGGAGTATCCCACTCATTCCCTTCTCCCATCCCCATTATAAAATAAACAACTCAAACCAAAGATGTCGGAATGGTCATTGTTTCAATTCTCACACTTGGGTTTTCAACTTAAATGTGTTGGAAGTGTTTCCAGTAACAATGGCAGACCCACATCAGGCTCAATGCCTGGAAATATTGCTACATACATTTTTTTGGTGAATAGGTAGGGGTAGGATCTACCCGATACCAATTCACATATGGGGGGGGGGCGGATCTATGGGCCCCCTTGTTAAAGGGGGCTTCCAGATTCCGATAAGACCCCCAAACTGCAGACTCGACAACCACAGCCCAGGGAAGAGGCCCTTGTGCCCATCAACATGGAGACAAGGTTCTCTGGGGTGGGTGGGGCACATCCTCCCTTTCCCAGAGTACCCGCCCCATGTTGAGGGCATGTGGCCTGGTATTGTTCAGGAGGGGGGGCTCGCTCGTCGCCTCCCATGACCTGCCAGGCTGCATGCCCGGATAAGGGCCTGGTATGCATTATGGGGTGGACCCCACATTCAACTGACATCAGAAGGGGGCAGTGCCATCGGGTAAGGTTGCCCCGCCCCTTGCCTATAAAAGAACTGTCAATGCTGAAGAGCGGGCATACAGCGAGTAGCCTCTTAGGAGGCAAAGCTTTTTTTTTGCAATTTTTCTATTTTTTAGTTTGGTGGGAGTCGTGATTGACTTGTGAAAAACAGTTTCCTGTGGTTTTTATGTTTTTACACTTTTTTGTTGAATGGGTAGGGGTACGATGTAACCAAAACCCGTTCACATAGGGGAGGGCCGGGAACTGGGGGCCCCTTGTTAAAGGGGGCTTCCAGATTCCGATAAGGCCCTCACCCACAGACCCCGACAACCACAGACCGGGGTTGTCAGGAAGAGGTCCTTATCCCTTGTCCCCCCCTACCCCAAAGTACCTACCCCCCCATGTTGAGGGCATGTGGCCGGACTCTAGTCGGGCCACATCTGGAGTATTCCATCCAGTTCTGGGCACCGGTCCTCAGAAAGGATGTGCTGGAACTGGAGAGAGTCCAGAGAAGGGCAACAAAAATAATTAGGGGAATGGAGGACATCAGCTATGAGGAAAGATTACAGGCATTGAACTTATTCTTTCTGGAGAAGAGATGCTTGAGAAGGGATATGATATCAATGTACAAATATTGTACTTGTGACCCTAGCATAAGGAACAAACTTTTCAGAGAAAGGGAATACAATAAGACACACGTGGCCACTCACTAAAACTAGAGGGAAAACGGTTTAACCTTAAAATACGTAATCTTCCCCAAGCAGTACTATCGGCAGGGAGCATCGATAGTTTCAAAGAACTATTAGATGGGCACCTTAAAGACCACAACATAAAGGGATATACAATGTACGGTTAACAGCAAACACACACACACATCATAGGTTGAACTGGATGGATTGATGTCTTTTTTTAACCTCACAAACTATGTAACTATGTGGCCTGGTATGGTTCAGGAGGGGGGGGGGGGGGGCGCTTGCTTGTCTCCTCCTTTCCTGACCTGCAAGGCTGCATGCTCGGATAAGGCTCTGGTATGGATTGTAAGGGGAAACCCTGGGCCGTTTTTTCATTTTTTTTATCTGTATTGCACTACATTTTTTCCTTTAGAATTGTCAGTATTGCTGCAGCAGGCTCCATACAGTGTACAGGAATTTTTCACTTTTATGGTTTCATTTAAGCGTCATTAAAATCACTGCTCCTTTAAAAACAATTGTTTTAGAAAAATAAAAATTAGCATTGATACATGTCCCCCAGGGCACTACCCAGCCCCCCATACACTTTTTATGGCAATAACTTGCATATAAGCCTTTTTCAATAATGACTTTTGATTTTATATGTTCCTGTCCCATAGACTTTAATAGAGTTTGCATGTTCACTAGAACTTTTTCCCTGTTCAAGATGTTCTGGTGCGAACCGAACAGGGGGGTATTCGGCCCATCCCTACAATCAACTAAAAAAATAATTTATAAGGATACAAACTCAGTGTTATGATTGAAACAAAGACTGTACAACTTCTTGGGAGTGTGTTCATTCCTAAATAAAATAAAAAGTATTTCTTCTTCATTGTTCTTTTCCTTAAACCTGTTCAGCAAAGTTTCAGTCCATACATGTTAGACATAACCATTGGTCTTTTTTACAGGGAGGAGCAAAAGATGATGTCTCCCTTTCTGCCTATGTGACAATGGCTCTGATAGAGGCCGGTGTATCTCTGGAAGTAAGTGATCATCAACATTTAAAAATATTAGTACATTCCAGTATATGTTGTACCTATCCAAGAGAAAAAGGGATCATGCTAAATTATTTCCAAGCATAACACCTTTTTTTCAACCAATTGTTTAATAGTAGGTGTTGTTAGAATGTGTGTATAGTTGGCCACTGGTGTTTCATTGCAGTTATTGTTAGATTGTAACATGTCACCG
Source organism: Pelophylax lessonae (assembly GCF_965119305.1). Classification (NCBI taxonomy): domain Eukaryota; kingdom Metazoa; phylum Chordata; class Amphibia; order Anura; family Ranidae; genus Pelophylax; species Pelophylax lessonae. The sequence continues at coordinate 80,190,044 of NC_138776.1, read as the reverse complement.
TCGAGGCATGAGTGACTGGGCTTGTAGCAGCTCCCATCTATGTTGTTTTATATAATCGATTTATGCCTAAGCAGGATATCTGATATGACTTTTAGTGGGGTAGAGTAGAAAGTACTATACATATTGACAAAATATGTGGATGGAAATTAGGGATGATCTCCAATTTTTGTCGACTATGAGTTCAACGCAATCCGTTTACCAAATGGGTAAACTAAATAGCCAGTTTCGGCCAGTTCCCCCACCTGCTAAACTTTCAGCTGCTGAACCTGGAAGTCATTCTTTTAGTAGTGGTATTTCTACCGCCACTAAATAACTTCCCGCTGGTTAATTGCTAGGGTGCTGGGCTTCACAGCTCCACTGGATGACAGGAGACAGGCTTGTCAACAACAACATGGTCACATTTTAACAACATGAACAAATTTCCCATATGATTTATATAACTCCTCCTTCTATATTGAGGGCCAATAAGCCAAAAACAAGAAGTCCCTGAATGATGGTCAATGATCCCCCCTAAGTGGTATTCAGCCAGATCTCTTTTTTTTGGTTTTGTATAGAAAGGGGAATAGTTAGCACCTCTTTCAGATTTTTATTATTGTCTGTATCACTATCCCCTCACTATGTGTCCCTTAAAAATCCAGGTTTGTGAGCTGAATTATTCCTAGCCCCTCTCTGGATTGCCTTCTACACACATTTTGAAGCAGATTTCAATAGGGAATGAATGCCACCATTACAGTCACCATTGGTCTGTATGGAAAATCATTTCAGGGAGGGTAAACAAGAAGGTCAATTCATAGTATTGCCTTGGGTGTCAAAGGGAGTAAGTTATAGGAAGGTTTCCCAAGAAGAGACACAGATGACATTATTTTTAAACTGAGAAAAACGTTTTGGCTGCAGTTCTATTTAAAATGTATTTACCAAATTGCAGATTTTAGTCATATCCATCACATCATCATGCATCTTTATCCTCTTGATTACTCTTCCCAATTTTAAATGAGGAAATGCTTAGTCAATGTATTTATTTCTAGGATCCTCTGGTCAAAGATGCAGTGTCCTGTCTGCGGAAGGCTGTTGTGGATGTGACCAATGTATACACTCTGGCCCTGCTGGCCTACACCTTTACGCTATGCAAAGAGACAGAACTCAGGGAAGCTATATTGGACAAACTGGAAGAAAAAGTTATACGAGAAGGTGAGGAAAAGATTTACTAAAATTATTCTAGGCAGAAGTCAATGTATACTTTAACTGAACATTTTTAAGATCATTTTTAAAATGTAATATATTCAATTGAAATCCTTCTTTGCACCCCTCTTCTGTTGGGACTAAAACAGTGAGTGCACTGATTAATAAAAGGGGGAAAGGATCAGATAAAAAATAAATTACCCTGTAAGTGGAAAGCCTATTAAAAGTTGGGTTTAAGCCGATTATATATTATTTATGTTTATACGCTTCAAAAAATTTAAAATACTATAGGTACTGGTGAAACCAAACATTTATTATATGATATATGTTTAAAAAACCAAATCAAAGTCACAGTGATAGGTGAATGGGTGTAAAATAAACAAACAAAATGGTCAAATAACATTCGATGTGACTTTCCAAATAAACATTAAAATAAAAGTCCATTGAATAATGTGATCCAAAATGTGAAAAAATGGTGAAGAAAGTCCAATTAAAAATCAAGGTGATGATGTAGTGTTCCCTCCACCGGGTGAAATGCCTCCTTACCTGGCGGAAAGAAGGTAAGTGCCTGATAATGATATTCTAATATGGAAACCGGTGCTCTATTTCCACCTGCACACGTGCAAGGTCACCCAGGTGATAAATAAATACAAGCCTCTTACCAGATGTAAGAGACAATCAAGCCTCTAAATATCCTGATCATGAGGATGCTTCTTTAACACCATGGATGGATGAAATCATTCGCACTTTCTTCCCTCTGTATATACCAACATGTGTCTCCTATCCTTTTGGGGTGATGGACTCCCCGCGATGTTCCAACGTACATAAAAGAATGGATGGGACTAATAGTGCATTACCTTTTGTATGCAATTTATTGATATACAGATTTGCACTTACAGTTAGGTTGAAAGTTCGGGCAGAAAATCAATTATTGACAGGCTGAGGATCTCTAGGTGCATCGGGTCCGGCTGCAGCACGGACCGCCGATGACGCAATGACGGCACGCCGTCATTGCGTCATCGGCGGTCCGTGCTGCAGCCGGACCCGATGCACCTAGAGATCCTCAGCCTGTCAATAATTGATTTTCTGCCCGAACTTTCAACCTAACTGTAAGTGCAAATCTGTATATCAATAAATTGCATACAAAAGGTAATGCACTATTAGTCCCATCCATTCTTTTATGTACGTTGGAACATCGCGGGGAGTCCATCACCCCAAAAGGATAGGAGACACATGTTGGTATATACAGAGGGAAGAAAGTGCGAATGATTTCATCCATCCATGGTGTTAAAGAAGCATCCTCATGATCAGGATATTTAGAGGCTTGATTGTCTCTTACATCTGGTAAGAGGCTTGTATTTATTTATCACCTGGGTGACCTTGCACGTGTGCAGGTGGAAATAGAGCACCGGTTTCCATATTAGAATATCATTATCAGGCACTTACCTTCTTTCCGCCAGGTAAGGAGGCATTTCACCCGGTGGAGGGAACACTACATCATCACCTTGATTTTTAATTGGACTTTCTTCACCATTTTTTCACATTTTGGATCACATTATTCAATGGACTTTTATTTTAATGTTTATTTGGAAAGTCACATCGAATGTTATTTGACCATTTTGTTTGTTTATTTTACACCCATTCACCTATCACTGTGACTTTGATTTGGTTTTTTCCCAATTTTGATATATATTGTTTAATATATGATTTTTCACATTCAAGAAAAGCGCACCATCACTTTTAAACATATACACGTCCTATCATCTGGTTGCAGCCTTTCACCTAATCAGCGCACCCCTTTCTTTTCAATATTATATGATATATGGTTAAATGTATGTGGACATCCCTCCAAATTACTGGAGTTTAGGCAATTCCAGTAATGATTACTGTCAAAGCTAAACCATACAGTATAAAGATATTTTAAACAACTGTGCACTTTCAAACCTATGGCAACAGTTTTTGGAAGGCTCTTTTCTGTTCCAACATGGCTGTTCCCCAGTATACACAACTAGGTCCTTTAAGACATGGCTTAATAATTTTAGTGGAGGCACTCAAGTGACCTGCACAGAGCACTGACCTCAGCCATACTGAACACCTTTGGGAGGGATTGCAAATCTGATAGAATGCCAGGTTTCCTTGTCCAGCATCAATATTTGACTTCAGCAATGCTCTTTTGGCTGAATAGGAACAAATTCCCACAGAAATTCTCCATAACCTGTGTTCTTCCCACTATTCCTAAAGGATTTCTCCTATTGTGCATTTTAGGTTACACTTCAAAATATCACAGAGGAACAAAGGATGATATAGCCACAAAGAGGCTGCCCACCCCTATTAATACTCATAGTTGTGTCATGGGATGTACAATAAACTCATATACTATAAATGTGATGGTCAAGTGTCACCAAAATGTTGGCCATATAGTGTTTGACAAATAATTAGCAGTGAATTTTGGTTTGAGAGAATTGATGTCTATTTTCAGACCTTCTCTCACTAAAACCTTGGACTGAGCCATATGAGTGGGTAAGGGGGGGGGGGGGTTGGAGAATTGCCTAATTAATTAGGTATACTTGTCAAACCCAGCTCTAGCTTTGATGTTGCAGAATTTTCATTAAATGCCAGTTGTAGTGTCTCCTTTTGTCCTGGCTGATGCCAAACTAAATTCTCAGAGATACTGCACCACTTATAGTAAGGTGCTAAGTTCAGTTGTTAGAGAAAGACAAGATCATAGTGTACTTATGTGGTGTCTTTGTATTTACAGATGGACAGCTCCACTGGGCACGGGATACTGCTCCTCCCGTTCAAGATTCATACTGGTACAGAGCCCCCTCTGCTGAGGTGGAAATGAATGCCTATGTACTCCTGGCTCTACTTTCTGGTCCTAAACCTGACCTGGGCAAAGCTACGGAGATTGTGAACTGGCTGAGCAAACAGCAGAATCCCTATGGAAGCTTCTCATCTACACAGGTGACTGATAGCATTCCAGTGCATTACATATCTCATTACCATTTTCACTTAATATCAAGTCCACCAAAACATAACTACACCATTATGGCTGAACTCTTGTAGATTAAATCACTGACATAACTAGTTAAATGTCTCAGTGACTGCAAGAAAATACATTTTAACACCCAGATGGCCCATCTTTACAACCCCAGCAAAGCCATGGTCAGAGCCAGATTTGAAATGTGCCCCTGCTTGGTTAAAACCGACCTTAGCAGATCACATATATGACTACCTCACTTTCATGTTCAAAAGGAGTAAAAGGAAAGTCCTACATGGCTACAAGTCATGGTGTCTTAGCTACCGCAGTGGGTGAGTCACATACTCCTTCATACCCTGAAGTGCAAAGTATATCCTTCTGTTCCTGGCTTTGAACAGAGCATTAAGAAAGCAAGGAACAGATGAATATCCATGGCAACCTATGTTCCTTTAGTACATTTTTTTGCTGCCCCTTGCATCAGAACGTATGCATATTAAAGCCTGTACTACTGTATGCACCGAAAACCTAAGATAAAAATGTAAACGGAAATAGGTAAAACTTAAAACTTCTGACATCCTAAAAAATTACTGGTGGGGCTTTGTATCCAGATAAACACATCTACAAGTGTGAAAATTGATCTTTCATAGGAATATACAGTATTAAGAACCCATCAGTGGTCTGGCAGCACCATTGTTTGCCATAAAGCTGAGTGAACAATAAGAAAGCCTGGGAAAATGGAGATGGGATTTCATGGTGGTGTCAGGATTAGTGGGGGAGTTTCTATACGGTATGTTGTTCATTGTATTATTTTTACAGTCACTTTGTCCATTTAGGGTTAGGGAAAAATTCTCTTGATAGGTCACTTTTACCCACTCCCCACTAATACTCTCTATCTATGCTCACCCCTGTTTTTTTTTTTTTTTTTTTCATCTGTTCATCTGTTCATAGCCCTAAGTCTAATCCTTGTGTAAACTATATGTCAGTCAAAGGCTTTGTCAGATAAACAAAATGGTAGGGGATCACTGTGAAGGTGAGTATCAGTGGGTGGGTAGGCTTTCAAGTGAACCCATAACTTTGCTCTAAATGTCCAAAGTGATGGATTTTTCTTAAAGACCAAATGTTAAAAAAAGGGTGGCCTTTGTTTAGAAACAATATGTTAGTTGCAGAAACGGAACACAATCCAAAATCTGGAACCTCATTAGAAGAAGGCATTGATTAGTAGATGAAGGCCTTTACAAACATTTTCTTGTTCTATATAGGACACAGTTGTGGCTCTACAAGCTCTGGCCAAGTATTCAGAACTGACATTTAGTGATAAGGGCGATGTGACTGTGACTGTCAGTGAAAGTACAGGATTTCTGGAGAAGTTCCATGTAGACAAAAACAACCGCCTCCTCCTTCAGAGAGCATCGCTACCGGCTGTTACTGGAGATTACACAGTGTCTGCCACAGGAAACGGCTGTGTTTTTGTACAGGTAAGAGGAAATCAACCATCTGAAATTTTTTATCTTGTTTGTAGTCATTCTCAAACTCAATTTTCTCTGCTTACCTCACAGGCAGTCCTGAGATACAATGTTCCTCCACCCAAAAGGGACACCAGCTTTTCATTAAAGGTGACACCACATTCAAAAATAGAGTGTCGGGGGGATCCAGTGAAAAATTTTGAGATTAACATCAATGCTGCGTGAGTTTTATAACCGTTTTCAATTATTCATCGGGGACTCATTTAAAACTTGGGGGTATAACATGATCCTAATTTGTTGATGAATGGTACAATAAAAAAGCATTCCTAAAATGTCTAACTCTTACTTACTCAACTGAAGCTGTATTTGTTTCTGTGTTACTGTTGGAAAGATTTTGTCTCACTACTTATACTGACGGGAACTCACAGACTTTTTAGTGAGATCCCTGAACCTGGGGGGGGGCTCTATAAAAAGGAAACCAGTGTGTAAAGTTCAACCTGGTATTTTTCTATAAATGGTTCCTCTCCAGGTTATCAGATCACTTCACACACTTCACACTGCTGTTGGAAAATTCTTACCTATAAATTATCCTAAAGTATTAAGAGGCATGACAGATTATTTCACTCTAGCCCCCCCCTTTTTTTACTTTCATAGCTACACTGGAACCAGAGAAATAACTAATATGGTTGTTATAGAGGTGAAGATGCTGTCTGGATACATTCCAATCAAGAGTACTGTGAGGAAGGTAAGGATGGCTACCAAAAAATATTCTATTAGTATACGTAAAAAAAAAGTTAGTGTTTCTGCCCACTGTATGATAGCAAATTATAATAATGTGGGGCATGGTGGTGGCTCATTGGTTACCATCACTACATTCCTTCTCCTGTTCTTAGGATAATTTTTTTATCTGAGAATCTGCCTACAAGGAATATGTATGGCCTATCCATGCATTTATGTATTTCCTCTGGGTTGTACAATTTTCTTACACACCTCCATAAAGGATTTACTAAAATGTACAAAATAATGAAATATTGATTGCTTAGTTGAGAATACCTATTATTCTTGGAAGTGCAGGGTGTGCCTGTGCTACAATTTAATCAGCAGTCTTAAGAATTAAGTGTGGATTTCAGTAACCCATAGTACCTGGAAATGATCAAAAGAAGCCCTTGTCTGTGGGAAAAGTCATGTGGATTAGCTACCATGACTTACTGTAATTTGATCATTTCTTTTTCATTTAGAGAAATTGGGCACAAGAGGTAAACCTAAAAACCTAATTTCAGCTCCAAGTTAGGTGGTTTCCTGTGCTCTCTTCCTATTGCAGTCATTCTTTCACTAGTACCAGCGAGACCTGGTCGTCATTTTGACACACTGTGCTCCAGAGACAGTAGCCCCTGTTTAAACAATTGATAAGTCATTGACAAATATGTAAAATAAGATTGTTACTAGTTTTTTGATGTACAGAGCAAAGGATATTTTTATGATTAATTAATACATAACAGAAAAAAGGAGTCTGCAATGGGCCAACGTGTTTTGTGCATGAATAGGGCCCCTCTGATTCCCACTGTATTAAAGCGGAGTTCCGGGCACAAAAACAATTTTTTTTTTTGTGCCCCTCTGCTAGGTAGACCTCACCTGAAAAGGAATTGGATAGTTATTTTTATTTTTTTTGTTTACTCACCTTTTTATTGAAGATCGTAAATACTCACCTCTGACTGCTTCCTCCCTCGGAGCCGCGGCTCACCCCATCACTTCCTGCCTCGCGATGATTCCTGGTAGCTAAACATCATAGCTCCCAGGAATCAATGCGACGGCACCGGCCCCGCTCGTCATTTCCGGGCGCCGCACCGGAAGTGACGAGAGGGGCTGGTGCAGTGCATTCTGGGACAAGAAGACGCGGAAGAAGACAGAGAAGAGGACCGCGCCGGCTTCAGCTGCCCACAACAGAGATGGAAACGCTGTGGAAGAAATTTTATAAGTAAGTATTTCTTCTAAAAGGTAAGTGCGAACCGGGACAGATCAGAGGCTAGCCATTGTGGAATGTGCTAGCCCTGACTGTCCCGGGGGTATGTTCAGTAAAAAATCATTTCTGTGCCCGGAACTCCACTTTAAAGTGTATTGTATTTGTACTGTCTACCCTCAAGTTGTAAAGCTCTGCGTAAACTGTCGGCGCTATATAAATCCTATGTAATGATAAAAGATTTGAAGTACTAAACATACACTTCTCTCAGCAATGGGTGGAGATCGACACTCGAGGCAGGAAAGGAAGATATAATACCCTCCCCACCCACCCTGGTCCTCAGGCCAAATGTTCTTGACTATGGTAAAACATACTACACTTGGAAAACTTTGGTCATAAACAATTGTGAAATGTGCTTTTTAACCACTCCTGGACCAGAAGATTTCCCCCCTTAATGAACAGGCACTGTGTTACTTTAATGGATAATTGCACGGTTGTGCGACGCTATACCCGAATAAAATTGATGTCCTTTTTTCCCCACAAATAGAGCTTTCTTTTGGTGGTATATACAAAAAAAGAGCGACAATTCTAAAAAAAAAAAAAAAAAAAAAAAAAACAATACAATATTTTTCACTTTCCGTTATATAACATTCTCAAAAAAAAAATTAAAAATCAAAATTTTTTAACATTTTTGGCAATTTGGTTTCTACTACATATTTTTGGTAAAAAAAAAAAAAAAATCTCAATAAGTGTATTTTGATTGGTTTGCGTAAACGTTATCGCTTCTACTAACTATGGGAAAGATTTATGTCATGGCGGTGATCTGCGATTTTTTGCAGGACTGCGACATTGCGGCGGACAGATCGGACGCCTAACTGATGCGTTGCTTGTGAAATGATCACAGAGACCTGTGATCCTCTATAGCAGGATCACAGGAGCTCTGTGATCATTCCAGGGAGAAGAATGGTCTGCTGTGTTTACAACAGCTACCCGTCCTTCTCTCTCAGCGGGGAACGATCGCGGGTGTCAGGCGGCAATCAGAGCCGCCTGCCCCATGCATTGGAGTCCCCGCTGCCGAGTGGGGGCGGGAGCGCACCGCTGGTGGTGTGCGCTCGCCCCCTAGTTGCAGGCGCGCGACCGACGTAGGTCTACGTCGGTTTGAGCAGGAGAGCCGCAGTAAATCGGCGACAGGCGGTCGAGAACCAGTTAATGACCAACTTACTTTCCATACTATGTCTGGTTATGGTGACTGGAGTAAGTAGGCATAATATATAGAATAGTCTCCAATACATAATTCAAAAATATTATTACAAAAATAATCTTTATTTAAAGAATATTCCTACTCAGAGATCTGATTTGTTTGAGATATAATAAGCCAGGGGTTGAGTGACATGACAACAGCCACCAAAAAGGAGAAAAGCAAAAAGAAAAAGGAAATCTACCCCATATTTTATTTTTATATAGATTGACAATTTAAATTCTGTATGAGCTAAACCTTGTCTTTATATTGTTGGCAGTACTCCTTGAGTATGGTGATTAACCACTCTGCAAGGTTTTACCCCCTAATGACCAGGCCATTTTTTGGAAAACGACACTGCGTTGCTTTACCTGACAATTGCCCGGTCATGCGATGTTTTACCCAAATAAAATTGATGTCTTTATTTTCCCACAAATAGAACTTTATTTTGGTGGTATTTGATCATCTCTGAAGTTTTTATTTTTTGCGCTATAAACAAAAAGAGACCGACAATTTTGAGAAAAAAAAAAAAAAAACAATATTTTTTACTTTCTGCTATAAAACACATCCAGTAAAAAAATTAAAAAAATCTAATTTCTTTATCAGTTTAGGCTAATTTTTATTCTGCTACATATTTTTGGTAAATAAATTCTGGTACACAGCATATGCAAGAAGAGGAATATGATGTCATTGGTGGCTCAGTGGAGAAGGAATAGGCTGGCCGCCAATGACGTCACGCACCTCATTTACCACAATACCCTGCTGGAAAAAAAATACTTTTCCCTGATATCTTAGGGCAAATTTTTTTTTTCTTTCAAGCAGATAATTGTAAGGTCATACGAGAGGTGCAAAGGTTGTGCAGCACTGCATGCTGATGGACATTTTTGTGAAGGGGGGAAAGTTTGAAAGTTAACTTTGCTAAGCTCATTAGGCTGACACGTAAGTTTAGGATTCATTTCAAAGTTTTGATCCAGCCACCAGGGCAAATACTAACCCAACACATCACCATCACCAAATAGTGGCAGGAAACTGTAACCTTTTTATAATAATATAATATGAATATTAAGATATGTTATTTATTTTTTTTTTTTCACAGTTGCAGGACAGACTGATACAGAGAAGTGAAATACAGACGGACATGGTCACCTTATATCTGAATGAGGTTTGAATGCCTTTTTTCATGTACATATTGACTTGAGATGGCAGCTATACGATCCATCCTCTCTGCAGCATAATTGTGATATACAGTACATGTAGACAGGTGCAGTTTACTTTCTCAACTGCAGATGGTGATCTTCCGCAGCGGCACTGCAGTTTGAAAGAAAGTCAAGAGAATCATGGTTCCTCTATGGTTTCTTAGGAAGCTATTATATTGGATGCTGCAGCCCCATGTGACTCTAGCATTCCAGCAGCCATCTCGGGTCAGACAGATCCTTTTTAAGGCACGCATTTTGTGCACTGGTAGATTAGGGACAGAACTAATGGCAGGGAATGGTTCCTAATGAGGAGGAAAAATGTAGGGCTTTCAACTTCTCTGGACATCTACCTGCTTGAGGACAAGACGGTCAGGTTGCATTCTGCCCCTTTCTAAAGGCTCAGTCAGTTCGGCTGAATCCTGCTCTGTACTCGCTGTTGGAACCGTGAGTGTTCCCAGTTGGCCTGACTTCCCACCGGATTATTTGTGAACTGTCTTTGCATTATTTCAATACAAGTTATTTCATCACACTGGGACTGTGTGTGTGTTGCACCCCACCTGCATACAAATGCAGCTATTTTGAATCACTTATTACACTCGCATGGCCGGTCTCGCTTTAAAGAGGAAGTAAACCCTCCTCTGACACTTTTACCTATAGGTAAGCCTATGATAAGGCTTATCTATAGGTACTGTAAATATCTCCTAAACATGTACCGTTTAGGAGATATTTACCTTACATGCAGCCAGTGACGTCACTGGCGCATGCGCTCTGAAGGAACGGCTGCTGGTGCCGTTCCTTCAGAGTCCCGTGCTGTGACTGTCGGCTCCCACGCGCGTGCGCGGGAGTGACGTCATCGCGGCTCCGGCCAATCAGATGGCCGGATGCCGGGATTCCAGAAGACTGGCGACTGGACATTCAAAGTAAAAAAAATCAGCGCTAAACTCTAAATGAGGGGGACCACTCTATCAACCTTCAATATCCAATACCCAATGGTCTCAAAAAGCTGTAGATCACAATGATCAGATAATAAATGAATGTGTTAGTGGATGACTAAAGAAAAATGTGAGAATGAGGAAAATCAAAGTGATAGTAGAAAAGTCAAATGAAATATTCTCAAATGGTCATCCAATGGTGAACGATCTGCTGAATCCAGATCTAAGCGCTACTATACAAACACAAGTGATTAGCAGTAAAAAACAAATAACTAAATAATATGTGAATCGTTTTTCCTCATACAGATGATGAACAACAATAAACAATATAAAAATGTGCAAATAACAGCATGAGGTGATAATGTTGATGTAAACAGTTATGGAGTGTCACAAAACCGGACTCAAAAAGTGCAGCAGTGCCAAACTAAAGGTGCATAAATTGTCCAAAAAATAGCTCTTAAGCTAATATCAGTCCAATGCAGTGATTAAAGTGCAGGGTGCCACAAAATTAAGTGATATCTTCCAGTGCAATCTACAGGTGAGGTTTACACTTTCAAACACAGCAAAGTGAGTGTGTCCCGGTGAGCTCGCAATCCAACACTGAGTGCAGTGGCCGCTCACCTCCACAACACTCAAAAAGAGCATTAGGTATAGTTATCCAAGCTCCTCTCAATCTTCCGACATATGCTTATTGTCCTCCAGCTGTTATGGGTTAAGTGGTTTAGAGTCGGTCCACGCAGGTATCTCTTAATCCCACTGTCTAGTACCTGTAATGGTTTGTATTGATGGTGACTACAGTGAAGCTTTTCCTTCCCTCCAGGAACTCCGCTCTAACAGAGGGGGGCTGCACTTTCCTGCCTCCCCCACAATGCACTGCTCTGCCAGGTTGCTGTAGGACTTTCCCCCTTGAGGACAAGTGAACCCTGGTCTTACATTCTACATTCTAATAAAGTATTAGAAGCTACACACCTCACTGAAACATGTGCAAATTCCCTGATATCAGATCCGTACACAGCTTGCCATACTAGTAGCAGAACATCATTTTCTCAAACTAAAATTTGCTGCCAGAGCCTATAAAGCTATAAGGACTGCAGAACCCCTCCGTCCCTCATAGTCTATGGCTCGGTTACAGAAAAGTAAGCTAACCTACTCAGCATGTCGCCCGTCATAGAGGTAAGTGGGCGGCACGGCGGGGGCTCGTTCTGAGGTAAGTATTTCATAATGAGCTAGTGTGCGATGCATACTAGCTCATTATGTGTTTCTCTTGCAGGTTGTAAAAAAAAAAAAATGTGGGGTTTACAACCTCTTTAAGTACAAAATAATTGAATGGTGGCACGGGATCTATCTGAATGGTTCAAATAATGTTATAAGAGCCTCTAAATTTACCATCAGGAAACACAGGACTTCTCCGAATCTGTCCTTCCTTCAGTCAGCTCCGCTTTTGCAATTTCTTTTCAGCCCTGATGAAGGGGGCATTTTAGACACACAAAATACATTGGTGCTTGTTACAACATAAATAAAGTGGAAACTGTTATTCAAAAGATACCTTAATTTTTTAATGTGGCACTCTATGTATTTCTACTAATATGGCCTTATTGTAAGGGAGTAGTAGAGATCTGCAAAGGCTCATTTTGGATGAGATTCAGCTGACCAGATGGTGCTCACAGGCTCATGTTTATCACATTGCTCACAAACAATGGTTTTCCAATTGTTATGTATATGTAATGTGTGTGTGTGTGTGTGTGTGTGTGTGTGTATATATATATATATATATATATATATATATATATATACATACACACACACACACTATATTTTCAAAAGTATTGGGACTTTACATGCACATGAACTTGAATGGCATCCCAGTCTTAGTCTGTAGGGTTCAACATTGAGAGGGCCCATTCCTTTGCAGCTATACCAGCTTCAAAGCTTCTGGGAAGGCTGTCCACAAGGTTTAGGAGTGTGTCTATGGGAATGTTTGACCATTCTTCCAGAAGCGCATTTGCAAAGTCAGGCACTGATGTTGGATGAGAATGCCTGGCTTGCAGTCTCCACTCAAATACATCCCAAAGGTGTTCTATCGGGTTACGGACTCTATGCAGGCCAGTAAAGTTCCTCTACCCCCAAACTCGCTCATCCATGCCTTTAAGGACCTTGGTTTGTTCACTGGTCCAAATCAGTTGGTGGAGGGGGGATTGTGATGTGGGGTTGTTTTTCAGGGGTTGGGTTTGGCCCCTTAATTCCAGCTCTTAAGATATCAGCATTCCAAGACATTTTGGACAATTCCATGCTCCAAACTTAGTGGGAACAGTTTGGGGGTGGCCCCTTCCTGTTCCAACCTGATTGCTCACCAGTGCACAAAGCAAGATCCATAAAGACAAAGATGAGCGAGATTGGGGTAGAGGAACTTGATTTGCCTGCACAAAGTCCTGACCTTAACCAGATAGAACACCTTTGAGATGAATTAGAGCAGAAACTGGGAGCTGGGCCTTCTCTCCAACATCAGTGCCTGATGTCACAAATCCCTTTCTGGAAGAATGGTCAAACATTCCCATAGACACACTCCTAAAGCCTGTGGACAGCCTTCCCAGAAGAGTTGAAGCTTTTTTTTAGCTGCAAAGGGTGGGCCAACTCAATACTGAACCCTACGGACTAAGATGTTGGATGGGATGGCTGGGATGCCATTAAAGTTCATGTGCATGTAAAGGCAGGTGCCCCAATACTTTTGACAACATAGTGTGCGTGTATATATGTATGTGTATATATATATATATATATATATATATACATACCTACATACATACAGTGCCTTGCAAAAGTATTCAGCCCCCTTGACCTTTGCGACCTTTTGCCACATTTCAGGCTTTAAACATAAAGATATAAAACTGTAATTTTTTGTGAAGAATCAACAACAAGTGGAACAACATTTATTGGATATATCAAACTTTTTTAACAAATAAAAAACTGAAAAATTGGGTGTGCAAAATTATTCAGCCCCTTTACTTTCAGTGCAGCAAACTCTCTCCAGAAGTTCAGTGAGGATCTCTGAATGATCCAATGTTCACCTAAATGACCAATGATGATAAATAGAATCCACCTGTGTGTAATCAAGTCTCTGTATAAATGCACCTGCACTGTGATAGTCTCAGAGGTCCGTTTAAAGCGCAGAGAGCATCATGAAGAACAAGGAACACACCAGGCAGGTCCGAGATACTGTTGTGGAGAAGTTTAAAGCCGGATTTGGATACAAAAAGATTTCCCAAGCTTTAAACATCCCAAGGAGCACTGTGCAAGCGATAATATTGAAATGGAAGGAGTATCAGACCACTGCAAATCTACGAAGACCTGGCCGTCCCTCTAAACTTTCAGCTCATACAAGGAGAAGACTGATCAGAGATGCAGCCAAGAGGCCCATGATCACTCTGGCTGAACTGCAGAGATCTACAGCTGAGGTGGGAGACTCTGTCCATAGGACAACAAGCAATCATATAATGCACAAATCTGGCCTTAATGGAAGAGTGGCAAGAAGAAAGCCATTTCTTAAAGATATCCATAAAAAGTGTTGTTTAAAGTTTGCCACAAGCCACCTGGGAGACACACCAAACATGTGGAAGGAGGGGCTCTGGTCAGATGAAACCAAAATTGAACTTTTTGGCAACAATGCAAAACGTTATGTTTGGCGTAAAAGCAACACAGCTCATCACCCTGAACACACCATCCCCACTGTCAAACATGGTGGTGGCAGCATCATGGTTTGGGCCTGCTTTTCTTCAGCAGGGACAGGGAAGATGGTTAAAATTGATGGGAAGATGGATGGAGCCAAATACAGGACCATTCTGGAAGAAAACCTGATAGAGTCTGCAAAAGACCTGAGACTGGGACAGAGATTTGCCTTCCAACAAGACAATGATCCAAAACATAAAGCAAAATCTACAATGGAATGGTTCACAAATAAACATATCCAGGTTTTAGAATGGCCAAGTCAAAGTCCAGACCTGAATCCAATCGAGAATTTGTGGAAAGAACTGAAAATGCTGTTCACAAACGCTCTCCATCCAACCTCACTAAGCTCGAGCTGTTTTGCAAGGAGGAATGGGCAAAAATTTCAGTCTCTCGATGTGCAAAACTGATAGAGACATACCCCAAGCGACTTACAGCTGTAATCGCAGCAAAAGGTATTAACTTAAGGGGGCTGAATAATTTTGCATGCCCAATTTTTCAGTTTTTTATTTGTTAAAATAGTTTGAAATATCCAATAAATTTTGTTCCACTTCATGATTGTGTCCCGCTTGTTGATTCTTCAAAAAAAATTACAGTTTTATATCTTTATGTTTGAAGCCTAAAATGTGGCAAAAGGTTGCAAAGTTCAAGGGGGCCGAATACTTTCGCAAGGCACTGTACATACGTACGTACGTACGTACATACATACAGTATAAAAGGTATACATAGTTTTACTGATTTGGTTGTCTACTGCACTTCTCTTCCTGAGACAAAAGTTGAAAGTCCAAAGGTGATCAGCACATCTCATGCCAATACTGAGGTTGATGGGACTTTTGGTTTGATTTGAATTTGCATATCAACAGACATTTTAATACAGGATGCCATGTATGCAGACAGATAAAGCATGAATAAACTAGTTTACAAAGCCATAAACTGTTTAGAAGTCAATGCAAATTAAAACTTCATGCCAATGAAAATGCTGCATATGCTCAATCAAAACACTTCTTAATATAACTCTTATTAGATATAAGAGTTATAGATCTGCCTAATGGCACATGTGTTTTGAATAAATATACCCTTTACTAGGTACTTTACATAAGGTGTCCCCTGATAAAGCGAGCGTGGTCCTTGACCAGGCTGTATTGCTTGCTTTAAATACATAAATGAGATAACTACCTGAGCAAAATGACAACATTAATGTCATTAAAGGCACTTTTCATTTACATATTTCAACTCCTAATAGTTTCTTTTTAGGGCAATAGTTTATTTTTTGATAACTTTTGTACAGTTTTGATTAGAAAAAAAAATGAAACACAACTAGAAGTTAAAAAAAATCTCCATATTTGGGCAAAACCCCTTAAGGGGAACACATGTCCACATTAGTTTAGTTTCTAAATCTTGCAATCACCCTAAAACATGTTGGCTACTCAGCACTATGAACTCTAAATGTATCTGTGATCAAGGTTAAGCTGCCTGACTTGTGTCATTGATGTTCATCTTTCTAACAGAGTTGTGTGCTTGTTATATTACCCACTTCTGGACCGGAAGGTTTTGCCTCCTTAATGACCATTTTATGTGATTCAGCACTGTGTTATTTTAACTGACAATTGCACTGTACCCAAATAAAATTGATGTCCTTTTTTCCCACAAATAGAGCTTCTTTTGGTGGTATTTGATCACCTCTGCAATTTTTATTTTTTTGCGCTATAAACCAAAAACAAGAGAGCGACAATTCTGAAATAGAAACAACATTTTTTACTTTCTGCTATATAACATTCCCAATAAAAAAAAAAAAATAAAAATCACATTTTTTCATCATTTTAGGCCAATTTGTATTCTGCTACATATTTTTGGTAAAAAAAATCCCAATAAGCGTATATTGATTGGTTTGCGCAAAAGTTATTCCGTCTATAAATCAGGGGAAATATTTATGTCATTTTTATTTATTTATTAGTTTTTACTAGTAATGGTAGCGATCAGTGATTTTTAGTGGGACTGCGACACTGCGGCGGACAGATCGGACCCCTAACTGACATTTTTGAAACTTTTCGGGGGACCAGTGACATTATTACAGTAATCAGTGCTAAAGATATTGACTGTTACTGTACTAATGACACTGGCAGGGAAGGGGTTAACACCAGGGGCGATCAAAGTGTTAAATGTGTCCCTAGGAGGTGTTTTCTAACTGTGGGGGATGGGCTTGCTGCATGAACACAGAGACCTATGTCACTAAATAAGAAGAACACAGGATCCCTGTGTTCATCACTGACAGAACAGCGGTCTGCTGTGTTTACAATGGCAGACCGCCGTTCTGTCTCCACGGGGAGCGATCGCGGCTGCCCAGTGACCATCGCAGCCGCTGGACCTGCTGATTGGCTCCCCCTGTAGCCAAGTGGCGCATGCACACCCCCACTTGCGGTCCGAGACAGAGCAGACCTGCTGCAGTATATGTACTGCTGGCAGTCGGCAATGGTTAAAGTAATAATAAACCCGGAAACCAAAAATGTAATATATTGTAGTTTACCATTCATTAGATGTGGTGGCTCCATCACTTTTCTTTTCTTAGGCTTTTTCCCTCTTTTGTTCTCACCGGGTGATCTGGTCAGTAAGACATCTGAGACACAACTCTAGAGGAATGAGAATACAAAGAATGAGAATACACTAATTAAAGCCAAACTCCAGATAACACTAAATTATAAGCAGTTTCAGCAAAACATGATTTTTTTCCTTTTGGGATAAAGGTTTTACACAAATAAGTAAAAGCTGATAATTTTAACCACCCATTCCAATGGTTTGTCCCGTCCATGTAAACTGATAGAGTCTGCTAGAGAGCTTGAGATTTTCAAAAACAGACTAGCTGGCTGAATCACCAGATAAAAACAGAAGAAAGAAAGCCTAAAAACAGAAAACAAATGCAGCTATTACATCTAAGAATCTGTAAGCTGAAATATGATAAATGTTTGCTTTTGAGTTTAATACTGCTTTAACGTTTAAATTCAACAATGGAAACTGGCAAGATTTTCAAACCCTACCCAAAAGCATGAGATATCCAGATAAATACAGCTTAAAATTACTTTTTATTGTATTCATTAACTTATTTATTAATAAGTCTTCATCCTTTAGTACATCTGTCATACATTTGTATCATCTGTCACACCTGATCTTCTGCAACTGGTGGCAACCAAACTGTTACCAACCTTTCCTTTGTATTTTTTTTATCTGCCATTTTGTCTTGTTCTTCGCTGTTATCAAGCACTGTAATGATTTTTTGCTTCTAGGTGGGACGTGATCCTATAAATCTTTCTTTTGTGGTGGAACAGGACATTGAAGTCAAGGACCTGAAACCAGCCACAGTAAAAGTTTATGACTATTATGAGACGGGTAAGAGCATTCCCAAGTTACGTCACCATTATCATTCTCATGACAGCTTTTTTTAAAAAAAATAATAAGCCAATAAGCAAAACCAGGAAGACATTTTCCTACATCTCTTGAAGTTCGTTTTTAGCTGGAGGGTGGTGGAATAATCCTGGTGTGAAATCACTCCTTCTGTATATCACATCTTCATTACTGATTGGATTATGTTATGTATCATGTGTATGCCTTTGATGGCAGTTTAATGTTCTTCTTTTACTCATTTTACCCTCCAGATGAACAAGCAGTGGCAGAATACAACCATCCCTGCAACACGGGTAAGGATGTCAAATTTGTTTATTTTAAATTAGATGGGTAAAAATTTTTAAAGGTAATTAATGAGAGATGACTTGAATCCTTGTCTTGTCTGCTAATCAATATCTATGGTGAATACAGACTCATGCTTATCATCCTGCTTAGCGTTAGATTCCAGCTCCAGCCCAAACCTTCTTTTTATTTTTTTCAGTTTCTAATAGACAGTGACCGTTTTTATAAAGTTTTGTGATTGTGCTACTGAGAATTTGCCTTGGCTAATCGCCATATGACATCCAGATTAGAAATGAACAGGACACAGACAGTCTAAGGCTGGATACACACTATCCAACTTTTGTGGTTAGATTTCCTTCAGATTTACCTTTTCTATGTAGTACAAGGGCCAGATTGCATACAAATTGAAAGTGTTTAGGTTTGACCTCATATTATATGGTTTTTGGTAAGTCTAAAGGAAAAAGTCTTCAGAAAATCTTATAGTGTGTATGGCCCTTTAGGCTGGGCTCGACAAACCCCAGGCGCCAGTTCGCCATGGTGACCAGAAACCACTGCTAGCCCACTCACTGCAACTCCCTATGCCCCCAACATGCAGCTCAGGGCACCGACAGCCAATCCCTCTCTCCCCCCCCCCCACCTAAAGTCTGTGGTTTCCCCCGGAGGCATGCAGTAGTCTGAAGTCCAGCTGTGAGTGACAGGGGAGCAGGGGGAGCCGGTCTCCTTTTCTCAGGCAGCTGCTGTCCCATCCTCCTCCCCAATGCCCGCACAAGGTTCAAGGATGAATGGATTCTCTCTTCTGCTGCCCGTGATCAGACGTCGGTGAAGGGTGAGGTGGAGGGGGACCCGGCACCCTGTGTAGCCTCCACCTGATAGAATGGGTGGACTGCGAGTACTCCTAGCGGGAGCGGGAGGTATTCTGGTGGAGGATGGAGCAGGGGAGCTTCATTGGCTGTGTGTTCCTGTGTCAATGCTGTGACACACCGGGCCGGCACTCCTTGGAAAGTTTACGGTGTGCTGTGAGGTGGAGTAGGGGAGATAAGGCAGGAGGATATGCTTTAGAAGAATCCTTCTATGTCCCCTGATAAAGCTCTCTGTACCATAAACAATTACCACTCCTAATGTAAAGCTGGGCTCCATTATTTCATGGTGACCAGAAACCCACAAGAGCAATGAATAGAGTCATCCCAGGGGACACACATGTAGGCAGAAAGTGGCTGCAAAGAGACAACAGAAGATCAGAAATGCTGAGATAAATCTTTCATCCTTTTTTGTATTTTATTTAAAGTGTCACTAAGGCTTAATTTAAATGTGCAGTTGGGTGGTAAAAATGTGCAGTAGAGAAATGTTTTTGCCACCCACTAACGGCCACCCTTAAGATTCAATAGGCAGAAGATGAGGGTGTTTTACATGCCACAGTCACAATGCAATCGGCATAATAAGGAGTTTTTAATGTCATTATTTCTGGCCAGCCTATAACCCTAGAGATAATGGCGTTACATTTGAGTGATTGACTGAATGCTCTGCTGTAAGTAAGTTAGGGGGCGCAGATTACTTGTCTTGCCCCAGGTGCTGGCAGCACACCCTATGCTAGAAAAAAAATGGTTCCTATATTTTTTAGCTGGCTCATAGATTCAAAGCAAATTTGTCAAGTCCTGGACTAAGGGCTTCTCAAGACTTGTGGTTGGGGGCATTAAAATGTATTGCTGAGCCCCTCAACTCTAAAGGCATAGAATGGGGGTTGTACAGCAGTTGCAATGCTTTGCTTCGTGCCCACACTAAAAACTATCACTCTTCCAGGGTTCTTTCATAGGTGTTCATCATCCATCTCCTGTATGCCCCCACCCCCTTCCCCTTTTTTTTCCCTCCTCTTTTTCTGTTTTTTCTTCTCAAAATTTTCATGATTCTCCTTCTTTTGTGCTGCCTCTTACAATGTTCTTTCTTCTGGTTGGTACCTCATTGGGTTTTAGAGGGGATCTTCTTAGTTGACATCTGATTGTAGCTACAGAAAGCCCTCTATGGTACTTCCGAGATCCGTGCTGTTCTCACTTTATCTAGTTCGTACTAACATACAGTATCTAGCATGTAATTTGCTAAGCTATGGATAAGTGATTTTTATATATTTTTGGCTAGTTTGATATTGCTTTCCATGGCCTCACTATGTATTACTTTAACTTTCAGTAATGGAGGTACTTGTTCTTCTCTGATGTATTTGTACTTATTGTTTTGCTATGATTTCTGTTTTTTTGGGGGGTTTTCCTGAGGTACAGCAGTTTGGATGCAAGTTTAAACGTAGCCTAATAATAACTGGACAGGGAATCTAACCCTTTCTCGTGTTGTTAGAAAAAAAAGTGTTTTGCTGCAGTCTGTGTCCTTTCCCATCCATCATTTCCTGTCCTAATGGGGACAGAGATTGAAGAAAAAAAGAAAATGAAAAAGTTTCTAGCCCCTTTTTTTAGTATTTCCAAAATTTTAAGTTGCAACAGGGAAAATCCAAAACTACCCTTGTCTAGGGTACCATTAAAAAGCAGAAATGCTTAATTTATCCCTCACGCCACTTGTCTTCAATGGTCTGTCAGTTCTGCTGTTGAAATTTTCCCCCTTATTAGCAAAAATTATGCTTCTGAATTCCATTTTGGTTATTTGTTTTAATTTTTTACATCTATGTTCTGAATATGCACTGTAGAATGCCCCTATGGGCTACAAGAGCTGGAGATGTTTTTATATACCATCCAGAGATAAGTGTCTGGCTTAATTTATATTTAATCTGCTTTATTGAGTTTTCAAAGTTTTTACAGGAAAACAGAACAATAGAGAAAGTGTATATCACAAAGGATTCCCATTCCACCATTGGTACATTACCAGAAATACAAAGAAAGTAATGGTGCACTTAGTAAAAAAAAAAGAAAAAAATCACACATTCCAGAACAAATAGGGAATGTATACAAAACTCTCTCAACCACTCAATAGAGCGGGCACACAGGTGCTATTACAATACTTCAAAAGCCATAGAAATGCAACATAGAAACTGTATGAAACCAAATAAATAAACAGCAGCTACCAATATCATGGGCGGCGCAAGTAACAACATCAACATCTATGTAGCTATTGCTATGCGGTGAATAGTAGATTGGCAGATGATATCAACTAAGCCAGTACGTAGAGGTCCTATCTGGCTTAATGTAAGACTTTCTGTTGGGCCCTTTCACACAGACTGTCCTAACAGGTCTCCTTTTCAGTTTTTCAGGTGGACTTGTTCGGACCTTTCAGTCTCCTCTATGTAGGGGCGAGTGTTAGCTGACACAATCCACCAAAAACAGACGGACGGTGGTCCTATTTTCCATTTGTCCGGCGCATTGAATAGAAATGGACAGGTGGTCCATTTCCATCTGATTTCTCAATAGAGGAGAGTGGGACCGTATCCACTCTGCACAGTGAATGGACACAGACCTGTCATCCACCTGCTTAGCGGGAATCAGCAGGGAGCACAAAGCAAGGTCCATAAAGACATGGATGAGCGAGTTTGGGGTGGAGGAACTTGACTGACCTGCACAGTCCTGACTTCAACCCAATAGAACACCTTTGGGATGAATTAGAGTGGAGACTGCAACTCAGGACTTCTCGTTCAACCTCAGTGCCTTACCTCACAAATGCGCTTCTGAAAGAATGGTCAAACATTCCCATAGACACACTCCTAAACCTTATGGATGGCCTTTCCAGAAGAGTTGAAGCTGTTATAGCTGCAAAGGGTGGGCCAACTCAATATTGAACCCTACAACTAAGGTTGGGATGCTATTAAAGTTCATGTACTTGTAAAGGCTGGTGTCCCAATACTTTTAGCAATATAGTGTATATTTCAAGGCACGAGCTTTTAAATATAAATCAGTTTATTTTTTAGACTTATTCAGATACACACAAGTACATCAAATAACATGAAGTGAACGACAAATTTGGGGCAAGAACAGAGCCAGATCATCCACAAGGCAACCTGAGCAGGAGCCTGAGGCCTGGGGTTTGCCCAAATAGATGCCAAGGGGTCCAATTACAACTTTCATGCTTCTACAGAAGATAAGCCTGACCGGTCACAGCTGTACACCTGTCTACCACTTTAAAAGAGAGGATGCACTTGTTAGTGTCTCAAGAGGAGGGCCATGCCACTACAGACGTTGCAAATGGGGCAGCGTCGCTATGCCTGATGCAATCCCTATCAAAGTCAATCTGAGGCTGGATTCACACTGAGTGCAGAGCGGGGCACAGCAGGGGGTCCGGTGTGTCCCTGTTCACTGTTTCAGGTCAAGATCAAGTCCGAATATTTGCCTGAATTTGGACCTGAAACTGAGCCAAAGTTGCACAGGACCCTTCTGCTGTGCACTCCATTGAGAGTCGGTCACACTCTTCTGTCATGTGAATTGGATGCAGGGAGGTACCAACCCTGCCTAAAGGATTAGTGGGGGGAAAACTGCCACCTAGCTTTTGTTAATGGCAGCATTTCTGTATGGGATACATGTAAAGTCACATAGTGACTTTACAAACACTGTTAGGCCCTATTTTGCCTTAAACCGTCTCTGGACAAGGAAGTCTTTAGCCACTAAAGCCAAGCTTCAGCTGCTTCTAACACCAAACTTTTTTGAGGTGTCCTTAGTCCAGTAATGTTACAGTGGATGGATCTTGAAAGTTGCACAGAGCATTCTTCTGCATGGCATGATATGCATCTGAGAGGCAGGTTCTTGGCACCCTGGCCTCCATTGGTGTTATTCAGCCCTGAATAGGACTAGTATTAGATGGTAGTTTAAATAAATACTAGAGTTTGGCTCAGGGCCGGCGCTACATGTAAGGCAACCTAGGCAGCCGCCTAGGGCGCAACTTAGCAGGGGGCACCAGCATCCTGCACCTGGCCAGTGTGGCACTCCTCATGCTGTGTGCCGCCTGAGTGCTACAGCAAGCCTCAGGTGGCACAGCACTGCTGTATGGAGGGCAGCCGCAGAGAGTTGTGACAAGACCACAAGTTGTAGAGTAGCATACCTTGAGTCCCAACAGTCCCAAGCCAGCTGCAATGAGAGCGTGTGTGAGTCCATGAGTGGAGCTGTCAAATTGAAACCGATGTCGGGAAGGGCGGGGCCGATATATGTGGCTCTGCCCCTTTGTTCCGTCTATAGAGAAAACAGCCAGCGTTTACACATTGGTGGGCGGGGAAGAAGGTGGCAGGGGGAGGAACCAACTACTGCATGTGCACCTACAGCTCTGTATAATTCAGGTTGATTACCTTCCTCCCCGCCCACCAGTGTATAAATGCAGATTGGTTTGTCTATGCAGGGGACAAAGTGGAGCCCCACACTTTGGCCACGCCCTTCCCAATATCACAGCTTCAATTTGACAGCTCCTCTCATGGACTCACACTGACTCTAGTTGGCCGTACGCCCTGCTGGCTTGCCCACCAATCCCTGGCTGTGCTGGATAGAGGTTCATACTGCTGAATGTCCTGCTATAGGCTATCTGATGCCTGCATTCTTCCATCGGCTCCTGTATGCTGCTAATCAAGATTTTAGGATGTAAGTGTGCTATGTTTAATTCATTGATGTCTTTGCAGTTCAACAAATTCCTGAACCTGCACTCTGTACAATGCATTCCTAAACCTGCACTCTGTACAATGCATTCCTGAACCTGCACTCTGTACAATGCATTCCTAAACCTGCACTCTGTATAATGCATTCCTAAACCTGCACTCTGTACAATGCATTCCTGAACCTGCACTCTGTACAATGCATTCCTGAACCTGCACTCTCTTCTGCACCTTGCACTCTGTATGAAATGCACTCCTGAACCTTGCACCCTGTACGAAACGCACTTCTAAACCTTGCACCCTGAACCTTGCACCCTGTACGTAACGCACTCCTGAACCTTGCACCCTGTACAAAATGCACTCCTGAACCTTGCACCCTGTACGAAAAGCACTCCTGAACCTTGCACCCTGTACAACACATTTCTGAACCTTGCACCCTGTATGAATGCACCCCTGAACCTTGCACTATGTATGAAACACACTCTTGAATCCTTCCCCAATAAGCATACCGCACTAATGGGTGGAGCCGGAGGGGGCGCAAAATCAGGTTTTGCCTAGGGTGTCAAAAATCCCTGCACCAGCCCTGGTTGGGCTTTAGGTTGAAATGCAAAATGACAGTCCATCCTTTTATCTGTTATCCATAAAAAACAGGTATAAGAACGAATATGTCCAAGCAGGCTTGTTTTATTTTATTGCCTAGACTCATCTGCAAAAAACTTTTTCTTGCCCCAGAAATCTATCTTTTTTGTATAAATATAAAAAAGCATTATAGACACCTTTTTTCCCTTCTTTGTAAGTGATCACATTCCCTCTGTTCTTAGTTGCATAAGAGCTGAGGGAGGGGAAGCAGCAGCACACTGATCTTGCCAGTGAATGGCTGTGCAGCTGGGGCGCGTCAGGACAACTCTGATCATTGGAGGAAAGCATACTGAGTTCCCAGCATAGCTAGAGAACTGACCAGAGTGTGCTCTTCTGCTTAGTGTGGTCGGTTTTTAAAAAGAAAGCAGAGAGACTGGCAAGAACACCAGGGATTTTACATAAAGGTAGCAATACAAAGAGAACAGTACACCTTCCCATACAAGTACATGGTACAGCAGGTACATATCAGGAACCTGAAATGTTGGGGTAACAAACACTTTAACCACTTTACCACCAGAGGATTTTCCTGCTAAAAGACCAGGGGTTTTTTTGCGATTTTTTACTGCGTGACTTTAACGGACAATCGCGCGGTCGTGCGACGCTGTACCTAAACGAATTTCACGTCCTTTTTTTCCCACAAACAGAGCTTTCTTTTGGTGGTATTTGATCACCTGTGCGATTTTTTGATCACGCGCTATAAACAAAAAAAGAGCGTAATTTTTGCAAAAACAACAATATTTTTCACTTTTTTTTATATGAAATTCCCCCAAAAAAAAATGTAAAAATCAAAATTTTTTAAAATTTTCGGCCAATTTGTTTTACGCTACCTATGTTTGGTAAAAAAAATCGCAAAAAGCGTATTTTGATTGGTTTGCGCAAAAGTTATCGCGTTTACTAACAAAGGGAAAGATTTTTGTCATTTTTGGTGTTTTTTTTTTTAACGAGTAATGGCGGCGATCTGCGATTTTTTTTTGCGGTACTGCGACATTGCAGCGGACAGATCGGACCCTTGACTGACATTTTTGGGGGTACCAGTGACATTACTGCAGTAATCAGTGCTATATATATGCACTGTTACTGCAAAAATGACACTGGCAGGGAAGGGGTTAACAGTATTGGACAGGGAGGGGTTAAGTGTGTCCTAGGGGCGTGTTTCTAACTGTGCAGGGACAGGTCTACTAGTGTAAAAACAAAGATCAACAGTTCTACATAGTAGAACTGTCTGATCTTCACTTTTACACAGGGAGAACTGACAGGCGGCTTGTTTACATAAGCCGCTCTGTCTTTCTCCCGCTGTACCGGCGATCGTAGTGTGACCGGCGGACATCGGGTCCGCCAGTCACACTCCCGCACTCCTCCGTGAACGAGCCGAGGCGGGCGCGCGCCTCAGCGGGCGCGCGCCCGCCCGCCCGCTATTGGCTCTGGAAGGAGTGACAGGCGAGCGACGTAGACCTACGTCACTCTGCCTGGCCGGGGCCGACTGCCGCAGTAAATATACTGTGCGCAGTCGGCAAGCGGTTAACTTTTGTACTTTGATGTCCACAGTGCTTGTGTGTATATATACAGTAAATATATGTGTGTTCAGTTATTTGTATGAAACCTAAAGAATCTTTTAAAGCTTGAATCTCCAAAAAATATTCCTTTAGCCACACAAAAGGTATTGCCAATGTTTTAACTTTTGTGCTACTATCTATAACACATTTTTGCCATCTCTTGCATTATAATATTCTAACACACAAAAAAACTTAATTTTTCTATACTTTTGTTCTGTGTTGTAGGTGACTCTGGCAATTCAAGATAAGGACAAAGTTACACTCAAGTCACTAAATGAACAAAAATGTATAAAAATTCTCACTATTTTCATAAATAAGCCTTATGGCAACCATGAACCATGTGACAGAAAACCATGTGGCAAGCACTGCCTTTAGTATTTGGGAACTATGACGCTGCCTTTCACTGTAATGACGCTGTTAAACTGAAATTATATTGTATACCAATAAAATCTGAGTAATTAAAGTGATTGTAAAGTCTCCTTTTTTTTCTATAAAAATAACAAACGTGTTATACTTACCTCCTCTGTGCAGTTGGTTTTGCACAGGGCAGCCCCGATCCTCCTCTTCTCGGGTCCCTCGTTGCTTTTCCTGGCCTCTCCCTCCTGTCCAGTGCAAGCAGCTTGCTATGAGGGCTCCTGAGCCGAGCTGCAGCTCTATTTCAAGCAGGAGTTGAAATGCACAATAAAATAATACATTGAAATATATACTGTATACCCACAACTGCCAATCAGGAATATGTGAATGGGAGGCATCAAACAATCCAGGGATCCTAATATGAAGGACCTGATGGGAAACTGTGTACTACAAATTCCAGTTAATAAGAAATATTGTAATAGGAGTATGTAGAACATAATAAGACTTCCTAAGAAATTGTTGTTAAACAGAGTCACTTTAATTCTATGAAAATGTTTTACAAACTATGACATAAAAAGCCATCCCCAAAAAATCAGTATTCTGGCTGTGATGCTTTGAACTCTGGTAATAACAATTATCTGGCTGTAGGCAGGGGTTACTTAGTTGCCCTTTAAAATAAGGTTTCCCCTTTAAATTATTTCTGAAAAGGGTTCGATTTAACTTAATCCTTAATCTTATATAAGTTTGGTATGGAGATTAGTGGAGGGTTGATGCAGCTGGCCAGGGAAGAGAAGAACCAAGGGAGAGAGAGAGATGAAGTAAAACCAGCTATTAAAGAGGAAGTCAATTCTTAACTTTTTTTTTCTTTTTTTTTTCCCGGCAAAGTAAATGTGTAATGTGCTAGTATGCATCGCATACTAGCACATTATGTGACACTTACCTGCAACAAAGCCCGCGTTGTCCCCGCTGCCTGCCGCATCCATGTTCACCCGTCTTCCTTCAGGGTCTGTGGACTCCGCCTGTATTACTGGCCGAAGCCGCGTGACGTCACTCAGGAGCCACCAGTCATGGCACAGGGCTCTGAAGAAACAGCACGGGCGGCCGTTTCTTCAGAGCGCATGCACCAATGACATCATCGGCTGCATGCAATGTAAATATCTCCTAAACGGTGCAAGTTTAGGAGATATTTACAGCACCTATAGGTAAGCCTTAATTTAGGCTTACCTATAGGTAAAAATCATTAAAGTGGTTGTAGAGATTTTCTTTCCTGCACCCCCAGGTTATAATAGGCACTAGATATAAGCACTTGTAGAATCAGACAGGCTGGGTTCACCCAAGTTGATTGATCTATCAACTTGGGTACATTTAGCCTGCCCATACATGGTTAGAATCTTGTCCGGTCCTTGCAGAACCTGCAGAGGTTTGAACCGTCTATGGCTGGCTTAAGGACCAAGCTCTTTAATTGCTCACTCCGGGGGTGGACATCTCTACTACTGGACACAGAAGACACACCCTCATAAAGGAAAGAAATGCTCATGGCTGATTTGCAAAAAAAATACTATTTAACTGTTTTGTGTGCTACTTCAATAGTAGTGGGGTGGATTGGGGGGTAGTGTGGTGTACAGAGGTTAGTGGTTCTCAGTGAGGGATGAATATCGGTCTCATTCTGGGTGTTGTGTGGCTCTCCCTCTGCTGAGACCCCCTGTCCCCTCCATGTCTGGGCTTCTCCCAGATATTCATGTTTAGTTGCACTTGTTGCCATGACACACACATACACACAGTTGTCAGGGAGATCAGGGGTCCTTTAGCTGCTGACAGTCTGTCCAGAGAGGCGCCTGCTGTTTTTGGGCACTAACTTCCATTGAATGTAAACTCTTGGGGCACTATTCCTTCCACTGACACACTTACACCAATCTGCCCCCACTCCTTACACAGCAGGGCAGGAGCTGGGGAATGAAGCAAGTCTTTTCTTAAAGCTGGGGGGTGCCGCAAGCACATGTCATTGTTTCTCATAGCATTCAATCCACGATTATCTTCTGTCCTGTGTGCTATTCCAACCAAAAACTAAAAAATCACAAATATCAAATGGCCTCCACACATATAGGTGGTCACTGGCAATTAATTTTTTTTCCAAAATATTTATTAGCTTTTTTTTTTCCATAAACATTTTATTGAAGAAATAAGTAGGTTTTACAGGAATCGGTACAAATAACAGGCACCAAGAAAAAGTAAAACATAACAAAAAGAAAGACACATGAGCAAGGAAAATTAGCATATATGTCAACAATCATAGCTATGCTCCAATACAAGTATGAGGAGATCCAGTCAATGCAAAGAGGTTGTAACAATGGTCGAGTAACACTTATACAGATTAAAGAAAGGGCCGACAACCTGAGCAGTAAAAAAGAACCTAGAGGCAAACTCATCTCACATCTTGCCCCGACTTCCTGCCTGTATGGAGAGTGGACCAGATAATTTTCCCTGTAAAACGACCATGAAGCAGCAGGAGGAGGGGCACCTCTCCCACCGCCCATAAGGGTGATCCCACGGTGAATCCGCTGCTGGGACTACCCTTATGTGAAAGAGGATCGCCCGCAGTTTAAAAAAACTACTGAGGTTATGGCAGTTATCTGCTGCCATAACCCCCGTATTTAACATCAAAGTACCGACGTATAACTGTGGCGGGTGGTCTGGAAGTGGTTAACTTGTAAACAACAAAATGTCAGAAATAGACTTGATCCTTAAGTGGTTAAAAAAAGGTCAGTTATTCTTGGCTGAGTGCTAGGAGATTTAAAAAAATGGCAGTTATTTTTTTTGGCTAAGTGCCAGAAGATTTAAAAAAAATGGCAGTTATTTTTTTTGGCTGAGTGCCAGAAGATTTAAAAAAAATGGCAGTTATTTTTTTGGCTGAGTGCCAGAAGTGCCCCTATATAAGGGAGCTCTCGGCAGGATTCTGCCAGTCTCAGAGTGCTCACAACACAGTGCAGACGTGTTTTTTTGCTCTGACGATATTTTGCTTGAATTTTCATTCTTGCAGTTTCATTTGATTCAATTGTATTTTTCAATTTCATTCTCACACGCTTAAAGCGTACTTCAGAATGAATTTCTTTCAGTGTAAAAAATCTTTTTATCACATTAACACCAAAGATAAACAGACCACTGGAAGACCACAGATGAAAGGAGGTATTATTGAACAGCCTGCAAATACCCCAACCAAGAAGCCCACAAAAATGAAGAGGGCTCAAGCTTTTCTGCGCGGATGCTTTAGAGCAGCCGCTGGATGCTTTGGTGTCCGCTGTAAAGTCTATGGCTCACACCACAAGACACAAGACTGGACTGGTGAGTATTGTGGATATTGATAGATTCTCTACTTTTCTCTATAGATGAAGGGTGACTTTCCCATATGTATAGGGATGGCCATGGACAGGGCACAGTGACTGGCATTCATGATCCTGGATAGACATGCATTGGAACATGAGTAAATCACATGGATGGGATGAAGACAAACCTGATCCACATTAGAATTGCTGGGTTGTGTTTTGTAAAAACCAATCTGCAGATTTTTTTTTTTTTTTTTAACCACTTCAGTTCCCGGAAGGTTTTAACCCCTTAATGACCAGGCCATTTTTTGTGATTCGGCACTGTGTTACTTTAACAACCCAAATACAATTGATGCCTTTTTTTCCCACAAATAGAGCTTTCTTTTGGTGGTATTTTATCACCTCTGCGGTTTTTAGATTTTCCGCTCTAAACAAAAAAATAAAACAAATATAAATAAATAAGTGTATAAATACAATATTAAATGGCAATAAGAGTAAGTAATCAACAAGATAAATATAAATTGAATAGACTTAAATAGATCAATAAATAAATAAATCAATAAATATTATGAAAAAGTAATAGATGGTGCTAGGTGAATCCAAAATAGCAATAATAGAAAATAGTGCGGGAAATTATTAAGCAACTCAGGTAAATGTGCAAATATGCAGGAGAGTATTATACAAGGTGCGACATAAAGTGATATTGGTATTTAATATAAAAATATATAATAAGTATAAGTCCGTGAAAGGGATTGTGCAAAAAAGTGGATGTGCGGGAAACTTTTATATAAAGTGCAGCAATAAGTGGTAATCGATCAGTTCATATAATAAGATAAGTCCATAAATTGGTGAATGTGCCCAGTGGGATAGGTGAACAATATCTTAGGGTGACCCCCAAGGTGGGTGACTGGTGAGCTGCAGGATGACTTCTGATGAAAAACCTACTCACCAGATGTACCCACCCCACACAGGGGTATAGAGCGGGTACTGTGGATATGCCTCGCTGGTCCTTGCTCTGTGTGGTGGTTCCCTTCCTGGGGGGGATATGATGTGGGGTCCGCGGGGTTCACAGATATCCTAACTTGGGGTCCGATAGTAGGGTCCTGTTCCAATGTATCCAATGTTCCGCGGGGGGATCAAGTATGGCCACTCACGGGTATGTAGATGGGAGGGTCATAGGAAGTGAAAAAACTCGATAGTGTGATATCGTAAAGGATATTTTATTCAGCAGTAAAAAACAAATGGGTACTCACAATCAATAGTAAGGTAAACATCGTGGTAATGGCGTCCCGGAACGCAATGCGTTCCAACTGGAAACCGGAACCGGAAATGACGTGACTGCGCTGTCACGTCATTTCCGGTTCCGGTTTCCAGTTGGAACGCATTGCGTTCCATGACGCCATTACCACGCTTACCTGAGTTGCTTAATAATTTCCCGCACTATTTTCTATTATTGCTATTTTGGATTCACCTAGCACCATCTATTACTTTTTCATAATATTTATTGATTTATTTATTTATTGATCTATTTAAGTCTATTCAATTTATATTTATCTTGTTGATTACTTACTCTTATTGCCATTTAATATTGTATTTATACACTTATTTATTTATCCTTGTACTACGCCATCTTGTGGACATTTGCCATATTTTTATACATTTTTACATCTATTTCATCTGAAGCTACATGTTTATATATTTATTCTTTTATCTTATTTATATTACTTAGCACCTATTTGCACTTTATAGAATAAGCAGCACCATCACTCCTATTCTCTCATATATTTATATAGTCTTTTGGCTATAGTACAAGTGAGGCTGCAGCTTATCAGTGCACATCCATTCATCCTTAGATTCCTTAGCGCGGATTTTATTATCTATTTAAAAAAATAAAACACACACCATATTTACCTTCTGCTATAAAACATTCCCAATAATTTTTTTTTTTTTAATCAGTTTAGGCCAATTTGTATTCTGCTACATATTTTTGGTAAAAAAAATTCCAAAAAGCGTATTTTAATTGGTTTGCGCAAAAGTTATAGCGTTTACAAACTACGGGATAGATTTTTGGACTTTTTATTTTTTTATTTGTTTTTATTAGTAATGGCGGTAATCAGAAATTTTTAGTGGGACTGCGACATTGTGGCGGGCAGATCGGACACCTAACCCACATTTTTTACAGTTTTTGGGGACCAGTGACATTAACCACTTAAGCCCCCGGAGGATTTGGCTGCTAAAAGACCAGGGGGTATTTTGCGATTCGGCACTGCGTGACTTTAACGGACAATTGCGCGGTCATGCGACGCTGTACCCGAACAAATTTGACGTCCTTTCTTTCCCACAAATAGAGCTTTCTTTTGGTGGTATTTGATCACCTGTGCGATTTTTTGATCATGCGCTATAAACAAAAAAAGAGCGTCAATTTTGCAAAAATAACAATATTTTTCAAATTTTTTTTATGAAATTCCCCCCAAAAAAAATGTAAAAATCAAATTTTTTTAACATTTTTTGCCAATTTGTTTTATGCTACATATGTTTGGTAGAAAAAATTGCAAAAAGCATATTTTGATTGGTTTGTGCAAAAGTTATCGCATTTACTAACAAAGGGAAAGATTTTTGTCATTTTTGTTGGTTTTTTTTTTTAACGCATAATGGCGGCGGTCTGCGATTTTTTTTGCGGTACTGTGA
Organism: Pelophylax lessonae; assembly: GCF_965119305.1. Lineage (NCBI taxonomy): Eukaryota > Metazoa > Chordata > Amphibia > Anura > Ranidae > Pelophylax > Pelophylax lessonae. The sequence continues at coordinate 80,157,591 of NC_138776.1, read as the reverse complement.
CATTGCGGCGGACAGATCGGACCCTTAACTGACATTTTTGACACTTTTGGGGTTACCAGTGACATTTCTACAGTAATCAGTGCTATATATATGCACTGTTACTGTAAAATTACACTGGCAGTGAAGGGGTTAACTTTTTTTGAGAGGGAGGGGCTATGTGTGTCCCTAGGGGCGTGATTCTAACTGTGATTGGCTGTGGCTTCAGATGTATGAACAGTGATCAACGGTTCTACATAGTAGAACCGTATGATCATAATTCATACACTGGGGAGAATGTATGTAGTACATATTTCTATCGCACACCTTCCTGGTTTGTAGGCTCTTATGTGTTGGGTGCTGAAGCGATCACCAGTTGGCAACTGGATTAGATACAGGTAAAAACATATTCGCCAGCACTCCAAGGCTCTTGCAAAAGCAGTCCAAAATTTATTGAAGTTACGATCACATCAAAAATGGTGCAACGTTTCGGAGCCGCACAGGACCCATTCGTCAGGCATGTGATACAGTGCAGGTTGTGAACAGGGAATATATAGAGACATACCACCAGTACTGGTGAAGGGGTCCTGTGCGGCTCCGAAACGTTGCACCATTTTTGATGTGATCGTAACTTCAATAAATTTTGGACTGCTTTTGCAAGAGCCTTGGTGTGATTAAATTAAAATTAAAATTAAGAAAGAAAAATTAGATTTTTTAAATTTTATGTTATATAGCATTAAGTGAAAAAAAAAAAAAATATATATATATATATATATATATATATTTTTTCAGAATTGTCGCTCTTTTGTTTGTTTATAGAGCAAAAAATAAAAATCCCAGAGGTGATCAAATACCACAAAAAGAAAGCTCTATTTGTGGGAAAAAAAAGGACATCAGTGTTATTTGAGTACAGTGTCGCACGACCGCGCTATTGTCTGTTAAAGTAACGCAGTGCTGAATCACAAAAAATGGCCTGGTCATTAAGGGGGTAAATCTTCCGGTCCAGAAGTGGTTAAGCAAATATTAAATCTTTTAAAACACAACCCAGCAGTCTGATAGATCCCTTTTTATTTGGACAGGTTGAGAACCGTTAGCAGCTCTGCAGTTCATTTCTAACAATGAAAGCCTCTTCCACAGATCATTGTCAGTGAGGGGGTGGGAGTATCAGTTAGCCACTAATTTGACTGCTCAAAGACCAGGCCCTATTGTGCGATTCGGCACTGCACGACTTTAACGGACAATTGCGTGGTCGTGCGACACTGTACCCAAATGAAATTGACATCTTTTTTTTTTCCCACAAACAGAGCTTTTTTTTTGGTGGCATTTGATCACTTGTGCGATTTTTATTTTTTGCTTTATAAACAAAAAAATAGCGACAATTTTGAAAAAATAACAATATTTTTCACATTTTTGTATATGAAATTATCAAAAAAAATGTAAAAATCTAAATTTTTTAACATTTTAGGCTAATTTGTTTTCTGCTACATATTTTTGGTAAAAAAAATCGCATTAAGCGTATTTTGATTGCTTTGCGCAAAAGTTATTGCGTTTACTAACTACGGGAAAGATTTATGTCATTTTTATTGTTTTTTTTTTTAACTAGTAATGGTGGCGATCTGCAAATTTTTTTTGCGGGACTGCGACATTGCGGCGGACAGATCGGACCCCTGACTGACATTTTTGACATTTTTGGGGGTACCAGTGTCATTACTACAGTAAACAGTGCTATAACTATGCACTGTTACTTTTAAAAATGACACTGGCAGGGAAGGGGTTAACTTTTTTGGTGATCAAGGGGTTAAGTGTGTCCCTAGGGGCGTGATTCTAACTGTTAGGGGGCGTGGATAATGAAGTAACCACAGAGACATGTAATCCTATATAGCAGGATCGCAAAGCCTCTGTGCCTGCTTCAGTGAGAATGACAGACAGCTGTGTTTACATCAGCCGTCTGTCTTTCTCCCTCTCCTGTGGGAGATCGCGAGTGGCCGGCGGCCATCGGAGCCAAAGGTCACATGCGCTGGCTAGGCAGGGAAGGAGCGGGGGCTGGAGTACGCCTCCAGTGGAACGCGCTCGCCCCCTACAGGCTCTTTGGCAAGCGATGTAGTACTACGTCACTTTGCCTGTAAGCGGCTGCGTGCCGCAGTAAATGTACAGGAGGCGGTCGGCAAGTGGTTAGGTGGCCAAGTAACTGGAATCTTATTGGTGGAGATTTGTATCCTCCATGATTTCTATATCCTCACCAATGATAGTCTGTGTGCAATATGGCGCTGAGAATTACACCCAATTCCTGACGTTGGGTGCCATTGGAACCCCGGGTATCATCGATCAGATATAGGGAGCCAAGTCTCATCCCTCCGCTCCCCCCCACCTCTCTGCAAGCTGACTTTATTTTTGAACAAGCTTTGCATGCCCCTTACTACAGGCTGGGCTGATGACCTCAGTGCCAACCAAAAACATGGCGGTGCCAACCAACCGCCAGAAACCAGGAACATGAAAATAAAAGAAGTCCCACATATAATACAATGTTTAAGAATAATTAAAGAGGTAATGAACCCAACCCAAAAATGTAATATATTGCAGCTTGCCAATCTTGCCAATCTTTAGATAGAATGGCTGTTTTAGGCTTTTTCCTTCTGTTTTCACCTGTTGATCTGGCCATGTCAGGACAAGTCAGATCTGTGGAGGAAAGCATACTGAGTTCCCAGCATAGCTAGAGAACTGACCAGGGTGTGCTCTTCTGCTCAGTGTGGTCAGTTTTAAAAGGAAAGCAAGGGGACTAGCAAAAACACCAGGGATTTTACATAAAGGTAGCAATACAAAGAGAACAGTACACCTTCCCATACAAGTACATGGTACAGCAGGTACATATCAGGAACCTGAAATGTTGGGGTAACAAACACTTTAACTTTTGTACTTTGATGTCCACAGTGCTTGTGTGTTATTTATACAGTAAATATATGTGTGTTCAGTTATTTGTATGAAACCTAAAGAATCTTTTAAAGCTTGAATCTCAAATAATATTCCTTTAGCCACACAAAAGCTATTGCCAACGTTTTAACTTCTGTGCTACTATCTATAACACATTTTTGCCATCTCTTGCATTATAATATTCTAATACACAAAAAAAACTTAATTTTTCTATACTTTTGTTCTGTGTTGTAGGTGACTCTGGCAATTCAAGATAAGGACAAAATTACACTCAAGTCACTAAATGAACAAAAATGTATAAAAATTCTCACTATTTTCATAAATAAGCCTTATGGCAACCATGAACCATGTGACAGAAAACCATGTGGCAAGCACTGCCTTTAGTATTTGGGAACTATGACGCTGCCTTTCACTGTAACGACGCTGTTAAAGCTCTTTAATTGCTCACTCCAGGGGTGGACATCTCTACTACTGGACACAGAAGACACACCCTCATAAAGGAAGGAAATGCTCATAGCTGATTTGCAAAAAAAATACAATTTAACTGTTTTGTGTGCTACTTCAATAGTAGTGGGATGGATTGGGGGGGGGGGGGGGTAGTGTGGTGTACAGAGGTTAGTGGTTCTCAGTGAGGGATGAATATCGGTCTCATTCTGGGTGTTGTGTGGCTCTCCCTCTGCTGAGACCCCCTGTCAACTCCATGTCTGGGCTTCTCCCAGATATTCATGTTTAGTTGCACTTGTTGCCATGACACACACATACACACAGTTGTCAGGGAGATCAGGGGTCCTTTAGCTGCTGACAGTCTATCCAGAGAGGCGCCTGCTGTTTTTGGGCACTAACTTCCATTGAATGTAAACTCTTGAGGCACTATTCCTTCCACTGACACACTTACACCAATCTGCCCCCACTCCTTACACAGCAGGGCAGGAGCTGGGGGATGGAGCAAGTCTTTTCTTAAAGCTGGGGGGTGCCGCAAGCACATGTCATTGTTTCTCATAGCAACCAAGGCTTGTTTCGGTGGAGAAGTTTAAGCCACACTCCACATTCAATCCATGATTATCTTCTGTCCTGTGTGCTATTCCAACCAAAAACTAAAAAATCACAAATATCAAATGGCCTCCACACATATAGGTGGTCACTGGCAGTGAATTTTTTTTCCAAAATGTTTATTAGCTTTTTTTTTCCATAAACATTTTATTGAAGAAATAAGTAGGTTTTACAGGAATCGGTACAAATAACAGGCAGCATGAAAAAGTAAAACATAACAAAAAGAAAGACATGACATGAGCAAGGAAAATTAGCATATATGTCAACAATCATAGCTATGCTCCAATACAAGTATGAGGAGATCCAGTCAATGCAAAGAGGTTGTAACAATGGTCGAGTAACACTTATACAGATTAAAGAAAGGGCCGACAACCTGAGCAGTAAAAAAGAACCTAGAGGCAAACTCATCTCACATCTTGCCCTGACTTCCTGCCTGTATGGAGAGTGGACCAGATAATTTTCCCTGTAAAACGACCATGAAGCAGCAGGAGGAGGGGCACCTCTCCCACCGCCCATAAGGGTGATCCCACGGTGAATCCGCTGCTGGGACTACCCTTATGTGAAAGAGGATCGCCCGCAGTTTAAAAAAAACTACTGAGGTTATGGCAGTTATCTGCTGCCATAGCCCCCGTATTTAACATCAAAGTACCGACGTATAACTGTGGCGGGTGGTCTGGAAGTGGTTAACTTGTAAACAACAAAATGTCAGAAATAGACTTGATCCTTAAGTGGTTAAAAAAAAGGTCAGTTATTCTTGGCTGAGTGCTAGGAGATTTAAAAAAAAATGGCAGTTATTTTTTTTGGCTGAGTGCCAGAAGATTTAAAAAAAATGGCAGTTATTTTTTTTGGCTGAGTGCCAGAAGATTTAAAAAAAATGGCAGTTATTTTTTTGGCTGAGTGCCAGAAGTGCCCCTATATAAGGGAGCTCTCGGCAGGATTCTGCCAGTCTCAGAGTGCTCACAACACAGTGCAGACGTGTTTTTTTGCTCTGACGATATTTTGCTTGAATTTTCATTCTTGCAGTTTCATTTGATTCAATTGTATTTTTCAATTTCATTCTCACACGCTTAAAGCGTACTTCAGAATGAATTTCTTTCAGTGTAAAAAATCTTTTTATCACATTAACACCAAAGATAAACAGACCACTGGAAGACCACAGATGAAAGGAGGTATTATTGAACAGCCTGCAAATACCCCAACCAAGAAGCCCACAAAAATGAAGAGGGCTCAAGCTTTTCTGCGCGGATGCTTTAGAGCAGCCGCTGGATGCTTTGGTGTCCGCTGTAAAGTCTATGGCTCACACCACAAGACAGAAGACTGGACTGGTGAGTATTGTGGATATTGATAGATTCTCTACTTTTCTCTATAGATGAAGGGTGACTTTCCCATATGTATAGGGATGGCCATGGACAGGGCACAGTGACTGGCATTCATGATCCTGGATAGACATGCATTGGAACATGAGTAAATCACATGGATGGGATGAAGACAAACCTGATCCACATTAGAATTGCTGGGTTGTGTTTTGTAAAAACCAATCTGCAGATTTTTTTTTTTTTTTTTTTTTTTTAACCACTTCAGTTCCGGAAGGTTTTAACCCCTTAATGACCAGGCCATTTTTTGTGATTCGGCACTGTGTTACTTTAACAACCCAAATACAATTGATGCCTTTTTTTCCCACAAATAGAGCCTTCTTTTGGTGGTATTTTATCACCTCTGCGGTTTTTAGATTTTCCTCTATAAACAAAAAAATAAAACAAATATAAATAAATAAGTGTATAAATACAATATTAAATGGCAATAAGAGTAAGTAATCAACAAGATAAATATAAATTGAATAGACTTAAATAGATCAATAAATAAATAAATCAATAAATATTATGAAAAAGTAATAGATGGTGCTAGGTGAATCCAAAATAGCAATAATAGAAAATAGTGCGGGAAATTATTAAGCAACTCAGGTAAATGTGCAAATATGCAGGAGAGTATTATACAAGGTGCGACATAAAGTGATATTGGTATTTAATATAAAAATATATAATAAGTATAAGTCCGTGAAAGGGATTGTGCAAAAAAGTGGATGTGCGGGAAACTTTTATATAAAGTGCAGCAATAAGTGGTAATCGATCAGTTCATATAATAAGATAAGTCCATAAATTGGTGAATGTGCCCAGTGGGATAGGTGAACAATATCTTAGGGTGACCCCCAAGGTGGGTGACTGGTGAGCTGCAGGATGACTTCTGATGAAAAACCTACTCACCAGATGTACCCACCCCACACAGGGGTATAGAGCGGGTACTGTGGATATGCCTCGCTGGTCCTTGCTCTGTGTGGTGGTTCCCTTCCTGGGGGGGATATGATGTGGGGTCTGCGGGGTTCACAGATATCCTAACTTGGGGTCCGATAGTAGGGTCCTGTTCCAATGTATCCAATGTTCCGTGGGGGGATCAAGTATGGCCACTCACGGGTATGTAGATGGGAGGGTCATAGGAAGTGAAAAAACTCGATAGTGTGATATCGTAAAGGATATTTTATTCAGCAGTAAAAAACAAATGGGTACTCACAATCAATAGTAAGGTAAACATCGTGGTAATGGCGTCCCGGAACGCAATGCGTTCCAACTGGAAACCGGAACCGGAAATGACGTGACGGCGCTGTCACGTCATTTCCGGTTCTGGTTTCCAGTTGGAACGCATTGCGTTCCAGGACGCCATTACCACGCTTACCTGAGTTGCTTAATAATTTCCCGCACTATTTTCTATTATTGCTATTTTGGATTCACCTAGCACCATCTATTACTTTAATAATATTTATTGATTTATTTATTTATTGATCTATTTAAGTCTATTCAATTTATATTTATCTTGTTGATTACTTACTCTTATTGCCATTTAATATTGTATTTATACACTTATTTATTTATCCTTGCACTACGCCATCTTGTGGACATTTGCCATATTTTTATACATTTTTACATCTATTTCATCTGAAGCTACATGTTTATATATTTATTCTTTTATCTTATTTATATTACTTAGCACCTATTTGCACTTTATAGAATAAGCAGCACCATCACTCCTATTCTCTCATATATTTATATAGTCTTTTGGCTATAGTACAAGTGAGGCTGCAGCTTATCAGTGCACATCCATTCATCCTTAGATTCCTTAGCGCGGATTTAATTATCTATTTAAAAAAATAAAACACACACCATATTTACCTTCTGCTATAAAACATTCCCAATAATTTTTTTTTTTTTAATCAGTTTAGGCCAATTTGTATTCTGCTACATATTTTTGGTAAAAAAAATTCCAAAAAGCGTATTTTAATTGGTTTGCGCAAAAGTTATAGCGTTTACAAACTACGGGATAGATTTTTGGACTTTTTATTTTTTTATTTGTTTTTATTAGTAATGGCGGTAATCAGAAATTTTTAGTGGGACTGCGACATTGTGGCGGGCAGATCGGACACCTAACCCACATTTTTTACAGTTTTTGGGGACCAGTGACATTAACCACTTAAGCCCCCGGAGGATTTGGCTGCTAAAAGACCAGGGGGTATTTTGCGATTCGGCACTGCGTGACTTTAACGGACAATTGCGCGGTCATGGGACGCTGTACCCAAACGAATTTGACGTCCTTTTTTTCCCACAAATAGAGCTTTCTTTTGGTGGTATTTGATCACCTGTGCGATTTTTTGATCATGCACTATAAACAAAAAAAGAGCGTCAATTTTGCAAAAATAACAATATTTTTCAAATTTTTTTTATGAAATTCCCCAAAAAAAAAAATGTAAAAATCAAAATTTTTTAACATTTTTTGCCAATTTGTTTTATGCTACATATATTTGGTAGAAAAAATTGCAAAAAGCGTATTTTGATTGGTTTGTGCAAACGTTATCGCATTTACTAACAAAGGGAAAGATTTTTGTAATTTTTGTTGTTTTTTTTTTAACCCATAATGGCGGCGATCTGCGATTTTTTTTGCGGTACTGTGACATTGCGGCGGACAGATCGGACCCTTAACTGACATTTTTGACACTTTTGGGGTTACCAGTGACATTTCTACAGTAATCAGTGCTATATATATATGCACTGTTACTGTAAAATTACACTGGCAGTGAAGGGGTTAACTTTTTTGAGAGGGAGGGGCTATGTGTGTCCCTAGGGGCGTGATTCTAACTGTGATTGGCTGTGGCTTCAGATGTATGAACAGTGATCAACGGTTCTACATAGTAGAACCGTATGATCATAATTCATACACTGGGGAGAATGTATGTAGTACATATTCCTATCGCACACCTTCCTGGTTTGTAGGCTCTTATGTGTTGGGTGCTGAAGCGATCACCAGTTGGCAACTGGATTAGATACAGGTAAATACATATTCGCCAGCACACCAAGGCTCTTGCAAAAGCAGTCCAAAATTTATTGAAGTTACGATCACATCAAAAACGGTGCAAGGTTTCGGAGCCGCACAGGACCCATTCGTCAGGCATGTGATACAGTGCAGGTTGTGAACAGGGAATATATAGAGACATACCACCAGTACTGGTGGTATGTCTCTATATATTCCCTGTTCACAACCTGCACTGTATCACATGCCTGACAAAGGGGTCCTGTGCGGCTCCAAAACGTTGCACCATTTTTGATGTGATCGTAACTTCAATAAATTTTGGACTGCTTTTGCAAGAGCCTTGGTGTGCTGGCGAATATGTATTCACACTGGAGAGAATGACAGGCGGCTTGTTTACATTAGCCGCCTGACTTTCTCCCTCTCCCCCGACGATCGCCGAGTGACCGGCGGACATCGGGTCCGCCGGTCACACGCGCGGGGGGGGTCCGTGACCACTCGGGAGTGGGAACGCGCCTCCGGGGGCGTGCGCTCGCTCCCTAGACCCTCAGAGGCTAGCGACGTAGACCTACGTCACTCTGCCTGTGAGGGGCTGACCACCGCAGTAAATAGTCGTGCGGCGGTCGGCAAGTGGTTAATACAGTAATCAGTGCTAAATAATATGCACTGTTACTGTATAAAAGACACTGGCAGGGAAGGGGTTAATACTGAGGGTGATCAAGAGGTTAATTGTTTGCCTACTTGTGTTTGCTAACTGTGGGGGGGGGGTGGGGAGCTCTGTGACAGGCACACAGAGATCAGGGTTTCAGCTTAGCTGAGACACGCGATCTCTATCTGCCTGTCTGACAGAAGAGCTGCCTGCTTTGTTTACATAGGCAGACGGCACTCCTGTCAGTGTCTCTGAAGATAGCAGGAGGCTGGCGGCCATCAAGCCTGCTCCTCCCATGGTCTGACTCCTGCTGTGTCTGATTGCACGCCCCTGGGTTAACCCTTTCCCTGCCAGTGTCATAATTACAGTAACAGTGCATATTTGTAGTACTGATTACTGTAGTAATGTCACTGGTCCCCCCAAAAGTGTCAAAAATGTCAGTTAGGGGTCCGACCTGTCCGGCGCAATGTCGCAGTCCCACTAAAAATCGCTGATCACCGCCTTTACTAGTAAAAATAAAAATAAAATAAATTACATAAATCTTTACCCTAGTTTGTAGACACGATAACTTTTGCGCAAACCAATCAAAAAACGTTTATTGGTATTTTTTAACGGAAATATGTAGCAGAATACAAATTGGCCTAAAATTATGAAAAAATTAGATTTTTTAAATTTTATGTTATATAGCATTAAGTGAAAAAAAAAAAAAAAATATATATATATATATATATATATATATATATATATTTTTTTTTTTTCAGAATTGTCGCTCTTTTGTTTGTTTATAGAGCAAAAAATAAAAATCCCAGAGGTGATCAAATACCACAAAAAGAAAGCTCTATTTGTGGGAAAAAAAAGGACATCAGTGTTATTTGAGTACAGTGTCGCACGACCGCGCTATTGTCTGTTAAAGTAACGCAGTGCTGAATCACAAAAAATGGCCTGGTCATTAAGGGGGTAAATCTTCCGGTCCAGAAGTGGTTAAGCAAATATTAAATCTTTTAAAACACAACCCAGCAGTCTGATAGATCCCTTTTTATTTGGACAGGTTGAGAACCGTTAGCAGCTCTGCAGTTCATTTCTAACAATGAAAGCCTCTTCCACAGATCATTGTCAGTGAGGGGGTGGGAGTATCAGTTAGCCACTAATTTGACTGCTCAAAGACCAGGCCCTATTGTGCGATTCGGCACTGCACGACTTTAACGGACAATTGCGTGGTCGTGCGACACTGTACCCAAATGAAATTGACATCTTTTTTTTTTCCCACAAACGGAGCTTTTTTTTTGGTGGCATTTGATCACTTGTGCGATTTTTATTTTTTGCTTTATAAACAAAAAAATAGCGACAATTTTGAAAAAATAACAATATTTTTCACATTTTTGTATATGAAATTATCAAAAAAAATGTAAAAATCTAAATTTTTTAACATTTTAGGCTAATTTGTTTTCTGCTACATATTTTTGGTAAAAAAAATCGCATTAAGCGTATTTTGATTGGTTTGCGCAAAAGTTATTGCGTTTACTAACTACGGGAAAGATTTATGTCATTTTTATTGTTTTTTTTTTTAACTAGTAATGGTGGCGATCTGCAAATTTTTTTTGCGGGACTGCGACATTGCGGCGGACAGATCGGACCCCTGACTGACATTTTTGACATTTTTGGGGGTACCAGTGTCATTACTACAGTAAACAGTGCTATAACTATGCACTGTTACTTTTAAAAATGACACTGGCAGGGAAGGGGTTAACTTTTTTGGTGATCAAGGGGTTAAGTGTGTCCCTAGGGGCGTGATTCTAACTGTTAGGGGGCGTGGATAATGAAGTAACCACAGAGACATGTAATCCTATATAGCAGGATCGCAAAGCCTCTGTGCCTGCTTCAGTGAGAATGACAGACAGCTGTGTTTACATCAGCCGTCTGTCTTTCTCCCTCTCCTGTGGGAGATCGCGAGTGGCCGGCGGCCATCGGAGCCAAAGGTCACATGCGCTGGCTAGGCAGGGAAGGAGCGGGGGCTGGAGTACGCCTCCAGTGGAACGCGCTCGCCCCCTACAGGCTCTTTGGCAAGCGATGTAGTACTATGTCACTTTGCCTGTAAGCGGCTGCGTGCCGCAGTAAATGTACAGGAGGCGGTCGGCAAGTGGTTTGGTGGCCAAGTAACTGGAATCTTATTGGTGGAGATTTGTATCCTCCATGATTTCTATATCCTCACCAATGATAGTCTGTGTGCAATATGGCGCTGAGAATTACACCCAATTCCTGACGTTGGGTGCCATTGGAACCCCCCGGGTATCATCGATCAGATATAGGGAGCCAAGTCTCATCCCTCCGCTCCCCCCCCACCTCTCTGCAAGCTGACTTTATTTTTGAACAAGCTTTGCATGCCCCTTACTACAGGCTGGGCTGATGACCTCAGTGCCAACCAAAAACATGGCGGTGCCAACCAACCGCCAGAAACCAGGAACATGAAAATAAAAGAAGTCCCACATATAATACAATGTTTAAGAATAATTAAAGAGGTAATGAACCCAACCCAAAAATGTAATATATTGCAGCTTGCCAATCTTGCCAATCTTTAGATAGAATGGCTGTTTTAGGCTTTTTCCTTCTGTTTTCACCTGTTGATCTGGCCAGTAACACACCTCCTGTGCTAGAGTGACCCCTCTCTGGATGAAGGAGCACAGGGGGAACAGCAGGTAGCAGCATTGTCAGTCTGGGGGGGAGAGGAGTGTTAGATACGTCAACAAATTTAAGCCAGACTCCAGATCATACTGCAGTTACACAAACAGTTACAGTCCCACTGTATACATAGTATTCAACCCCATACAGAGCATTCCACCCATGCACAGCATCTCACCCCATACACAGCATCTCACCTGCAACTACAGAGGAGGCATTGGGTATGAATGCGCACTGACAGTGCTCACAGTCAGTGCACATTGAAAACATTGGGGGGATATACATCTGCCACAATGTTGATCTGTGGCAGAACCTCTGGGGATTTCTTGCAGAACCCCGATTGAGAAACCCTGCTTTAACAGATACATTTGAAGTGACAGACTTTCTGGCAGGATCACCAGGTGAAAATAAAAGAAAGAAAGCCAAAACAAGAAAACTAATGTAGCCATCACATCAAAGAATTAGCAAGCTGCAATAAATAAGTGTTTACTATTGGGTTAAATAACGTTTTAACCCCTTCAGTCCTGGAAGGATTTGCCCCCTTAATGACCAGGCCCTATTTTGCGATTCGGCACTGCGTTACTTTAACGGACAATTGCGCGGTCGTGCGACGCTATACCCAAACAAAATTCATGTCCTTTTTTTCCCACAAATATAGCTTTCTTTTGGTGGTATTTGATCACCTGTGCGATTTTTTTTTTTACACTATAAAAAAAAAATATCGACGATGGTGAAAAAAAAACAAGATTTTTCACATTCTGCTATAGGACACTCCCAAAAAAAAAAAAATGTTTTTTTTTTTAACATTTTAGGTCAATTTGTTTTCTGCTACATATTTTTGGTAAAAAAATCGCAATAAGCGTATTTTGATTGGTTTGCGCAAAAGTTATCACGTCTACTAACTACTGGAAAGATTTATGTCATTTTTATTGTTTTTTTTTTTTACTAGTAATGGCAACGATCTGCGATTTTAAGCGGGACAGCGACATTGCGGCGGACAGATCGGACCCCTAACTGACATTTTTTGACACTTTTGGGGGTACCAGTGACATTACTACAGTAATCAGTGCTAAAAATATGCACTGATACTGTAATAATGACATTGGCAGTGAAGGGGTTAACCCTGGGGGTGATCAAAAGGGTTAATGAATGCCTTTAGGCTTACTAACTGTGTGTGGGGTGGGGGGGGGGGGGTTCTGTGACAGACACAGACAGATCGCAGTTTCAGCTTAGCTGAAACTTCAGATCTGTCCATGACTGTCTAACAGAAGATCCGCCTGCTTTGTTTACATAAGCAGGCGGATCTTCTCTCCGTTTACCAGACGATCGGGGGAGGAAGGCATCAATCGCCACCTCTCCTCCCGCGGCCATGCTCCCGCTGTGTCTAAACACAGCAGGAGCGCGCCTCCGGCTGCACGTGAGCGCCGCCGAAAACCCCTTCCTCTCCAGTCACGTAGTACTACGTGACTGGACCAAGGGGAGCCGCACTGCCGCAGTAATATTACTGCGGGCAGTCAGCAAGTGGTTAATATATATTATTAACCACTTCAGCCCCGGAAGGTTTTACCCCCTTAATGACCAGGCCATTTTTTTGCGATTCGGCACTGCGTTACTTTAACGGAAAATTGCGCGGTCGTGCGACAATGTACCCAAATACAATTGATGTCCTTTTTTCCCCACAAATAGAGCTTTCTTTTGGTGGTATTTGATCACCTCTGCTGTTTTTCGATTTTGCGCTATAAACAAAAAAAGAGCGGCAATTAAAAAAAAAAACACCATATTTTTTACTTTCTGCTATAAAACATTCCCAATAAATTTTTTTTTAAATTACATTTTTTTTTATCAGTTTAGGCCAATTTGCTACATATTTTTGGTAAAAAAAAAATCCCAAAAAGCGTATTTTAAAATTTTTTTAGCGTTTACAAACTACGGGATAGATTTTTGGACTTTTTTATTTATTTATTTTAATTAGTAATTGCGGCGATCTGCGATTTTTAGCGGGACTGCAACATTGCAGCGGACAGATCGGACCCCTAACTGACATTTTTGACACTTTTTGGGGACCAGTGACACTAATACAGTAATCAGTGCTAAATAATATGCACTGTTACTGTATAAATGACACTGGCAGGGAAGGGGTTAATACTGGGGGTGATAAAAGGGGTTAAATGTATGCCTAATATGCTTACTGATTGTGTGTGTGGGGGGGTTCTGTGACAGGCACAGACAGATCGCAGTTTCAGCTTAGCTGAAACTGCTGATCTCTCCCAGCCTGTCTGACAAAGCAGGCGGGCCTTCTCTCGGTTTCTCGGACGATCACTGGAGGGCAGCGGCAATCGCCGCCGCTCCTCCCCCGGCCCGCCTCCCGCTGTGTCTAAACAAAGCGTGAGCACGGCTCCGGCGGCACGTGCGTACCGCCGAAACCACATGCACTCCAGTCACATAGTACCACGTGACTGGACACAGCTGAGCCGCCCTGCCGCAGTAATATTACGGTGAGCGGTCGGCAAGTGGTTAAAAGAAACTATGAATATCTCTAAACCAATGATAGGAAAACCCTAAATAAATATTACTGCTATATTAGTCTCTTGTTTTCTCTCCCTGCCAAAACAAATATATCAGTGGAGTGTCAGGCTGGTGTAAGACTCTCCGTAGTGGGTGGCCTGTCCCCTGTCTGATCTTAGGGATACCATATGACACACTTTCTGAGCAATACTGTCAGTTAAGAAAGCCTTTCCTTTTCTTTTAAAATACATTTGTCATTTTTCTTAGCTGGTCTGATGATTTTACCACCCCTTGCCACAATGCACAGCCAGGCAGGTGACACAGCTGCTTCCTGTTGCAGCTTTGCAACTTCCTTTGGTTTTGCCCACCCATTTAACTATGAATCATTACACCACTGAAAATACTTGTTTCTGGCTTCTTGGCTCACTCACCTGTAGAAAGTACCACAGCCAGTGGGTTTGGATAAGTGCCAGACAACCAGCTTTTTTTATAAGAAGGCCACATAGGATTTATTTATTGTCACTGGAGTTTTACAGGTTCTCTCTATAATTTGATGTTCTACAACTGTATCAAATGTAAGTGAAGGTGCTAAATCTGATTCTTTTTTTATTGCAGATGTACATGATTTTTACCGCAGATGTAGCTCACACGGCAGGCCTGCCTCAGTGAGTGAGACCGAACGGGAAATCCACATCGAGACTCCACCAAGATGTGAAGTTCATATTGAGACAACACCAAAATGTGAAGTTCACATTGAGACAACACTAAAAAGTGATATTCCTACTGAGACTTCACCAACATGTGATGTTCACATTGAGTCTTTACCAAAATGTGACGTTCACATTGAGTCATTACCCACAGGTGACGTTCACACTGAAACTTCACAAACTTGTGACATTCACACTGAAACGCCACCATGTGATATTCAAACTGAGAATTCACCAAAAAGTGATGTTCACATTGAGACTTTACCAAAAGGTGAAGACCACATTGAAATGTCACCAAAGAGTGACTGTCGATCCCCCAGCACTAAGGAGATCATCCCAATGACATTGGATGGCTTCAGATTTCATCATCTTCTTGGACAGGGGAGTTATGGAAAGGTAAATATTCAGATCTTTTCTCTGATGTAAAATGTTTAGAGGATTAGAACCCCTGTATGGCCTTATCGCTATCCAGGGCTACAATAGAGAGATTTCTCCTCACTTCCGGTCTTGCTGACAATGGTTTCACCAGGCAAGATATGATGGAAAATCTGCAACAAGGACACAGACAGAAATCCCCTCCACCTACTCTACTAAAGAAAAGTATTTTTTTTTTCTTTCTGGGTGTCTGTTCCAGAGTTGTACATACACTTTAAACCCCAAATATCTTTACATCTTTTTTTATTTACATCCAATCCAGGTGCATTAACACAAAAAGGTGATCATAGTCAATTAATTTTTTAGCAGCTAATGCCAAAGTAGAAAAGCCTGGAGCCCTTGCTCTCTGTTGGGAAGCAGTGGTCTCTCTACAGTGATTCGACACACGCCTTGATGAGTTAGAGCAAGAGCTTTCCGATTAGCAAAGCTCATGTTCTATGCTGATTGGAGAGCACTGGGTTTTGATTCAGAAAGGGACGAGTCAAACCTCTGTAAAAAGACCACTGCTTTAGGGGGGCAGGAAACTGGCTTTTCAGTTCAGGTTGTTACTGCTTTTTAACCTCCCTGGTGGTCTGATTATGTCAGGATTTCTGTGCTAAAAGCAGTACATTGTTTTGCATAGAAAAAAGAAAAAAAAATTGACCAGGTGGGACTTTAGTTGAAGTGGACGCAATAGTCACTTGGGTAAGTAAATATTTTATTGGATATAATCAATATGCATTAAATACATAACCAATATTCCATACAGGCATCATAGCATTACATATAAAGCATGATGGCAAGATAACGATACCAGCAGGGCATACAAATGTCATAAATATTGTGTTTTCAACTCAACGCTTTTCGTGAGTCGGATGCCCCCTCATCAGTAGTAATGATGCATGGGCCTGTCTATAAAGTAAATATATATACAAGATATCAGTGTTGAAATAATTAATTATACATTGTTCTGACCAATAAATGTGGAAACTCAATAAAGTATGTAACCCATGTGGGGAGATCCACACTTACAAATAAATAGGTCAGACTGACGGGTGTTACGCTGCCATGAGGTGGAGGCACTTAAGTCTCACCCGGGAGCTAAAGGGGCCAGAATGTGCTGCAGCCAAACAGGAGCCAGGCGAGAACAAGTGTGAAAAAAGTGTGATCATATCTTGGTTTCCATATAGCCGGCTAAAATAAAATGTATGTATGTATATTAAAATATTATTGTATATACTGTATCACTGTAGTGATAACAGAAGAAAGTATAAATATATATATATGTATAGCAGCCCCAGTGTTTGGAGACCATTGAGAGAGGGGCGGTGCCAAAAGTTGTACATATATATGTGCATATATGTGGATGTGAATAGAAGGAATAGTGAGGGAAGTGAAAAGTTCCCTGAATGCTGAAAAAGCAAAAGAAGTGAAAATGCGAAAAGAAGCAATATATGAAAGGGAAGGGTCTCCTTCTCCTGCTGTCCCCTCCCACTCTTGGGTGGGGCCACCTATATATCGGCGCCATGTCCCCACTGATCACGTCCCCCCGTGCACACAGCGTTTACTAGTGGCAGCACTGAATACACGCTAGATGGATGTGCCCACCGGTGTCGGTGCTGGCCATCCACACGGCGGTTGCACACCTTTGGCAAGCATGCACCAGTTTACCATCCTACATGGTGTTAGGGACCAGTTTTTTGTGGTATCCAGATGGGCCCTCAGGTGAGAAAGAACTTTGGAAGCACTACAGGTGTCCTCCAACTTTCTATGGCACATGGCAGAGTAACCCCCGTCAGTCTGGCTTATTTATATGTAAGTGTGGATCTCCCCACATGGGTTATATACTTTATTGAGTTTCCACATTTATTGGTCAGCACAATGTATAATTAATTATTTCAACACTGATATCTTGTGTATATATATTTACTATATGGACAGGCTCGTGCATCATCATTATTCCTGATGAGTGGGCATCTGACTCACGAAATGCGTTGATTTCAAAACACAATATTTATGACATTTATATGCAATGCTGGTATTGTTGTCTTGCCATCGTGCTTTATATGTAATGTTATGATGCCTGTATGGAATTTTGGTTATGTATTTAATGCATGTTGATTATATCCAATAAAATATTTACTTACCCAAGTGACTATTGCTTCCACCTCAACTAAAGTCCCACCTGGGCAAATTTTTTTCTTTTTTTTATTCATTAGGGATGGAGGTGAGCGCAATGACAATGCCAGACCATTTTTATCAATATTGTTTTGCATAGAAATCTGTTGTATTATATTTTAAAACTCACCTTCCCCTTGCGATCCTCCGTCGTCCTCCCCCGCCGTCCTTCTGCTATCCTCCTGCTGTGTGCTTGGCAGATGCCGACACCTGCTTTCTGGTTCCCTTCCCTGCGAGCGTTGAAACGCAGGGGGGTGGAACCGACGGCAAATTCAAAAGTGTAAATACACTAAATGACATGATACCAAGCTGTGATCACACTGTATCATGCCATTTCACCACAGGATTGCACCTGGTGACTTTTCCAGTGCCCTGCCTGTGCTTTTCCAGTTCTTTGTGCCTGGAAAATAGAGAACAACCATGGTGTCCAAAAAGCGTTCTTTGTTCGCAAAAGTGCTTAGACGAACTGGAAAACAGCAACAGCAAAACTGAGGTACTTGAAGAACTGAGCGATAGTGATTCGTGGGAAAATTCGTCATCAGGTACGGAAATTGACAACAGCGATGAATCTGATGTCTCTTTCTGGCACATAGCTCAGTTGGAAATTCTGAAGAATAATTTGATATACTTCCCAAATTCCACAAGCTATGTGCCAGAAAGACACATCAGAATAGACGCTGTCATCACTTTCCATACCTGATGATGAATTTTCCCACAAATCGCTATTGCTCAGTTCTTCAAGTAACTCAGTTTCGCGGTCGCTGTTTTCCAGTTCGTGTAAAAGGGCCTTTACGCAAAAAAAAACTCTTTTTAGACGCCATGGTCGTTCAAAATTTCCCAGGCACAAAGCACTGGAAAAGCACAGGCAGCGCACTGGAAAAGTCACCAGGTGCAATCCTGTGGTGAAATGGCATGATACAGTGTAATCCGTTAGGATCACAGCTTGGTATCATGTCATTTGGTGTATTTACACTTTTGAATTTGCCGCCGGTTCCACCCCCCTGCATCGCAATGCTCGCAGGGAGTGAACCGGAAGGCAAGTGCCAGCAATCGGCCGTGCACAGAGCGTGGAGAGACTGTGAGGAGGATGGGGAGGACGGCGGGGATGACAGCGGGGGATCGCAAGGAAGGTAAGTAAAGTTCCAGGGGGAATCCCGAGTGTGGCTCAGGGTTGGGGCTTTTGGGGCTTTACTGGAAGTTAACCCCGAGCCACACTCGGGAATACCGCCAGGGAGCTTAATTAAAACAATCTGTAAGACTTATAATGTATTTAAATGAAAATGTATGTGTTTGAAATGTATTTACCTGATTTCAACTCAACGTACAATTGTACATTTAACGTTATATAACAAAGAAAGATTCAGGGTGGTAAACTTAGTTTCAAGAACAACAGCTTCTTCATCAAGGAAGGAGTTATTGAGCTTCTTGGTGGAATCTTTTTGACTCATTTTTAATGCACTAGGATAAGCGAGACTCCAGCCAGCAGTCAGACAAGGTCCCGGAATTTAAGTTGTTTCACCAATGTAGACCCTGTGATGACTAAAATGTCATTAGAGGTGCAATGACAATTTGGTATGTGGCGCTACCTGCTCAAGGGGAATATAAAATTGAAAATGATAAAGTGCACTTTGTGTATATATGTGTACCTAAGTCATATGGTTTTTCCAATCCTGAAGGTACATCCCTAGTGCATATATTGTATACCATCCAATTAGTGATCATGTATAATAAAAGATAAACATTTAAAGTGCACCGTGCTAAGTAAAAAACATTCTGGATGATTGATAATACCCTCCTGAAAAGTGCTAGGTGCTTGGTGCAAGTGCAGCTGTGCAATTAATAAAAGATTTATTTGTGCTCTGGAACTGTGCTGTTTAATACAATATTGTTATATTAATACACAAATTAAATAAAATAAATAAATACTCGTGCTCACTGTGATTTGAGGAATGCTATCTCACATCTATTTACTTCGTAACTATCCACCAGTACTGGGTGATACCCCCTTTATGCGGGGGTGTAGTGATTTGATTAGTGAGTGCTGTGGTGCTGACCAGTTAAAAACACATATAGGATGTGCTTGGTGTAAGGCTGTGGAGTATGCCAATTAGCCCGTAGTAACAAGCCAGGTGCCCGTGCTAAGGTGCTATTACCTGTGGCCCCCCACTAGGTATTGCACTCACCCCACAAATGTCCCCTTGCGACAGGGGTGCTAACTGTGTGTGCAAGGTTTTGGGTATGCTTGCTTCTACGGGGTCCTGGATGTCCGGACTATGGAGTTTACAGCATCACATGTCACTTCCGGTTAAGGGGACTCGGACCGTGGAACGCGGAAGCATCCCGGCGTCCCCTAACTGATTGGTGAACTACTAACTGTGAGTTTATCTGCACTCGTTTTGCAATATACACTATGGGGCAATGTCTGCTTGTATCTTGAGTCTGCCAGACCCAGTGGATTTTCGGAAGGGGACTCGCAGCGGCAGCAGCCACAGATAGTCCGGACATCCAGGACCCCATAGAAGCAAGCATACCCAAAACCTTGTATACACAGTTAGCACCCCTGTCGCAAGGGGACGTCTGTGGGGTGAGTTCAATACCTAGTGGGGGGCCACAGGTAATAGCACCTCAGCATGGGCACCTGGCTTGTTACTACGGACTAATTGGCATACTCCACAGCCTTATACCAAGCACATCCTATATGTGTTTTTAACTGGTCAGCACCACAGCACTCACTAATCAAATCACTACACCCCCGCATAAAGGGAGTATCACTCAGTACTGGTGCATAGTTACGAAGTAAATAGATGTGATATTCCTCAAATCACAGTGAGCACGAGTATTTATTTATTTTATTTAATTTGTGTATAAATATAACAATATTGTATTAAACAGCACAGTTCCAGAGCACAAAGAAATCTTTTATTATTTGCACAGCTGCACCAAGCACCTAGCACTTTTCAGGAGGGTATTATCAATCACCTTGAATATTTTTTAATTAGCATGGTGCACTTTAAATGTTTATCTTTTATTATATGTGATCACTAATTGGATGGTATACAATATATGCACTAGGGATGTACCTTCAGGATTGGAAAAACCATTTGATTTAGGTACACATATATACACATAGTGCACTTTATCATTTTCAATTTTATATTCCCCTTGAGCAGGTAGCGCCACATTCCAACTTCTCATTGCACCTATTTCCCATACCCCAAGTCTCTAGGGGTAGGTTGGTGGCAGCTTACACCTGACTCCTATACCTAGGCTCCCCATAGCGCTGCGCTGGTCATATCTGGTTAATAAAATGTCATTATGGTGATTCTACCATTGGTGTGGACCCATAAATAAAGTATTACTATTTATTATTAAATGTCATCTAAAAAATTTTCTCCCTCTATTCCCTCCAGGTGGTTTTGGCATCACACTCCTCTACCGATGAACCGCTGGCTATCAAAATCATGACCAAGAACAACAAAAACTACAAAGATGCCCTCAAGGAGAGCCAAATACTGAGGGAAGTTCGTAGCAGCCCATTCTGTACTCATGCATTTGGTACCTTCCAGACAGAAGTAAGTGACTCTACCATCTACTTAGTTTGTGGGAGAGGTTGGTGTTAAACAGCTATCCTCCCTGAGTACTGCTGTAAGTGACACCTACTTTTGTCACAACCTGCCCAAAGCTGAATAGGAGTTAACAGAGCAAATCGTTTCTATAACCTGTATCTTTCTTTCCTCTGCACAGGATCTAGTATTCTTCGCCATGGAATACCTGAGTGGTGGAGACCTGGTGGACTTCCTAAACGAAAGAGCGCCGGTAGATATTGCGACTACAAGGTAAGGCAGTGGTACCTTGATACTAGGGATGGGGGTAGAATATAGTACTGTACATAGATCAAATAGACATTTAGGCTTTTTCTAGATACAAGATAGGGAAGACAATAGGGTACCATGATAATAGGGATGGAGGTAGAACATAGTACTGTACAGAGATCACGTCAATGTGTAAGCTTGTCCTAGATATGAGATTGCGGCAGGAAGGTCTGACTTTCATTACATCTGTCCTAACAAATCTCTACCTATACGTACAGTCAGTGTGTCCATATATATATATATATATATATATATATATATATATATATATATATATATATATATATATATATATATATACTGTTATATTCCAATCCAACCATTATAGGCCAGTTCATCATCCAATGGAAGCCCTCAACCTTCCATCTGATTGGGCAGTCTCTTACCTATCTCCTCTCAAATGTACAAGCATTTATATCATATGGGGGCTCTAGCAAAAAAATCCATTTGATTTATATGTAACAGGTCCTTGTACAAAGATCAATTTAGTTTGTAGATGTAAAACCTTTTGTTGTGGTTCTGGATGGAGAGGGGAAGCTTTAGGAGAGATTGCACAATCACATTCAATCATATTGGGACACCTTTATGATCACAAAAAATAATTTGTGAGAATTTGCAAAGCGTATTTGCTACAAATGAATCATCGACTTCACATATCCATATAAAACACTTTAATGTATTGTGCTAAATTCTGCTGTTACTGATAATATTTTCTTTCAACATGATTTAGTTATTGCAAGCAAACATGACTATTCCTGATAATTAGAGTGATGGGATCAATGATTTGTTATTTTCTGGCTTAGATACTGTACAAACTGCTTTATAACAATTTTTTCTATCTCTCCATCAGATTCCACACTGCCCAGATCCTTTGCGGCCTGCAGTTCCTTCATGGCCGGGGGATTGTACACCGGGATCTCAAACCAGACAACCTTCTTTTGGATAGCATTGGAAATTTGAAAATTGCTGACTTTGGCATATCAGCAATGGGGGTGCATGCATCCCGAACCCTGACGTCCTATGCTGGCACTCCAGAATACATTGCACCAGAAGTGAGTATTGGATCATTTTGGTTTTTCGGTCTTTGTAAAAAAAAAAAAATTAGTATTAACCATTCTACTCTTTTTGTTATTTCTACAGATCTATTTGGAAAAGCCATATGGATTTGCTGCTGATTATTTCTCCCTGGGAATTATAGTCTATTTAATGGCAATTGGAGATCATCCATTCATCATCTCAAACAGTGACTCAGACTCTGACTCAGGCACTGTTTCAGACGTCGATCCAGGCACTGTTTCAGACACTGTTTCAGATGCTGTTTCAGACACTGTTTCAGACACTGTTTCAGACAGTGATTCAGACAGTGATTCAGACACTGACTCAGATACTGATTCAGATACCGAATCATACACAGACAAGATGCTCACAGACTCAATCTGCAACCATTGTCCAAGTTTCCCTGAGGATTTCGATACAGATCTCAAGGACCTCATAGGGGAAAAAGTAAGTAAACCCCACTTGTAGCAAAAAAGAAAATGTTTATTTTAATAATAAAAGTATACTAAAAGTAGAATTGTATAGTTATTACCTTTGTACCATTGATAACATAATTTTTTTGTATATTTTTACAGCTCCTATGCAAATGCCCAGATGCAAGAGAGATTCATGCTAAAAATCTGCAAAGCCATCCATTTTTCAACAGCATAGACTGGAAGAAATTGGTGGCTGGGGAAATAAGCCCGCCATTTGATATGAATGTAAGTATTTGAGCCACACATAGGTCCTTGGCAGTACATTGTTCTGCATTCTATATTCTCCCAGCACCTGAGTGTGTATAACCATTTCACATAGAAAGGCCAGCATTGTACATATTCTTTAGTAATAATATTTCTTCTCTTCACAGTTATCACCAAAGGACCTGATTACAGAGATGACAATAGCGGAAATCATAGATCCTGCTGAAGAAGAACTGAATTCTGAATTATCAGAAGAGGACCAAGAGCTTTACTGTGGGTTCTCTTTTACCAGCAGTAAATGGGGCAAAATACAAAGGCCATAGGTGCAATCTGCTCCCCATGCTAAAATTGCAGGACCGTAGGTATTTTTTTCTGCAATATGGAAGGCATGCCACCAGCCTGACACCAAGGACATCCTGGGGGTTTTGTTCCCCATACTCCCATTATCTACACCCCTAGTGTGTTGGAATAGCTATAGGGAGAGGTTAGAGGCTGGCACTTTTTTAGGCGTGTGTTGGGCCAGCTATAAGGGGAAGTTGGAGGACAGAAAAAAAAATTCTAAGAACACCTTTTTTTGTGCAGTGTGTAGTGATAGGGTAGTCAGTGTGCAGTGTGTACTGATAGGGTAATCAGTGTGCAGTGTGTAGTGATAGGGTAGTCAGTGTGCAGTGTGTAGTGATAGGGTAGTCAGTTTGCAGTGGGTAGTGATAAAGTAGTCAGTGTGCAGTGTGTAGTGATAGGGTAGTCAGTGTGCAGTGTGTAGTGTGTAGTGATAGGGTATTCAGTGTGCAGCGTGTAGTGATATAGTAGTCAGTGTGCAGTGTGTAGTCATAGGGTAGTTAGTGTGCAGTGTGTAGTCATAGGGTAGTCAGTGTGCAGTGTGTAGTGATCGGGTAGTCAGTGTGCAGTGAGTAGTGATACAGTAGTCAGTGTGCAGTGTGTAGTGATAGGGTAGTCAGTGTGCAGTGGGTAGTGATAAAGTAGTCAGTGTGCAGTGTGTAATGATAGGGTAGTCAGTGTGTAATATGTAGTGATAGGGTAGTCAGTGTACAGCGTGTAGTGATATAGTAGTCAGTGTGCAGTGTATAGTCATAGGGTAGTCAGTGTGCAGTGTGTAGTGATAGGGTAGTCAGTGTGCAGTGAGTAGTGATAGAGTAGTCAGTGTGCAGTGTGTAGTGATAGGGTAGCCAGTGTGCAGTGTGTAGTGATCGGGTAGTTAGTGTGCAGTGAGTAGTGATAGAGTAGTCAGTGTGTAGTGATAGGGTAGTCAGTGTGCAATGTGTAGTTATAGGGTAGTCAGTGTGCAGTGGGTAGTGATAAAGTAGTCAGTGTGCAGTGTGTAATGATAGGGTAGTCAGTGTTCAGTGTGTAGTGATAGGGTAGTCAGTGTGCAGCGTGTAGTGATATAGTAGTCAGTGTGCAGTGTATAGTCATAGGGTAGTCAGTGTTCAGTGAGTAGTGATAGAGTAGTCAGTGTGCAGTGTGTAGTGATAGGGTAGCCAGTGTGCAGTGTGAAGTGATAGGGTAGTCAGTGTGCAGTGGGTAGTGATGAAGTAGTAAGTGTGCAGTGTGTAGTGATAGGGTAGACAGTTTGCAGTGTATAGTGATAGGGTAGTCAGTGTGTAGTGATAGAGTAGTCAGTGTGTAGTGATAGGGTAGTCAGTGTGCAGTGATAGGGTAGTCAATGTGCAGTATTTTTTTTTGGGGGGGGGGGGTTGTTTTAGCTAAAAATGGAGGTTGGAAATTGGATCTTTTTTCAGATGTGTGTTAGATTAGCTAAAAGGGGAGGTTGTAGGATGTTTTTTCCTTTTTTTAGGCGTGTGTTGGACTGGCTGTGAGGGGAGGTTGGAGGCCAGTATTTTTTGTTTTTCAGACTTGTGTTGAATCAGCTAAATGGGGAGGTTGGAGGAAGGGAATTTTTTTTTAGGAGTGTGTTGGACCAGCTATAGTGGGTGAATAGATGATGGTAGTTGTGCTGCCACGCAGCTTTAACTGTCTAGCAGTTGTTATTACATGTTATGTTATGCTATGATATTGGTATCTTCCTAGCACCCCTGCTGTTTCTGGCTAGATGGTTTCTCCCATCTCCATTTTCCTGCTGTAACTGCCATTTTGTTTAGTTGTTATGAGGAGACTGCAGAGTGTGGAAGCTGTGTAACTTCATTGTAAATTTATCTATGGAAAAGCCTCTATGTTTATGTCTTTGCTAACTTGAAGCATAAAGAAGCATTGGAGAACACCTCTGGAGTCTTTATTCATTGAGTAAACTATCTGTTAAAGCCATCATTCAACCTGCTGCACACACTTACAGACTGGAGGTCTACAAGAGGGTCACAGGTACAATCGATGCTGAGACAGAACAGTAAATTTACAGGAGTACACAGCTTCAAAAAGTAAATTTACAGGAGTACACAGCTTCAGAGAGTAAATTTACAGGAGTACACAGCTTCAGAGAGTAAATTTACAGGAGTACACAGCTTCAGAGAGTAAATTTACAGGAATACACAGCTTCAGACAGTAAATTTACATGAAGAATTCATCACAGGTATCTCTGCAGCTTAAGAAAAGTAAATTTCCAAGACTCTGCAGCTTCAGAACAGTAAGTACCACACTTGTCTGTGAGTCACCAGAAGCATTACTCTGCATATGAAACCAGCCACCTACTGAATGCTTCATTACTGTTACAGCCTTCTGAGGTGATCCAGTTTGAACTAGTTCCAGCAATAGCTAGCTATTGTATCAAATACCCAGCACCTCAGCCAGCCTGCTTAATAACAGAAGTCACTACTTACAGAGCTGAGCTCTGGCAGATTTCTAACAAGACACCAGAAATACAGTACTTATTATGTCTGACAGAGATCTCACAGAATTACCTGCATTTAGTCAAGATAAAGCAGACTTCTTACTTCATTCTGCTCGTCCTGTCAGAGCCCCTCACCCATCCTTGAAGGCAAGGGAGGTTTATGAAGCAAGTAAGGAAGAAACATCTAGTAACCTGACTGCATTATGGGAAAAGACTTTAAGTTGTATAACAGCCACTAATGAAACTAGCAACAATTCTGAGCAATTGAACACTGCTCTCTCAAGGGTTAAGAAGGCATTTGAGAATTATAAAAGACTTTCTGAGAAGTACTATTCTCTATTGTCACATTCCAACATAGAGGAAGCTGCATTGGAATTAAAGGACTTTACTTCTACTGACCAGCAGAGGCATAGCACATATCTTGAAGCAAAGGCACAGATAGAAGGGAGATTGGCACAGATACATGAGACTATATCCTGTAACTCTGCTTCTTCCAGACACTCAGGAAAATCTTCTAGGTCTGCCCGCTCATATCATAAATCTTCTTCTAAGTCATTGCGGTCCTGCTCTATAAGGTCAATACTGAGCGACCAAATACTCAAAGCTCGCCAAAAGGTTGCAGTAGCCCAGGTTCAAGCCGCCTGCTCTAAAAAAGAAGCAGCCTTCAAAGCAGAAGTTAAACGCATTCAAGCAGAAACAGAGGCTCAGCTAGAAATTCTTCAGAAGAACAGAGAAAAGGAAGTAGCTTTAGCAGAGTTATCTGTCTTGGAACAAGCCCTATTGGAAGAAAAAGGAGCAGCTTGTACCAGCTTGCCTGCTTGTCAAGACCCTGTTGAAAGGACCCTACAGTTTGTCCTAACTCAGAACCACGACAATACAGTCCCACCTACAGTTGGATATTCTTCTCATAATCATCCAGCAAGTGGATCAGAAGGCAATGTGTCGCCAAAGCAAGCTGGTCAACTAGACACACCTACTAACAGAGACCCTCCACAACTACCGCACGTCACAAAATCAAGTGAATCAACCTACGCAGCTCATGTGCCACCACAACCCTATGTGCATAGAGATTACAAGGGCACAGCAGCAGACTACAGAATGAACTCTATACCCCCTTTGATACAGCTCTCTTTGACTTCAAATGCTCAGAGACCTTCAGTCGACAGACCCTTACCTAAATTAAACCCATCTGCAACACCTTTCTCTCTACCTACCAGCCAACATCAGATACCAACCATGGTCCAAGACGGCGCACCATCAGTAGACCCTGTGGCTATAAAAACTGAAAGCACTGACATTGCAGAGTTCAGCAAGTATATGATTCGACGAGAGTTGATTACAACTGGACTGTCTGGATTTGATGACCGCCCAGAGAACTACAGGAGTTGGAGATCTACATTTAAGGCGGTAACCAAGAACTTGGACATTGATCCTCAAGCAGAACTTGACTTACTAATAAAGTGGTTGGGGCATCAATCTTCAGAACAAGTAAAGAGACTTAAATCTGTCTACATTTATAACTTTAAAGCAGGCCTTGATGCTGCCTGGGAACGTCTAGAACAAGACTATGGGAGCCCCGAAGTCATTGAATCTGCCTTATTCCAGAGACTAAACGACTTTGCTAAAATCTCTGTTAAGGACAATCATAAGCTTAGAGAGTTAGGTGACCTCCTTCATGAACTTGAAATTGCTAAGTTAGATCCTAGTTTACCAGGTCTTAGCTATTTAGACACTGCTCAGGGCGTAAATCCTATTGTAGCAAAGTTGCCTAGTCATCTTCAGGGAAAGTGGACTAGTGTAGGATCAAAGTATAAGTATGAGCATTGTGTTTCCTTCCCTCCCTTTTCTTATTTTTCAGAGTTCGTGCGGAAGGTTGCAAGATCCAAGAATGACCCAAGCTTCTTCTATCCAGATACAACCACCATTCCTTTAAGTACTTCAAGGGGTATTGCCACCAACAGTAAATTCAAGGATTTAAGGCATCCTATTGCCGTGAGGAAGACTGCAATAGCATCCAACGTCTTAGCTACAGACATTAAAGCTAGCAATCTTAATCAACAGTGTCCTATTCATAATGCGCCACACTCTCTCTCCAAATGTCGTGCATTTAAGGACAAGCCTATTGAAGAACGCAAGTCATTTCTCAAAGAGCATAATATCTGTTTTAAGTGTTGTGCATCCTCCGATCATTTAGCAAGAGACTGTAAGATCGCCATCAGATGTTCTCTCTGCAACAGTGCCAAACATGTGGACGCTCTTCATTCAGACCTGTTCAAAAGGAAACCTTCACCCGGCAGCAACCCCAAGACTACATCAGATGATGGCGGGGAGAGAACTGAGCAATATGCC
Source organism: Pelophylax lessonae (assembly GCF_965119305.1). Classification (NCBI taxonomy): domain Eukaryota; kingdom Metazoa; phylum Chordata; class Amphibia; order Anura; family Ranidae; genus Pelophylax; species Pelophylax lessonae. Next base: position 80,129,398 of record NC_138776.1, on the reverse strand, counting down.
GACCCCGTAACCACAAGGTGTACAGAGGTATGTGGAGAAGGGCTTCATAGCAAGTCTTGTAGCAAGATATGTCTTGTAAGAGTTTTTCCTGAAGGATGTCCACAAAAATCCATAAAAATGTACGCCATACTCGATGATCAGAGCAATCGCTCATTGGTCAGTACAGAATTCTTTGACCTATTCAACATTCAAGGAGAGGCCTGGTCCTATACCTTGCAGACATGTGCAGGAAAGGTCAATACTTCTGGAAGAAGAGCCCATGGCTTCATAGTCGCATCAGAATATGAGGACACAGAGTTTTCTCTTCCAACGCTAATCGAATGTGATCAGCTACCGAACAACAGAGAAGAAATCCCCACACCAGAGGTTGCACGTCATCACCCTCATTTGAGCCACATTTCTAACTACATTCCACCACTTAACAAGGATGTTAAGATTTTGATTCTACTAGGGAGAGACATTCCTAGAGTTCATAAAATAAGAGAGTTATGTAACGGTCCAGATGATGCTCCTCAGGCCCAGAAACTCGATCTTGGATGGGTGATAATAGGAGAAGTCTGCTTAGACCAATCTCACAAGCTCTTGGATGTAGCTTCCTACAAAACGAATGTTACCTGTCAATTGATGAAATGTCCATCGCACTGTTATGTGAAGGAAAGACTTGATTTTAAAAACGAAGTTCCATATCAAGCACTCCAAAGCATTAACTGCAAGCTCACTTCTCAAAAGGACTTTGGTGATTCAGTGTACCAGACTACTTGTGATGACAACAAGATTGCCCCTTCAGTCGAAGACAAGGAGTTCATCAAGGTTTTGGATGAAGAGTTCTTCAAGGACAATTCCAACAGACCCAAGTTTTTAATGGACCAGTCTTCTACAAACTCAGAAGAAGACATCGATTTCCACCTGAAGGATCCAGATACTGATCCGGAAATCCGGCCTGAAGTTGTAGCATTGAGTTCCAACATCTGCTCAAGAAGAAATTTGGAGGATGAAGCTGACTCCACAGATATGGGGGATGGAGCTGATGAATGGATGCAGGCCAAGACTCTGGTTAAGCCTCCGGACCAGCTGGAACTCAGCGAGGCTGAACTTAAGGAGAAATTCGCTCGTATCCTGACTACAAACAACCCTCATGCCCCCCAGAACATTGTGAGGTACAGTTTTAAGGAACGGGCCTACAAACCCATTAGCATCGTGGACCAGCTGGCCGTACACTTCTCCCTGGAAGGAAACATGCCACGCGAAGACTCTTATGAAGCGCGGCGACAGATGGCGAAGTTGGGAGTCATTGAAGAGACTCAGACCAACGACTCCACAGAGCCGGGAGACAAAGATACAGATGGGAAGTCTGACGCTCAGGCTAGTGAAGAATGGACAGAAGGTGAGGAAATACCATCCAGGAACAAGAAGGAGAGAAAACTGACCAACCAGTTCAATTATAGCGAGAGAGCATCCCAGAGCATTAACAAACCCCTGCGGGAGCGAGCTTCTCAGACAGAGCCACCTCCAAGGGCCACCTTCTCCGCCACTGCAAACCAGTGGAAATTCAACCCACCACACGCTTCACACATGGGCGGAGCATGGGAACGTATGATTGGGATGGCAAGGCGCATACTGGATTCTATGTTGCTTGATGTGAGTTCTTCACGTCTTACCCATGAAGTACTTACTACATTCCTTGCTGAGGAATAATCAACTAAAGATCGCTGACAGCTGTATCCACAGACCCAGAATGTCCAACTGTTTTAACTCCAGCTGCATTATTGAGCCGGAAAATTGGACAGATCCCAGCGCCAAAGAGCATCTTTGATGAAAAGGACATATATAAACGTCAATGGAGATATGCTCAATACCTTGCAGATTGTTTCTGGGACAGATGGAGGAGGGAATACCTCACACTTCTTCAAGGACGTAAAAAGTGGCAAACCCAGAAGCCTAACTTAAAGGAAGGGGACCTGGTTCTTCTAAAAGAAAAGCAAACCAATCGGATCCAGTGGCCAGTTGGAGTTATTACAAAGGCCATTGCTAGTGATGATGGAAAGGTCCGAAGTGTGGAAGTCAGGATTGTAAAGGACAGGAGCCCAAAAACCTTCCTGAGACCAGTCACTGAGACAGTCCTAATTATGCCTGCTTCCAAAAATTCTGATTCAGTGTTATGTGAAGGAGTCACTTAGATCTCTAGCATAGTTAGCTTAGAGGAGAGGGCTACATAGCATTCTACTGTATGCAATGTTAATTGTATGTTTATGGAAAATAATTGTGTAGTGGTATCTCACGATACCAGGCGGGGAGTGTGCTGCCACGCAGCTTTAACTGTCTAGCAGTTGTTATTACATGTTATGTTATGCTATGATATTGGTATCTTCCTAGCACCCCTGCTGTTTCTGGCTAGATGGTTTCTCCCATCTCCATTTTCCTGCTGTAACTGCCATTTTGTTTAGTTGTTATGAGGAGACTGCAGAGTGTGGAAGCTGTGTAACTTCATTGTAAATTTATCTATGGAAAAGCCTCTATGTTTATGTCTTTGCTAACTTGAAGCATAAAGAAGCATTGGAGAACACCTCTGGAGTCTTTATTCATTGAGTAAACTATCTGTTGAAGCCATCATTCAACCTGCTGCACACACTTACAGACTGGAGGTCTACAAGAGGGTCACAGGTACAATCGATGCTGAGACAGAACAGTAGTATTTTTTGCGTGTTTGGACTGGCTATAGGGAAAGGTTGGAGGCCAGTATTTTTTTTTTCAGGTGTGTGTTGGATCAGCTAAAAGGGGAGGTTGGAGGCTGGTATTTCTTTTTTAGGCGTGTGTTGGACTGGCTGTGAGGGGAGGTTGGAGGCCAGTATTTTCTGTTTATCAGATGTGTGTTGAATCAGCTAAAAGGGGAGGTTGAAGGATGGGAATTTTTTTTATAGGAGTGTGTTGGACCCGCTATAGGGGTGACTGGATGCTGGTAGTATTTTTGGTTGGAGGCCAGTATTTTTTTTCCAGGTGTGTGTTGGATCAGCTAAACAGGGAGGTTGGAGGATGGTCATTTTTTCCAGGAGTGTGCTGCACCAGCTATAGGAGGAGGTTGAAGGCTGATACCTTTTCAGATATCTATTGGACCAGCTTTAGGAGTTTTTTTTATTTTTCAGGTATGTGTTGGATCAGCTAAAAGAAGAAGTTGTAGGATAGTAATTTTATTTCAGGAATGTGTTGGACCAGCTACAGGGGGAGCTTTGAGGCTGGTACTTTTTTCAAGCATGTGTCTGACTAAGTATAGGAGGAGGTATAGGGCTGGTAGTTTTTTTATGTGATTTTGGACTAGCTAAAGGGAAGGTTGGAGGCCAGTATTTATTTTTTATTTTTTCAGGCGTGTGTTGGACTAGCTTCAGGAGGAGGTTGGAGGCTGGTAATTTTTCTTCCCCACAGTTAAGAGAAGCGGGATTTAGCCTTCATTTTATGGATAGTGTAGGACCCACTGATAATAGTGGTGGGCTTAAGCACGATATGGCCATATGGTGTGACCAAATCCCCATTTTTGCTCATTAAGATCAGGTTTCAGTGGGGGGCGTGGCCGGGATGTGAGACTGAGCGGACGTGCGGCGCTGGAGCTCCGATCCTGATCTCATCCTTTTGCCTCATTGAGCTACCTGTTTATCCTCGGCACCCCCTTTCACCACCCTGGGTCCCCCCAAGAAGAAGAGCGGTAAGCAGCGGGCACCTCCGCTATCGCCTGGGCGGCTTAGATCCTCGGCTACGCCTGCTTCTTCTCCCTGTCCCCCGGGACGCTTGGCGGCCATCTTGGTCACGAGGCCTTCTCCCTCTAACATGTCGGCCAGTACTCAGACGGAGGCAGGCCCAAGCCAGCAACGGGATCCCTCTCCATCGGATATCCTGGAGGCGATACAGGCCTGCAAGGATACCCTTACGGTCAAAATAGACTACCTGGCCACGGATATTAGCCTGATCAGGCACGACCTGGACAAATTCCGCTTGCGGGTGTCTGAAGCGGAGGACCGCATCTCCCGCCTGGAGGACAACACCAGGGAGGACTCCAGGGACCTCCATGCACTGCAAATACAGGTTAAGGCTCTCCAGGACAGGGCGATTGACACCGAAAACCGCCTGCGAAGAAACAACATCCGTATCTTGGGGCTGCCGGAGCGTGCGGAGGGCCCCAGGCCTGCGGAATTTGCTGAGACCTTTCTGCCGCAGCTGCTGGACCTCCCCGCTATGCCACCGACCTTTGTGGTGGAGAGGGCCCACAGGGTCCCCGCGGTTCCTCCGATGCCCGGAGCACCCCCCAGGCCTTTCCTGCTACGTCTTCTCAACTACCGGGACCGAGACCGTCTCTTGGCAGCAGCACGAACCAAGAAGGAACTCCGCTATGAGGACGCCCGCATTATGCTGTTCCCGGATTATTCCCCTGAGGTGCGACAGAAACGCCGCCAGTTCACTGACATCCGCAAGCGTCTCCGCGATCTGGGTCTCAAGTACAGTCTCCTCTACCCCAGCAGACTCCGAGTGATCGACGGGGATCGCACCAGATTTTTTGATACTCCTGACCTGGCGGCCTCCTGGCTGGACGTTCGCTGATCTGGATCCCCCCCGCACCTGAGCTGCGCAAGTATACCCCCTTTCTACTATTGACCCCCCCCCCTACTTCATATGACTTTTCTGATATGGATTGCCCCCCTTTTGGTCATGCTCCCTACCATCCTGCCATTATTCTCCCCCCCCCCTTCTTATTTTTCTCTCCTGGACCCCTCCTGGACCCCCCTCCTCCCTGTATGTGCCATATGAACTGCCGCTGCTCATCTCTGTCTGTTCACTGTAGCTCACTGTATGGAGCTAAACCAGCTGCCGAGATGCACACTGCAATATAAAACCCCCCGCTGGTCTATTGGTTTTACTGTGGTGGGATTTTCCCCCCTTTTTTTTTTTTTTGCCTTTGTTGGACATTTCTTCTATGCTGCCCACCCCGGCTCCCCCCTTTTTGGTGGAGCGGGTGTGACCCCCCTACTGCTGAGGCTGATGCTTTTAGCCTAACAGCGGTTCTGGACTCTGTGTTGTTGTTTTTGGGTACAAGCTTTCCCTGGCTCCCCCCGGGGGGACTAGTTGGTCCGCCCTGTTTTTTCGGGGGGAATGCTGGGGCTTAGCAGGATAGGCACTCCGTGCCTGGGTGTTTTTGTTCTGTTTATATGTGTAACTGTGTTCCCTGTTCTGCAGTTGTGTTTACGGTGCTTGGGTTCGCCTGCTCTTGCTGCTCCTCAGATGCTGATAATGGTTCCCACGGGGTCCTCTCCCATTTCCTTCCAGTACAGTTGTCATGACCTCACGTGACCTGCAAACCTTCTCCGTCCTCTCCTGGAATGTTCGGGGCCTAAATTCAAAATTTAAACGTGCTCTCATGTTTCAATACTTAAATTCCCACAAACCGTCGATTGTAATTTTACAGGAAACGCATCTGATGGGCAGCAAACTGTTGTCCCTCAAGAAACCTTGGGTGCACAAGTCGTTCCATGCTTCCTACTCCAGTTACGCAAGGGGGGTCTCGATTTTGATTCGAAAGTCCCTTCCCTGTGAGGTGGAAGCGATCCATACGGACCCTCTGGGCCGTTTTGTTGTGCTAGTTCTCACTATGTGGCACCGTAGGTATGTGATAGTGGGCCTGTATGTACCCCCGCCCTTTAAGCCTGATGTGTTGTATTCTATCTTGGACAGGGTTTCCCCGTACTGCCCTGCCAGGTTGCTTTGGATGGGGGATTTCAACGCCATTCTCTCCCCGTCCCTGGACAGGCCGTCCGCCCATAAATCGGAGGATCTATTACGGTGGTCGGAGGCCGCAGGGTTGACGGAGGTCTGGCGTTGGAAACACCACGATCAGAGGGGTTACTCCTGCTTTTCGGCTTCTTACAAGACTTCCTCCAGAATTGACCTGGCTTTCGCCAATACGGCGGTGCTATCTGATGTGGTGTCGGCACGGTATTTGCCGGCGGGGCTGTCTGACCACTGCCCCTTGGAGCTTACCTTGCGTTCTACTGTGGCCCGGTGCGGCTCTATGTGGCGCTTGGGCTCTCAATGGGTGGACCACCCAGACGTCTCCTCTCAGATCCCACCGCTTCTGCAGGAGTATTGGAAGAATAACGCGGAGACGTCCACGCCCGGAGTGGTTTGGGACGCCTTCAAGGCTTACACCAGGGGCCACTATATGTCTACCATTAAGGCGGTCAAGGTCCAGCATTCAACTACGCTGACCCGCCTGGAGGAGGAGGTGGAGGGCGCCAATGCCCCGTACGGCCTGGACCCTTCGACCGCCAACTTCGAGACGTTGCAGGCGAAGAAAAGGGACTTGCATCTACATATGTCGGAGATTACGAGGTTGGCGATGTACCACTCCCGACAGTCCTTTTTCGAACAGGGGGACAGGAATGGCAGGTTTCTGGCGTTGATTTTTTCAACATGACTCACCCCAGACGGTGGTTCCGGAGCTCACCTCTCCCACGGGGGAGGCCCTTACCTCTCCCGAGGACATACTGGAAGCCTTTAGATCTTACTATAGCACACTCTACACCACCACCCTTCCCCCAGACTTTAGCCCGACTGATTTACATTCCCTCCTGGACCCAGTGGCCCTAGGCTGGCTCTCGGATCGAAAGAGAGATTGGCTGGTGCGCCCAGTCACGACTGACGAGGTTTTGGCCATAATTTCGTCCGTACCAGGTGGCAAGGCCCCGGGCCCGGACGGTCTGCCCATAGAATTTTATAAGACACACTCGGGACTTCTGGCCCCGCTGCTGGCCGTGACCTTTACCAGGTGCCTCGAGGAGGGGGCTTTGCCCCCCTCAATGGCGGAAGCACATATCATCCTCATTTACAAGCCCCCTAAGGACCCCAAGCTTTGCGCCTCTTACAGGCCTATCGCACTACTCAATAATGACCTGAAAATTCTGACCAAGTTGCTAGCTACTAGACTACAGCCCTTACTTCCCTCGATAGTGGATCAAGACCAAACAGGCTTTATGGCTCATAGGTCCACGGATGTTAACCTTCGCAGACTGTATACCAACCTACAAGCACAACATCTTAACGTAGGGACTAGAGTAGTGGCCTCACTTGACATAGAAAAGGCATTCGACTCGGTGGAGTGGCCTTTCCTGTGGGAGACTCTCCGGAGAATGGGGTTCCCCCTAATCTTCATCCGTTGGTTGCAAACCATTTACAGTGCACCGGTGGCGGCTATTCGCTTGGGTGGACAGTTGTCCTCTAGGTTCAACCTATCTAGGGGCACGCGACAGGGCTGCCCCCTCTCTCCGGCCTTGTTTGCCATTGCCATGGAGCCGGTGGCGGAAGCCCTCCGCATTTCCCCACAGATCAGGGGCCTGCGGATTGCCGGGTTGGAGGAGAGGGTAGCCCTGTATGCAGACGACCTCCTACTGTTCTTGAATGATGCTGACTCTTCCCTCTGGGGGGCGCTGCACGTTCTGGACACCTTCTCCAGAGTGACCGGGTTGAGGGTCAACTGGTCTAAGTCGCAACTGTTGGCGATTGTCCAGGGGGCCAGGCACTCGGCACCGCCGGATGTTCAGTTGCAATGGGTGGAGGACATGGTGTACCTGGGAGTACGGGTGTCTCGTGATGTTGACGCCTTTATTTCACTTAATCTGGACCTGGTGGTCAACGCAGTTAGGGCAAGATTGAAGGCATGGGAGAACCTACCCCTTTCCCTTTTAGGTCGCATTAATCGAGTGAAGATGAAGGTACTGCCTAAATTTACGTACCTCTTTCGCCACTCCCCGCAGTGGATACCCAAGTCCTTTTTCACTGCACTAAATAGACTCTTTTCTTCTTTCTTGTGGGGGTCGCGCCCGCCTAGGTACAAATTTTCCACACTTATGCGCCCCCTTTCCCAGGGGGGATTGGCATTTCCGGATTGCCACAAATACTTCCTAGCATCTCAACTGGTCACGGCCGTTTGGTGGCTAAATCCTGATCTATACAACTCGGCGGTTGCGGTGGAGGCGGCGGTGCTTGGATCTGTGGAGGCACTCACTCACTTGCTGTTTAGGGGCCCCAAGACCCCGCACGGGATCACTGCCTCCATGTCCGTGGTGCTGCGAGCCTGGAAACTCGGGCTGCGGCTCGAGGGTTATCCGGGCACGGCGGTCTCCCCCAACGCGCCTTTGTGGCACAATCCTGATCTGCCGCATCTCTATTCCCTTCCTGACCCGGTGGTGTGGACTAAATTCAACATCAAGAAACTCTCGGATGTGTCGCATGATCTCTCCTTCCCTCTATTGTCCCATTTTGTCAATACGTTTAATGTCCCGCCATCCCTAGTGTTCAGATACCTGCAGTTCTCTCATGCCTTCAAGGCCCAGTTCCCGCCCGGTGAGGCTCAGCTGGTGCAATCGGACCTGGAGCGGGTTCTGCGACATGACTGCTCGGAGCGAGCGGTGTCGGCTCTGTATGCCCACCTTCTCCGAGTCCACTCTCCGGAGCTCTCTGGCCTCCATGATCGCTGGGCCCGGGATGTCCCGGACTTGGACTCGGAGGATTGGATTAATGTGTGGGAGGTCCCCTTTAAGATGCTGGTCTCTCTCAGGGACAGACTCATCCAATTTAAGATAGTCCATAGAGCCTATCTCACCCCGTATCGTCTCCACAAGATGCATGCATCTCACTCCCCGGAGTGCTGGCGGTGTGGCCAGTCTCCGGGAGATTTCTTCCACATATTCTGGACCTGCCCCCATCTCTCTGACTTTTGGTCCGGGGTGCTTCAATTGATTGAAAAAGTTTCTCAGGTTAAACTTGATCCCAGCCCCAGAGTCTGCATTCTGGGTTTGCTTGATGACCTAGTGCCCCGGGTGGCTGATCGGACGCTGCTGGGTCTTTTGCTTTATTATGCTAGGAAATCTATTGTTTTGCACTGGCGGCGACGATCGCCACCCACGGTACTGCAATGGAAGATACTGGTGAACTCGGTACTTCCTCTTTACAAGGACACGTATACACATAGGGGCTGCCCGAAGAAGCATGACAGGGTGTGGAGGAAGTGGCTTGCCGATCCCTCTACGGCTGCGAGCGGCTGATGCGGGCCTCGTCCCGTCGCCCTAGGGCGGCCGGGGATGCCCGCGTCGGTCTTATTTGAGATATTACCCTCTTGTGCCTATGCCACATGTCTTGTCACGAGATAGCCCCCTGAGCAGCAGTCGGGTTTCATGGGAGGGATGTGTTTGCCTTTTATGATGTCTTTGCTGCTACGGTTTTTCCATTTGGACCCCTGCGTGGGTACCGTGCCTTAATGCCTGTACTGCCTAGTAGTTCGGGTCAGTGTGGACCCTGGCACCGTAGTTTGTTTTTTGTTGTTTTGTTTTATTTTCTCTGTTGAAAACTCAATAAAAAGATTTAAAAAAAAAAAAAAGATCAGGTTTCAGTAGCCTTGTAAGATTTGTAAGTTACTCCTTTTGTATGTATGCGCTATCCTCTGTGGTTTTTTTTATAGATATATACTGTATTTATGTGTACTGTAGTATCCAAATACTCCCAATAACAACAGAAAAGGTTATAATAAGGATCCTTTCACACGGGCTTTCAGATAGGTCCACCTGTCCGTGTTTCATTCGGACCTGATTGGACACTCCATGCACCTCAATGGAGCAGCAGATGTCAGTGGTGACATGTCCACTGAAACCCGCTGCTATCCGATCCAATACTGTCCGTGAAATCCAGACCGATGGAAACCCTATTTTCCATCCCTCTGCAGGATCAGATCAGAAAGGATCGGATGAAAACAGACAGGCGGTCTGTTTTCATCCGATCTCCCATAGAGGAGAGCGGGGCACTGACAGGTGAGCAGAGATGGACCTGTCATCCACCTGCTCAGCAGGGATCGGCGGATCGATCCCCGCTGAGCAAAACGGAGTCCACCGGGTGGAAAGCCTGCGTGACAGGACCCTTTAGCACAGAGTGAACGTGCATTTTCTATCTAATCAGTAGCAGCATGTGTTCTTACATTGTCATCTCTGGAGGAGTCCTGGTGGAAAAACCACACAGCTTTCTCCTCTGCATCCAGGTGGGAGAAAATGAGGAGACAATTATGGTAGACAGAGGCCAGCTGTATGCTGTCAGTACATTTTATTTGTTGTTTTTAAATAATGAAGGCCTCTTGGTCCCCTTTATTGAAAAAGAGCCTTGGCTGATGGATGCATGGCCAGAAGCTGGGAGTAAGCAGTATGTAAGTGGTCAAAAGAGGATTGGATAGAGTCACGGGGGTGGAGTTGGACCTGATCTCTGTAAAAGTATCTCCCCCAGGGAATTCAGGGCATTTTTGAAGAAAGTGTGGTTGGAATGAGCTGCTCACCCTCCCACACCTCTTCTGGGATGGTCTGTCACAACTTTAGCAGCGTTTTTTGTCCTTGCCAGCATTTAAAGTTCCTTTAATGGACTATCTCCTTGATTGGAAATTGGAAGTAGGCTGTCTGTCCAGCACTTATGGTAAGGACAGCCTCCCTTTTGGAATTGAACTAGTTAATGTAAAAGAGCACTCACAGTTCAACTGTGAGTGGCACTGGTTTAAAGTGTTTATACATGTTCTGGTGTTGGAAATTAAATAGAGCTGTGGCCTGGCCCTTAATAACTTAGGGCTCTTTCACATGGGCGGTCCGATCAGATCCGCCTGTCAGTTTTTTAGGCGGATCTGATCGGATCCTCCATGCAGCTCTATGGGGCAGCGGGTGTCAGCGGAGACACCTCCGCTGACACCCGCTGCCATCCGCATCCGATCCTGTGCTGAAATCTGGACGGATGGAAACCCTATTTTTCCATCCGTTCAGTTATCGGAGCGGAGCGGATCTGATGAGAGCGGACAAGCGGTCCGCTCTCATCCGATCCCCCATAGAGGGCAGCGGGTGCTGAGACACCTCCCTCTCCGCTCTGCAAGTGGAGACGGAGCTGTCATCCGCCGGCTCAGCGGGGATCGCAGATCGATCCCCGCTGAGCAACACGGATCCGCCTACGGAGGCGGACCGCGTGAAAGAGCCCTTAATGGTTGTAAGTGTGTTTTTTCTATACGGGGGTGAGCAAGGGGTTGTTCATTATGTTAATGTTGGTTTTACCTAGGTCTATGCGCCTCAGCAGTCAAGGAAGATAAGAACTAAATATTTATTATGAGTGAGTGTAATCTAGAGTTTTAACTTCCTTGCAATTGTGTGAAAAGCAGAAGATTTAGGGTATTGTCATTCCATTGTGGTAAAATAGTCCTAAAGAAACCAAACTAGCTGGTGTGCAGATCAAAAGAAAGTTTCTCTCGCTGACTGTTGATTGTAGTGCTACCAAGATGACAAGTCTTAAGCCAACAGGGTTCTGCAGCTCTCAAATACTCCACTGGGTGGCAGGAACATTATTATACAAAAACAAAAAAAGAGAGCACACATCTGCCCTAGTGTAATTCAGCTTTAACCACTTCTGGACTGGAAGGATTTACCCCCTTAATGACTAGGCCATTTTTTGCAATTTGGCACTGTGTGATTTTAACTGACAATCCTAAGTCATGCTATGCTGTACCCAAACAAAATTTACATCCTTTTTTTCCCCACAAATAGAGCTTTCTTTGGTGGTATTTGATAGCCTTTGCGTTTTTTTTTTTTGCGATATAAATGAAAAGAGAAAGAAAATTTTGAAATAAAATGGCATTTTCTGCTTTTTCTTATAAAAAAAATATCTAATAAACTAAATTTTTGTCATACATTTAGGCCAAAATGCATTTAGCTGCATGTCTTTGATAAATCTCAGTAAGTGTATATTTAATTATGCGCAAAAGTTATAGTGACTACAAACTCTGGTGTATATACTGGAATTTACGTAGCTTATACTTTCTGACTGCCCATCTCATGTCCTGAAGTGCTAAAATGGCAGGGCAGTACAACCCCCCCCCCCCTCCGCCCCAAATTACCCCTTTTTGGAAAGTAGACACCCTAAGGAATTTTCTGCAAGACATGTTGAACACATTGAATATTTAATATTTTAAGTCACAGGTGTTTGAAAAATTAAAAAAAAAATGTACACAAAGTTGTCACTTAAATGATATATTGCTCACACATGCCATGGGTATATGTGGAATTGCACCTCAAAATACATTCTGTTGCTTCTCCTGAGTACAGGGATACTACATGTGTGAGACTTTTTGGCAGTCTAGCAGCGTACAGGACCCTGAAAACCAATCACTGCCTTCATGCTTTCTAAGGGCGTAAATTGTTGATTTCACTCCTTACTACCTATCACAGTTTCGGGGACCATGAAATGCCAAGATAGCACAACCCCCCCAAATGGTCCCTTTTCGGGGGGGCGTGTCCGACTTCCGGGATGTGAGGAGCGTTTTTAGGCAGCTCCGCCGCCACTGAATCATCCGCCACATAATCCTGCACCATCCGCAGCTCTACTCACCTCGATTTGCCTCATCCATACTCCGGGAAGCCTCCTGAACTACACGGACATGGTAAAGTACGGTAGGGATGTCCCGCTGTCCCCGGCAGGCCGCGGCTCGGGTTCCCCTGAGCAGGCCCAAGATGGCGGCCGCCCTCAGTCCCCAGCCATGGAGGCCTCGAATAGTCCGCTCCTGCCGTGGCCGGATGATGGGGGGGATTGGCCGGCACTGCAGCCTTCAACTAGCCTTACAGGGGGGGGCTGGAAACAAACCGGGCGGATGGTGGAGCCTACCTTGTTCCAGATCATGGACGCCATTAAAGGGTGCCAGGCCTCTCTAACATCCCACATAGATGCCCTGCGAATGGATTTTTCCCTCCTTAAGGAAGATGTTAGTCTCGGCGGCAGAGCAGTGAATCAGTTCTGTGGAGGATGATGTCTTCCCTCTCCCTGCAACCATCCGGGACATACAGGCTGAACAGAGGGCGCAGGCTGCAAAGCTGGGCGATATGGAAGATCGCCTGCTCCGCAACAATCTCCGCTTTTTGGGGTTCCATGAGGGTGCTGAGGGGGGACAGGCAGGGGACTCCCTTATTGACTGGATGCGCAGGTCCCTGGGCCCGGATACTTGCGAGCAAGCTAGGCCCAGGCCTTTGCTTGCTCGCATTCTACACTTTAAAGACAGAGACGCAGCCCTGCGGAGGGCCAGGGAGCTACCTGACCTCAGCTTCAATAACAATATTATTACCATATTCCCTGACTTCTCTGCCTCTACGCAAAAACAGAGGGCTGCCTTCTTGAGTGTTAAAAAAAGGCTTAGGGACCGCCATCTCCCTTATAGCATGCTCTATCCTGCAAAACTTAGAGTGGTGCATAAAGGTAAAGTGCATTTCTTTCTGGATCCTGCTGATGCTGATCAATGGCTGGACTCGCTGGGCACAGCTTGATTTCCTGATGTCTAATGTGATGCTCCTGCACTGACCTGTCTTGTCTTATTATGGGATGGACTGCTGTTATGTCCTCTCCTCATTATGAGGGTTCCACCCTCCACAATTCTTTTTGCTACCCAGTTTATTTTTTGGTTGTTTCTGTTATCCTTTTCAGCGTTGAACCTGGAGGTCTTCTATACCTGAGGCTCATGTACTCCTGCAGCTCGGATGCTATATATCTGTGGAAAATGTTGTGACCCCGGAGGTCCACATGAACGATGCAACTTTGTGTACTTTCCCTACGGTTCTACACCTGGTTTGGTTTGGGGCATAGGTTCACAGCAGTTGGAGTTGCGAACAGGGTGGGGGGTTTGGGGCTTTTTTTTTGGGGACTGTTATCTGACCTATATATTTTCATGCCTTTTTTTTCTTGTTTTTTTATTTTTCTGAGTCCAGTGTTGCCTCTACTTCACGTGCTTGCCCTGGTGTCCGCTAGGGGCGCTACCTTCCCTGGCGGGGGCTGTCGTCGTCTCTTCTGTTATGATGGCTGAGGAAGCATTGACGCTCCTGTCTTGGAATGTCAGGGAGTTAAGAGGGCTCTTTTGTTCAACTATATCCAGAAGTACAAGCCGCATATTATTTTCTTACAGGAGACTCACCTGACTGGCTCCAGGACTATGGCTCTTAAACGGGCCTTTGTTGCGCATACTTTTCATGCCACATTTTCTAGCCATGCTAGGGGTGTCTCCATTTTGGTTGCACGCTCTTTAGGATGTACGGTTAAACAAGTGATTACTGATATATATGGTCGCTATGTAATCTTGCTCCTTCTCATTGATAATGTGGTATATACCTTTGTGTCTTTATATATCCCTCCCCCGTTCACCTTGGCTCTCTGGGATGCTATAATGTCCCAGCTTCTCCAGGTGGCGGAGGGACCGGTGTTGATTGCCGGGGACTTTAATTCTGTATTATCCCCTTGTACAGATAGATGCCCAGGTGAAGATGGGCCTTCTTCCTCGTTGGCGGCCTCCCTTGCCAGGCATACCCTGGTGGACTGCTGGCGATGGAAGAATCCGAATAGTAGGAAATATTCATGCTATTCTGCTACCCACAGAACTCTGTCTAGACTTGATATGCGTTTGGCGTCTCTGGATTTGTTTCCCAAAATGTTGGCTGTCTCATATTTGCCCAGGGCTATTTCGGACCATTCTCCCATGCTGATAAGGTTTGGCCTTTCCACAGCGAGGGGACTTAAAACCTGGCGGCTCAGCCCATTGTGACTGACTGAAGAAATCTTTTCAATGCCACGGTTAAGGAGATTGCCCAGGTTAATCCGGAGACGGCTTCTGGGGCTATTGTCTGGGACGCCTTTAAAGCCTCCATGAGAGGTACGGTTGCAGGGGTTAATCACCAGTTAAGGGAGGACAGGGCATGGCGGGTGGAGTCTTTACAGTCGGAGGCGACTGCGGCAGAGCTGGAGTATGTTAGAATCCCTTCCTCCAACTGTTCTTTGTGGCGAGACAGCGCCTGACAATTGGACTTGGTACTCTTGGAAAAAACACAGAAAAAATTGCTTTATCAAAAACAACGTCTATTTGAATATGGGGACAAAAATAGTAAAATTTTAGCTTTTCTTTCTCATTCTGAACACCCAGTTACGGCCATTTCGGCAGTTTATGAGGAGACCTCTCAATTATGCACCACTAGGGAGGATATCAAGGCAGCGTTTGTCTCCTTCTTTACAACCCTATACACCTCTCAGGTTTCCTATACCACTGCTGAGCTGGATGGCTATTTGCAACGCATACCGTTAGCTGTGCTGGAGGATGAGGATAGGTTGGCCTTGAAGGCACCTGTCTCTGTTGCAGAGATAGAGGCTGCTGTGGCTTCTTTTGCCGCCAATAAGACGGCTGGATGGCTTTCCGATCGAGTGTTATCTCGCTTATTCGGAACTCCTCACCCCGCGCCTGTTGGCCATGTACAAAGAGGCTTTTGATAGTGGGGAGCTCCCATCTTCTCTTCGGGAGGCCCTCATAGTTCTAATCCCCAAGCCGGGCAAGGACCCCAAACACTGTGAATCTTATCGTCCTATTTCTCTGATAAATGTGGACGTTAAGATTTTGGCTAAGGTCTTATCCCGTAGAGTGAATACCGACATATCTAAACTTATCCACCTGGATCAAACCGGCTTTATTCCCGAACGCTCTACGGCCATAAACCTGCATAGACTCTTCACAAGCCTTCAGAGGCTCCGGACGCCAGGGTGGTGGTGTCCTTGGATACTCATAAGGCATTCAATTCGGTGGAGTGGCCTTACCTGTTTGCGGTTCTCGCGAGGCTGTGTTTTGAACCTAAGTTTCTTGGATGAGTTAGACTACTATATAACGCCCCGGTGGCTAGGATTTGGGTTAATAACATTGTCACTGAACAGTTCTCTGTGAGTCGTGGTACCAGACAGGGGTGCCCCTTGTCGCCCCTGCTGTTTGCCATGGCCATAGAGCCCTTGGCGGCCCTACTTAGGGGGGATGAGCAGATACAGGGCTGTAGGATAGGGGATCTAGTTGAAAAAATGTCACTATATGCTGATGACATGCTTCTTTACCTGGCAGATTCTGATGAATCATTGACGGTGGCACTGAGGGTGATTGAAGACTTTGGGCGATACTCTGGGTTTAGGGTCAACTGGACTAAGTCGTGATCTTTCCTTTTGATCCTACCTTGGTGTCCAAGATGGTTATTGCTCACCCGCTTCAGGTGGTTTCCAAATTTAAATATCTGGGGGTGACGGTTCAACAACCGGTCCGGTCTTATGTTGATAATAATATTACTCCGCTGATTCAGAGACTTAAGTTGACACTGTCCACCTGGATCAAGTTGCCTTTGAACTTGATGGGGAGAATCAATATTTTTAAAATGATTTACCTACCTCGTTTTCTGTATCTCTTCTGGCAGGCCCCGGTGTATCTCCCCAAGTCTCTTTTTAAAGCTATCGAGTCTCTCCTCACGTCCTATATTTGGGGGGGGGGGGGAGCCGGCGAGGATCTCCCTTCAGACTTTGCAGCTCCCTGCTACTGCTGGGGGGCTGGCGGTCCCTGACCTCCAGGCATATTATCTAGCAGCCCAATTGACCCATGTGCATGCATGGTTCTTCCCTAACCTCCCGAACGTAGCGGTTACTACTGTAGCAGCAGTCATGGGCTCCTATGAAGCCCTCCTAAACTCTTTGTACAGGAACGGTCCTTATCCTTCCGGGGGGGCAGAGATTTTGAAGCTTTCTTATAAAATAACGCATGTCTGTAATAATCGTATGGGAGGATCCTCCTTCAATAACTCTCCTAATGCTCTGTTGTGGTATAATCCTGGGCTCCCTGAACTGTATAAACTGTCAAATCCCCGAAGGTGGGCAGGCTTTGATCTGAAGTATGGGCATCAACTGTTTGAAGATCATGCTATCAGAATAGAGGTACTCACCAAGGCCGAGATGCCGAGAGCGGTTCACTGTTGCGACTAAGCGCACTCCGCCCCTCTGGAGGTGATACAGAGGGTGGATGGCACAAAGAGGCACAAGCTTCCAGCAGGCAGGGTAGAGCTTGCGTGGAGGTCCTGTAGAACTGGAGCAGAGACTGATCAGGATCCAGCAGAAGAAGTCCGGAGCAGGCTGAGGGTCAAGCACAGGTAAACAGACAATCCAGGTCACAGGCTGAGGGTCAAGGCACCGGAGATAGGAGACAAGACTGGGTCACAAGCAGAAGGTCAAGGTACAGAAGACTGAAGGTAAATCCGGGTCGCAGGCAGAGGGTCAAACTGTAAGATTCCGGGAACCCTTAATCACCACTTTCCTCTGTAATGCGTCCCACCTTTCTCTTCAGGTGGTACGCATATACCTTTAAGAACGATGATGTCACTGCTGAGCGCCGCAGAGCGGCTATTTCAACCGCCGGCGGTCTCACTCACATTGTTCGTTCAACCTGCCTTGCTATCCACATGCTTTCAAGCCTGTCTCTCGATCGGAACCTCCAGCCATTCCCTTTACCTGGAGCAGACCGGAACCTCGCTACTGATCCCTGTATCTCGCTACCGGATCATTCCTTATCTACTGGACCTCTCTAACCTACTAACATTACAAGTGATAAGTACCCCGCAGGGGAACCCTCCATAACCTTATTGCACTATCTACCTATGCACATTAAGGACTGTTACTACCTATCTATACTATCCTATCATCTGCACTGTTACATAGATTGCTAGCTCTTCAGCCTACTACCATCTATCATCTGCACTGCTGCATAGATTGCTAGCTCTCCTGTCTACTACTATCTATCCTTGCACTGGGTTAGTCTATCCTGTATTTGTCATCTGCTGTCCTCACCACCTGTTAGCATACTCGATACTAACCTATCTGCATTCCTAAATACCATCTTGAACTCTCCTATACAAAACCTATCAAGTGATTACCATCCTTGTCACTGTTCACACCTGTCCCTTCAGCACATCACCTTCATACTATCATATACATCCTATCACTCCAGGAACATCTCATTGAGTGTGTATATATCTGTATGTTGAAGCTGACAGGCCCACGGTGATGAGTCCTGGAGAGTTGGATCTGGTATTCAACACATCTCTACATGACTACTGAGTGGAGATTTTGCAGCTGCAAATCCAGCCTATAAATAAAAACGCAGGAGCGTTACAGATTGAACGAACCTTAAAAATGGATTCAGCAGAATTACCCACTCAAGTGACACAATTAACACAACAAGTAAAAAGCTTAATACTTGCTCTGACTGACGTACAAGAAAAGAATCAGACTCTGACACAGCAGGTAACCCAGCTCTCACGGCTTACTGCTATTCAGCCTCCTGAACCTAAAATAAACCCTCCTCTAGTGTTTAAAGGTGATCGGAAAAAATTGTGTGAATTCAAAAACGCATGTCAATTGCTTTTTTTGTTAAAACCTCGTACATACCCCACTGATCAAATAAAAGTCTGTACCGTTATTTCATACCTGACGGGTGATCCACGGGCCTGGGTAGACTCTCTCTTTGAGAGTAATGATCAGATTCTCAACACCTATTCTTTATTTCTAGCGGAACTCGCTAGTTTATACGATGACCCCAATAGGCAGAGTACTGCTGATATTCAGTTGAGGGCCTTAAAACAAGGAAGGAGACCTGTAGAAGACTTTGTTTCTGAGTTCAAAAGATGGACCCTTGATTCAGGGTGGAATGACACATCTTTGCGAACTCAATTCAGATTCAGGTTATCGGAAGCTGTTAAAGACGAGCTCGCCCGAGCGGATTTACCTGGCACCTTGGAGGCCTTGATACAACTTAGTATCAACATCGACAGACGACTGCGAGAAAGAAGGGCTGAAAAGATGGGAATGCCATTGTCTAGTCCTTCTCAGATTTCGGCCGTTGACCCTACTCCCATGGATGTAGGAACCATACGCCCACCTTTAACGACTACTGAACGAGCTAGAAGAACATCCAGAAATCTCTGCATGTACTGCGCATCCTCGGATCATTTGATAAACACCTGTCCCCTTGTCCGCAAAAAAGAGGGTGAGTGTTCACATGTCTTGCTGGGAGGATTAACGACTTCCTTCTCTAACCCCTATCTTTTTGTTCATTTAAAATTACAGTGGGACCAAACTAGGATCACCACCAAGGCTATGGTCGACACTGGATCTTGTGGAAACTATATTGATACACGCTTTGTTACCTTAAATAAAATACCTATTATTTCAAAATCTAAGCCTGTTTCTGTTAGTTTCATTAATGGTATTCCACTGTCTTCTGGTCCAATCACCAACCAGACTCAGGCACTCCTTGCCACTACCAACGAATCACATGTGGAGACCATCACCTTTGACATACTATCCTCACCTCATTTTCCTATTATTTTGGGACTTCCCTGGTTACACACACACCAACCAATCATAGATTGGAAAAAACAGACTTTGGTTTTCCCTTCTCACTATTGTGAGAATACGTGTAACCTCCCATCTTATGGGAAGATTCTGTCTGTGGTGTCAGATGAAATTGCACCACTATGCTATCAGGATCTGTCCGAAGTGTTCCTTGAGAAAAATGCTCAAGTGTTGCCTCCCCATAGGGATTACGATTGCACTATCGATCTACTCCCTAACAGCAAATTGCCTTTCGGTCATGTTTATCCCCTTTCACAGGATGAACTTTCTCATCTCAAGGAATACTTGGATGAGAATTTGACAAAAGGGTTCATTAGACCCTCTACTTCTTCCACTGCTGCAGGACTTTTCTTTGTCCACAATAAGGATTCCAGTCTCAGGCCTATTATCGATTATAGGCAATTAAACACGATTACGATAAAGGATCGCTATCCTTTGCCGCTGTTTTGCGTGCGTTTCTAGTGCGGTTACTTTGCGGTACAACCAAGGAAACTTAGACCTTTGTGGTGTGTAAATGTGCTTTACTATGAAAAAACAATCTGTACATACAAAACTATTACAATATTTAGGAGCATAATACAAGACTAGCAGATACAGATAAAGATAAAGGAGATATACTTAACTAAAGAAGTTTGTAGCCATGGAGTCTCATTCCAAAGCACATGGCTCAGGGAAGTCAGGTTTAGCTTCTTGCTTCATAGATGTTTCGTTTGAGACTGCAAACTTGCAGCTTTGAGCAGTCATTTAGACTTGTGATTAAGGAATATACCATCCCCCCAAACCAACCATTTGTCCTGAGGACAAAAGAGCTGTTTATCCATTGTTTGCACAGTGACTTTGAAGGGAAGGGGGTTAGGCTTGGCCAAACTTCCTTCCAAATCTCATTAAAAGAAAAGGTATGATCATTTAGTGTGCCACTGTTAAATATGCAATTTCCACAACACTCCACCCCTTGGCTCACAAATGACATAATGTCTCCAACTTTACATAAAGACATCTAATAATTCTCCCACCCCCCGGTTTATCTTAAATAAAACACAATGGGGGAACTAAACTAAAATACAACCCTCCTATAACTATAACCTCCTATAACTATGAAGGTATTTCAGTCTTTGGCTAAAAGTTCATTAGAAAAGTCCAATCTAACGTTCTTTAGAAGACAAGTCCAGGCTTGTAATACATCAAAAGGCCTTGCTCTCCATAGCGCTTGCGGTCTTCCATCATTCTGTCCATCATGTAACCACTTTCTCTGGTCTTCCTATGGATCAAATCGGAGACAGCCTGTGGAGTGGAAAACAAAGCGGATTATCTGTTCCTTCTAATAATACATATACAGTAGATCCCGGCCCTTCAGCTACAATCTCTCCTCTAACTGACTTCTTGCCTGGATCTCTGACCAACACTTTTCCACCTGCCTGTATCCACTTCTGACCCTCCCAAGGAACATCAATAGGGAGGAGAGGAAATATACTGATATTTCCCAGAAGATCACTGCTGTTTATTTTGGAAGGATTGATATTATAGAGCCTCAGTTTCCACTCTTGCTGGGAAGTATCCACTAACCAATCAGAGTCCCAGCCACTGTCTTGAAGCTCATCTGCCAATGCAAATATAACTTCAAACCTTCCTGCCAGATTCCCTCTCATTCCTAGATAGGCTTCAGCTTCAGATACTTCACTCTTGGTTTCTATGTCATGGGAAGCAGTAACTTGGTACCTGTTAAACCCTGTTCTTTCAGGAACCTTGTGTAAATACTGAACTCTGCACTCTAGCTGTGGAATCTGCACCCCAGCCCCAACCATCCTTTCATATGGTGTGCTTTTGGCTAGAGGCCTAGAATTTAACAACATGACTGCCTGTGTGAGGACCCGTTCCCACCCCCTTAATGTACGTGTGGGTGTAAGTTTGCGTATCTGGTCCTTCAATAGCCCATTGTATCTTTCAATCAAACCAGCTGCCTGTGGATGGTATGGGATGTGACACAACCAGTACACTCCAGAATCTTTGGCCCATTGCTGTACAGTTGATCCGGTGAAGTGTGAGCCATTATCACTTTGGACTTGTTTGGGACAGCCATACGCAACAACAATTTTCTGTAGCAGTTGAAGTGTTGCGGCTTGATCTGCACGTTTGCAAGGATGAACAAACAAAAGTCCTGAATTGGTGTCCACTGCAGTGCAACAATACCTCAGTCCATTGTTTCCCCGGGGCAGGGGACCGATGAAGTCAATCTGCCAAATCTCTGCAGGCCTCTCTCCCCTTTTAATCGACCCGGTGGAGTACTTTTGCAATGGCCATTGTCGCACTTCTCCACACACTGTACAGTTGCCTATTACAGTCCTTATCATGTCCATTGATATGGGCAATCCTCTTTGCTGTGCCCATTCATATGTGGCTTTCTGCCCCAAATGTCCAGATTGCTTGTGGGCCCAGTTGGCCAAGTTCATCAAGACAGGATCAATTGGCACAACTGCATTCACCTTGGCAATTTCGTCTGCCACTCTGTTATAGTTCTCAAAGTCTGGGACCAGGGGCACATGTGCATCAACATGCCCCACTTTTATGGTGCGGGAGTGAGCTTCCTTCCAGATGAAGTCCCAGACTTCCTTGCCTCCCCACACCACCTTTCCATGAATCAACCATTCATTGGACTTCCACGTGGGCATCCAAGTTGTCAGTCCTTTAAAGACCGCCCAGCTGTCAGTGTAGATAGTGACATGGGAAGAAAGATCCTCCTGAAGAGTCATCACTACAGCTTTCAACTCTGCATACTGACTGGACCCTCCAATTCCGGTCTTCTGCAGGACTGTGTCTGTACTCGGGTTGTAGGCTGCTGCTGTCCATTTACGCCCAGACGAGGTGACTATGGCTGAACCATCAGTGAACCATGCTGACTCCTTCATCTTATCGGACAAAGACTCAAAGGGTGGAGCCTCATGAATGGGGGATGACTGCAGCACAGGAATTTCTTCTTCTGTATGGGTGCTGGTAAAAGTGACAAGCCCAGCCAACTGTTTTGAAATGTCTCTGACATCCCCAGCTGCAATACCCCCTCTTTCTTGAAGGTACCACTTCCATTTCATCAGTGTTTGGTTCTGGGCTACAGCTGCCCTAGTGGTCAGTCCATCATCTCTCACCCATCCTGCTATTGGCAATGCAGTATGGATGGTGACTGTGTCCTTTCCTGTAATGGTCTCTACGTGTTGAAGTGCTGTGTAGGCCCCAAACAGGTACTTCTCTAGGGGCGTATATCTCTTCTGTGCCCCTGTAAGTTGTTTGGACCAAAATCCAATGGGTATTGCTCTCAGTCCCTTCTTTTCATTTGGCTGCCACAGACTCCAAGATATTGTACCATCCTGCTCCACTACATCCAGCTGAAATGGTACTCCTTGTCTCACAGGTCCCAATCCTTGATGCTGCAAAATGGCTTCTTTAGCAGCCAGGAATGCGGTCCGCTGCTCTGAACCCCATGTGAACTCAGTCTTTTTCCTTGTGACATTGTATATAGGCCTCAGAATCAGTCCAAGATGTGGGATGAATGATCTCCAGAATCCCACAACTCCAATGAACTTCTGCGCCTCCTTTTTGGTAGTAGGTGGCAACAATGCCTGGATAGTTTGCACAACTGTCTCTGGAATTTTCCTCTGTGGCCCGGTCCACATCATTCCCAGGAATTTCACCTCTGTGGCAGGTCCTTGGACTTTGTCTCTGTTGATAGCCCACCCTCTGTTCTCCATGTGCTGTATCAGCAGGTGCAGTGCTTCAGTTACATCTTCCTTTGTTCCAGAGATCATGATGTCATCAATGTAGTGAAACACAGCAACTTTCAGATTTAGGGTGCTTAAATCTCGGGCAATCAGTCCATGACAAATCGTTGGAGAATGAAGGTATCCTTGAGGAAGAACAGTGAAAGTGTACTGGCGGCCATTCCACACAAAGGAAAACTGGTTCTGACACTCTGGGTCTATTGGAATCGAAAAGAAAGCATTAGCCAGGTCTATCACAGCATGATATTCTCCTGCCTCTTTAGCAATTTTCTCAATGATTGAGATCATATCAGGTACAGCTGACTTTAATGGAGGTGCCACTTTGTTTAGACCTCTGTAATCCACAGTCATTCTATATGTCCCATCAGGTTTCTTTACTGGGAACACCGGAGATGAGAATGGACTTACAGCAGGTCTAAGGATCCCTACTCTTAACAGTTCATGAATAGTCTCCCCAATTTCTTTGTGGCCTCCAGGAAGTCTGTATTGCTTGAGACAGACTGGCTTCTCTTGTGGAGGAATAAAGACAGGGGTCCATTTTGCATGACCTCTGACCACAGCCTTCACCGCCCTGACCAGATACGTTTTATCAGGATACCCGAATGTGAATGTACCTTGTTCAGTCTGAATAGACTGACCTTGAAGTACATCCATCCCAAGAATATTTTCAGGTAACTCTGATACCAAAACATTTGTCCAAAATCCTGGTCCCTTGCCAATAGCCAATTTCACCCGTGTCCTAACTGCTGGTGTGGTTTGCCCTCCCAAACCTTCTACATAAATCAATTCTCCTTTGTGATGGGAAGGATCTCCTTGCAAAAGTGTAACTTCAGCTCCAGTATCCACTAAAGCCATGACATGTGTAGGAGGAGACGACTTCCCCCACCATACAGTGACAGGTGCATATGGGCGTCGGTGTCCTGCTGTCACTGTTCTTATTGCTATTACAGGAGACCCACCTTCCCTTCATAAAGGATAAGGGACCTCCCAATCCCCTTTTCTAATTCTCTCTAACTCCTCCCCAGGATAAAGGGATTTGGCTTTGGGTTCATGTTCAGTTTTGGGAATGGGTTTGGGACTAAAAGGAGGGGTTTGTTCTGTTGTCTCTAAATCTAGGCTGATGTTATCTTCACTAGGAGTAGTGTTTCTAACCCTGACAGTTTTCCCCACTAAATGTTTCCACCGCTTCAAAATTTCTGCAGTAGAGATGCCATCTATCTCACTTTTAGGTACTCCTGCCTTTAATAGGTCCACCCACATTTGTTTCCTAGAGATAACTAGCCTGGTTTTCTCTTCACCTCCTGTCTTCTCTCCCACATTCCCTTTCTTCTCTTTAAAAGTCCTTTTCAGCCTGTTCTCTGCCTGTCTGACCTTATCTACTGCCCTGACAGGTTTTGTTTTAGTCTCCTCTAGCTCCCCCAACTGGCTTAAAAGGGTTGTTGCTTCATGAATTTTGTTGTTTAAACCCATGCCTCCCAGCAAAGACAATAAAGGAGCCCTGAGATTAAATGGTGCAGACTTCATTAGCTTAGAGCGCAGAGCAGACGTGAAGGGTTCCATATCTGGACCCATCCATTCTGGAAATGTATTTATACCGGTTATACAACCCATCTCACGTAACCTGGAAATACCTTCTCCTAATGTTCTCCACGAGTAGGTATTTTCCAGGTCACTAGGATTAGCGTATACTCGGACTATACCATCTCTCACGAGGTCTAAGAGTGAAAAATTCACACTAAACTCTTGGGCTTTTCGCATGGCCTGACGCAATTGTGGATCATGGGTTAACACTCCCAAAGCCACTGCTTCCTTGCCTGACAAAACAACACTGTCTGCCCCTTCATCCCACAAACGTAAGAGCCAACTCAATAGGGGTTCCCCGGACCTTTGTTTGTATTGTTTTGCCAGCTCATGGAGTTCAATTTGTGTAAACTCCCTGACTACTTCAAATTCAACATCTCTGGGGTTGCGATAATGCACCTCCCCATCTGCCATATCCTCTCTATCATGTTGCCTTTTCCTATGCTTAGTAATGAGAGGTCTGGCACACTTTTTCTTTCCCATTGGATGATCATCATCAGAAACATCAAATTCTATCTCCTCATCCTCACTATCATTGGAGGAGACATCCTCACAATCCCAGTTTTGGGATGTGACAATGGCACGTACCCTGACTTTACTAACAGGTTTACGTCCCTTTCTTTTCCTTAAGGCATTAATTGATTTGGTCATGAGGGCTGCACACCGCTCTTGCAAATCATCAGCCCTACTAGCAGTTGAACGCACACACTCTGAAGCAACTGCTATCTGGTCTTTCAATAACTTAACTTCTGCCTCTGCCTTCTCCCTTCTCTGTGATTCTGTATAGAGAGCATGAAGAAAATACCAGCCCACTGTGGAAACTGTCCTCTTCTCTGCTTTACTTAAATCCAACCCCTTAAGGCTAAAATCTACAAAATGATCTGAGATTTTACCACCCCAAGTCTTATTCAAAGGAGAAGCATACTTTGCAAATACTTTAGCAATAGACTCCCACTCATTGTCTCTGGCCCAGATAGGTAAACTGCACATTTCCTTCTGGACACCAGAAACCTCTGCAGCCTTGCTTTTCCTAAACAGCTTACGCTGCATTTTTTTTTTTTTTTACCTAGCACAAGCTACACAACACACCACAGAAAACAGGTCTGTTTCAGTTGAATTTATAGCGCAAATCGCGGACGAGCCCCCAAATGTTTTTCGTGCGTTTCTAGTGCGGTTACTTTGCGGTACAACCAAGGAAACTTAGACCTTTGTGGTGTGTAAATGTGCTTTACTATGAAAAAACAATCTGTACATACAAAACTATTACAATATTTAGGAGCATAATACAAGACTAGCAGATACAGATAAAGATAAAGGAGATATACTTAACTAAAGAAGTTTGTAGCCATGGAGTCTCATTCCAAAGCACATGGCTCAGGGAAGTCAGGTTTAGCTTCTTGCTTCATAGATGTTTCGTTTGAGACTGCAAACTTGCAGCTTTGAGCAGTCATTTAGACTTGTGATTAAGGAATATACCATCCCCCCAAACCAACCATTTGTCCTGAGGACAAAAGAGCTGTTTATCCATTGTTTGCACAGTGACTTTGAAGGGAAGGGGGTTAGGCTTGGCCAAACTTCCTTCCAAATCTCATTAAAAGAAAAGGTATGATCATTTAGTGTGCCACTGTTAAATATGCAATTTCCACAACAGCCGCTCATCCCTGAACTTATTGAACAGGTACGTGGGGCTACTTATTTCACCAAATTAGACCTGAAAGGGGCATACAACCTAATCCGAATCCGTGACGGGGATGAGTGGAAAACAGCATTCAGAACCAGATACGGACTATTCGAATACCTTGTGATGCCATTCGGGCTATGTAATGCTCCCGCAGCTTTCCAAAGATTCATAAACGACATCTTTAGAGACTTACTTGATGTCTGTGTTGTAGTATACCTAGACGATATACTTATTTATTCTCGATCTATGCCTGAACACATAAAACATGTAAGACTTGTGTTGTCCAGACTGCTCTCACACAGACTATATGTGAAATTAAAAAAATGTCTATTTCATAAAGAAGAAATATTATTTCTAGGATACTTCATATCCAAAACTGGAATTAAGATGGATATGAGTAAGATATCCTGTATTCTAGACTGGCCTATACCAACAACTCGTAAGGCCCTACAGCGATTCCTTGGATTCTCGAACTTCTATAGGAAGTTCATCAAGAACTTTTCCGCTATTGTGAGACCTCTCACACAACTGACAAGTATAAAAAAAACATTCAAATGGTCAGAAGAAGCAAATCAAGCTTTCTGCTTGTTAAAATCAAGCTTTACTTCTGCTCCCATACTACGCCATCCAGACCCATCCCTCCAATATATTCTAGAGGTAGATGCGTCAAATATGGCAGTAGGAGCAGTTCTCTCCCAACGACCAACAAACACTTCATCACTCCACCCAGTTGCTTTCTTTTCAAAATCACTAAGCAGCCCAGAGGTGAATTACCCAGTGGGTGAAAAGGAGTTGCTTGCCATAAAACTGGCACTGGAGAATTGGCGACATCTGCTCGAAGGTACCCAGTTACCAATACTCATATATACAGATCATAAAAACCTTCAATACCTCCAGACTAACAAGACTCTCTCCCACCGGCAGGTACGATGGTCATTATTCTTTTTAAGATTTAATTTCCTAGTGACCTACACGCCTGCAGACAAAAATAAAAAAGCGGATGCGCTATCACGATTAACCGAAGATAACTGCGCCGAAATCCCTTCCATTCCCATAATACCCTATGAACGCATTATTGGTGTTGTCCGTTCCTTGAAGGAAGAGATTTTGCACAGTATAAGAATGGATTCACCTCCACCACAACTAAGTACTGATGCAGAAGGCTTCCTCTATTACAATGACAAACTCTACATACCCCCCTACTATGCGCACCAAGATTTTGGAGTTATCGCATGATGTGCCCATGGCAGGACATATGGGTATAACGAAAACCTTTAATTTGCTCACCAGGCAGTTCTGGTGGCCTGATATGAAGACGTCTGTACAAAAATTTGTTTCTTCATGTGACATCTGTGCAAGGTCCAAAATTGACACTACAAAACCATCTGGACTACTTTGTAGTCTACCAATACCCCAGGTTCCATGGGAAGTTGTATCCTTAGATTTCATAGTAGAACTACCACCCTCTAAAGGATTTAATACCATCCTAGTGTCAGTGGACCACTTGACAAAGATGGCACATTTCATTGCTATCCGTAGACTACCTTCATCTAAACAAACAGCAGAACTACTGATGAAACATGTGTTTAAGTTGCATGGAATTCCAAAAACTCTTTTGTCCGACCGTGGTTCACAATTCATCTCTAAATTTTGGCAAGCACTTTGTCAAATTTTACGCATTGAGCGAAAGCTCACTTCTCCCTACCATCCTCAGACCAACGGACAGACGGAAAGAGTCAACCAGTGCATTGAGCAATATCTACGTTGCTACACATCATACTTGCAGGATGATTGGGTGGATCTCCTTCCTCTAGCAGAATTTGCTTACAACAACGCAACCCACAGTACCACGAAGCAAAGTCCGTTCTACTTGAACTATGGGTTTCATCCCACTCTTCTTCCACCATGCATCCTGCCATCGAGTAACCCAGTAGCCTCGGATTACCTTACCCAAATAAAAGACTCTTTGGGCTTACTCAATACCACTATATCACATGCTCACAGTCAACAAAAAAAGTACTACGACCTTCGTAGAAGACCTTCTCCTCAGTATGCTATCGGGGACCTTGTTTGGCTATCGACAAAGAACTTAAGATTAAAAATCCCTAGCAAGAAGCTTGGACCTTTATTTTTGGGACCCTTCCCAATTAAAAAACTTATCGGAAAAGCTGCAATACAGCTCACCCTACCAGCAGATCTCAAGATCCATCCCATCTTCCATGTGTCGCTACTGAAGCCCCATGTTCCTAACCAAGGAATAAGGCCTACCATCTTGCCTCCACCTCCAATACAAGTTGAAGGCGGAGAAGAGTATGAGATCAAGGAAATTTTGGATTCTCGCATCCATAGAGGAAGACTCCAGTATCTCATAAGATGGAAGAACTATGGACCCCAAGACGACACCTGGCTAGATACCTCTGATATTCATGCGCCTAGACTTATACTGAACTTTCACTCGAAACACCCAGAGAAACCTGTCCTATAGGCCTTAAGGGGGGGTACTGTAAGATTCCGGTACCTCCGGTACCCTTAATCACCACTTTCCTCTGTAATGCGTCCCACCTTTCTCTTCAGGTGGTACGCATATACCTTTAAGAACGATGATGTCACTGCTGAGCGCCGCAGAGCGGCTATTTCAACCGCCGGCGGTCTCACTCACATTGTTCGTTCAACCTGCCTTGCTATCCACATGCTTTCAAGCCTGTCTCTTGATCGGAACCTCCAGCCATTCCCTTTACCTGGAGCAGACCGGAACCTCGCTACTGATCCCTGTATCTCGCTACCGGATCATTCCTTATCTACTGGACCTCTCTAACCTACTAACATTACAAGTGATAAGTACCCCGCAGGGGAACCCTCCATAACCTTATTGCACTATCTACCTATGCACATTAAGGACTGTTACTACCTATCTATACTATCCTATCATCTGCACTGTTACATAGATTGCTAGCTCTTCAGCCTACTACCATCTATCATCTGCACTGCTGCATAGATTGCTAGCTCTCCTGTCTACTACTATCTATCCTTGCACTGGGTTAGTCTATCCTGTATTTGTCATCTGCTGTCCTCACCACCTGTTAGCATACTCGATACTAACCTATCTGCATTCCTAAATACCATCTTGAACTCTCCTATACAAAACCTATCAAGTGATTACCATCCTTGTCACTGTTCACACCTGTCCCTTCAGCACATCACCTTCATACTATCATATACATCCTATCACTCCAGGAACATCTCATTGAGTGTGTATATATCTGTATGTTGAAGCTGACAGGCCCACGGTGATGAGTCCTGGAGAGTTGGATCTGGTATTCAACACATCTCTACATGACTGTAGAAGAGTGGAGATTTTGCAGCTGCAAATCCAGCCTATAAATAAAAACGCAGGAGTGTTACACAAACACAGCTAAGCAAAAGTAAAGTCCGTAAAACAAGCCAAGGTCGGGTCCAGGAGAAGAGCAGAGTAAGTCAGGGTCAATCCGGGTAACAGCAGGTAAATGATCACACAGGAAAAAGGAACTCAGGTACAGGTAGCTGAAACACAAACCAGCAATTCCTCTGAGCACTTGCTCAGCTTTTATAGGCAGCCAGAAAGTCATGTGGTGCGTGTCATGTGACGACCAGTCTGCAGCTGAAGGTTTCTCTGACAGTGCCCCCCCCCCGAGGGGCGGCCTCTGGATGCCCAAACTGGACATCAACTCCGGGTGATTCACATGAAAAGTTTGGATGAAGCGAGGGGCGTGTATGTTTCTTGAGGGTTCCCAAGAGTTGTTTTCAGGTGGGTACCCCTTCCACTTGATTAGGTATTGGAGAAGTCTACCCCTCTTCCTGCAGTTCAGTATGGCTTCAACCTCAAATTCATTTTCTCCATCCACCTGGACCGGTGGAGGAGGCAGCTCCTCTCTTCCCGGGAAGGGGCTAGGAATCACTGGTTTTAGCAAGGATGCATGAAAAACAGAATGAATCCTGTAAGAGCTGGGTAAGGCCAATTCAAAGGCCACAGGGTTAACCATCCTCTTGATTTTGAACGGCCCTATGAACTTTGGGCCCAACTTCCGTGAGGGAAAAGGTAATCTGAGGTTAGCTGAAGATAACCAAACTTCCTCACCGACCTTGAAAACCGGGTTCTCCTTCCTTCCCCTGTTGTAGTACTTCTTATAGTCATCCTGGGCATTTTGCATGGTTTCCTGAATCCTTTGAAAGTTCTGTTGGATGGAGGCTATTCGATCTTGGACAGCAGGAACAGATAATTCAGGGGTAGCATTTGGAAGGAAAGAAGGGTGAAACCCAAAGTTAGACCAGAAGGGCATTTGGTTGGTGGCTGAATGAGTTGCAGAAATTGGTAGGCCTCATCGGGATGGGTGAAATATTTTTGCTCCCCGGTTAAGTCCGTGAGACGTAAAGTGGCTGGGTATGCCAGGGTGAATTTGATGGATTTGTGAAACAGGGCCTGGCAAATTGGTTGAAAGGCCTTTCTGCGTCGGGAAACTTCCTGGGAGTAGTTGGCGAACACCAAGAGTTTATGGCCATCAATTTGAAGAGATTTTGAATTGCGGAAAGACTTCAGGATATTTTGTCTGTCCATATAATTGAGATACCGCACTATAACTGAACGGGGGGGTGCGTCTCTCATTCGAGGGGGCCCCCAGGTTGTGAGCACGTTCCACAGTGCAAGCAGTCTGGATCCCCAGGGCCGCAGGAAGGCGTGTTGATGCTACCTCAAAAAGTGAATCAGCGCCAAACGATTCCAGAAGCCCAATGATCCGGAGGTTGTTCCTCCTGTATCTATTCTCTAGGTCATCCACCTTGTTTAATAGATACCTCTGAGTCTGCCTGGCCTGCTGATCCATGGAGAAGGATCCCTGCAGCTCATCTTCCAGGTCAGACATCCTGTGTTCAAGCTCTGTGAGTCTATGAGTGTGTTCCCCTATCTCCTTCTTTATCTGTGCAATCCCCATGGATATGGCCTTGTCTACGGCTTCTGTAATAGTAGGGGACAATAGTGTGGCCACTGCTTGAGCCAGGGAGGCTATTTGTGCGTCAGGTAAGGGGTTTGTAAACTGACCGTTTGCTGCAGTGCCAGGCTGGAGGGCGGCGTCCGCCATTTCAGCTTCAGAGGAGGCCGCAGATGAAGCCGCGGTCTTGATTTGCGGGTGCACCGCGGCCCTTCCGTGATGAAGGTAGCGATCCATGGCCGCCCGATCCCTGGGATGTTAGTGGGGGAGTCTTAGCATCCGAGGGCTCTCTGGGACTGTGTATGCTGGTGTGAATGCGGATTTAGCCTGGAGCCGCCGTCCCGCGCTGCTACCTACATGGGCGCTGGAACCGGAAGTAAGAAGAAATTTTAACAACAACTGTGTGTATGCCAAAGAAATGTGTCCCTTAGTAATCTCAGCCCGGGCAAGTATATCAAGCAAAGGCGTTGAGGCAAAGAAGGTGGATGGAATCAAGCCCTGTGCAAGAAATGCATGATGCCATTTTAAATATTGATAGAACCAATGCTGTTTCAAGTTACCACTCCAAACACAATTGTTGAAAAGATTTTAGGGTTCCATCAAAATAAAGCTGAGACAGAGCTGTGATTTCTGCTCTCTCCCACCTCAAAAAGCCTTCTAGCCGAGAAAGTTCCGCTAATCTATCATTGGACCAAAGTGGAGTATATCTGGTATATCCAACGATTTCTAAAAGAGTTTTAACTGTTTGTCACACATTGTACATCATTATGTACATCAAATTTATTGTAGGATGTGCAGATTGCCAGACCATTATTCTTGATCTTTAAGGATAGTTTACAGATGGGTATGGTGCCAGCTGATTGGAAAAAAGCCAACGTGGTACCAATATTTAAAAAGGGGCCGAGATATATCCCTGGTAACTATGATGTTAAGGGAACACATACAGGACGTTAGTAATGAAAACGGTATTATAAGTAGTAATCAGCATGGATTCATGAAAAATCATTAGTGCAAAACCAATCTATTAACCTTCTACGATGAAGTGAGCTGCCACCTAGATAAAGGAAAGCCTGTGGATGTGGTGTATCTGGACTTTGCAAAGGCCTTTGACACCGTTCCCCACAAACGCTTACTGTACAAATTTAGGAAGGTAGGTATGGACCATAAGGTGAGTACCTGGATAGAGAACTGGCTCCAGGGGAGAGTACAGAGGGTGGTGATTAATGGGGAGTACTCGGATTGGGCGGGTGTGGAAAGTGGGGTACCCCAGGGTTCTGTCCTGGGACCAATCCTGTTTAATTTATTCATAAATGATCTAGAGGAGGGGATATCTAGTACAATCTCAGTATTTGCAGATGATACTAAACTAGGCTTGCCAATATCTTCTATGCAGGATGTGGAAACCTTGCAAGCGGACCTGAACAAAATAACGGGGTGGGCAACTACATGGCAGATGAGATTTAATGTTGAAAAATGTAAAGTAATGCACTTGGGGGCCAGAAACCAGAAAGCAAGCTACTCACTATGGGGGAACCTCTGGGTGAGTCTAGGATGGAAAAGGACTTGGGGGTACTGGTAGACAACAAGCTTGGCAGTGGCATGCAATGCCAAGCCGCCGCAAGCAAAGCCAACAGAATACTGGGATGTATAAAAAAGGGGATTCACTCCAGAAATAAAGAGATTATTCTCCCACTCTACAAGACTCTGGTCCGGCCACATCTGGAGTATGCTGTCCAGTTCTGGGCACCGGTCCTCAGGAAGGATGTGCTGGAACTGGAGAAAGTCCAGAGAAGGGCAACAAAAATAATTAGGGGAATGGAGGACATCAGCTATGAGGAAAGACTACAAGCACTGAACCTATTCTCTCTGGAGAAGAGACGATTGAGGGGGGATATGATATCAATGTACAAATACTGTACTGGTGACCCGAGCATAAGGAACAAACTATTCAGAGAAAGGAGATACAATAAGACACGTGGCCACTCACTAAAACTAGAGGAAAGGCGGTTTAACCTTAAAGTGCGTAAGGGGTTCTTCACTGTAAGAGCGGTAAGGATGTGGAATTCTCTTCCACAAGCAGTCGTATCAGCAGGGAGCATTGATAGTTTCAAAAAACTATTAGATGGACACCTTAAAGACCACAACATACAGGGGTATACAATGTACGGTTAAAAGCAAACACACACACACATCATAGGTTGAACTGGATGGACTGATGTCTTTTTTCAACCTCACTAACTATGTAACTATGACTTTAAAAACAGTAGGAGTGTCTACCATCTGTAATGGATTTTTACCTTTAAGTACCTTTAAGGCATATTCTTTTAAAGCAACAACCATAAAAAACATTCTTGCACCAAGCAGAATTAAACTGAAATGAGAACACCAATCCCTACTCCAGAAAGACCTCCAAGAATACACCTTGATCGGCAGTTACAAATGTAATGGAATAAAAAATAGAGCAGGCACAATAACATCCATCAGTACAGAAGAGTAATATTCAATCATATCTCTCATAACTGACAGAGCTAGGAATGCACACTTTATGTAGATATGTGTGTATGCAGTATATGAGCAGAATGTACAATGCAAAGTCATATGAATGCTGACATGTTTTTGGCCATACTCCATACTCTGGGCTGTTTTTAGAGGGAGGCTTATTGTGAATGCATGTGTGTGTGTTTGTGTATGTGTGTATATGTATATATGTATGTCTATATATATATATATATATATATATATACATATTTATAAATATATATATATATATATAGACACTATATTGTCCACAGTATTGAGATACCTGCCTTTACACTCGCATGAACTTTAATGGCTTCTCAGTCTTAGTCCTTGGGGTTCAATATTGAGTTGGCTCACCTTTTGCAGCTATAAAAGCTTCAACTCTTCTGGGAAGGCTGTCCACAAGGTTTAGGAGTGTGTCTATGGGAATGTTTGACCATTCTTCCAGAAGCGTGTTTGTGAGTTCAGGCACTGATGTTGGACGAGAAGGCCTGGCTCACAGACTCTGCTCTAATTCATCCCAAAGGTGTTCTATCAGGTGGAGATCAGGACTCTGTGCAGGCTAATCAAGTTCCTCCACCCCAAACTCACTCATCCACGTCTTTATGGACCTTGCTTTGTGCACTGGTGCACAGTTATGTTGGAATAGGAAGGAGCCATCTCCAAACTGTTCCCACAAAGTTTGGAGCATGAAATTGTCCAAAATGTCTTGGTATGCTGGTGCCTTAAGAGTTCCCTTCACTGGAGCTAAGAGGCCAAGCCAAACCCCTAAAAAAGAAACCCACACCATAATCTCCCCTCCACCAAATGATTTGGATCAGTGCACAAAGACATGAATGAGCGAGTTTGGGGTGGAGGAACTTGACTGGCTTGCACAGAGTCCTGACCTCAGCCTGACAGAACACCTTTGGAATCAATTAGAGAAGAGACTGGGAGCCAGGCCTCCTTGTCTAACATCAGTGCCTGACCTCCACAAATGGTCAAACATTTCCATAGACACACTCCTAAACCTTGTGGACAGCCTTCCTAGAAGAGTTAAAGATGTTATAGCTGCAAAGGGTGGGCCAAATCAATATTGAACCCTACGAACTAAGACTGGGATGCCATTTAAGTTAATTTGCGTGTAAAGGCAGGTGTCCCAAAACATTTGACAATATAGTGTATATGTGTATGTATGTGTATGTGTACGGTATGTGTACATGCGTGTGTAAAGATGGTAGCCCCACTACTCTTGGACTAGGAATTATCACCATTAGAATCTGTATCACACCAAATTCTCATTTTTCCAATTACTGAGGTGCTTAATGTTAGATTATACCCATATAACCTCCACCACTAAATTTTACAGTACAAACTAAAATTTTATGCATAATTTTAAATACATATATACATTCTGTTTTTTAACATTTTTTATACGTTTTACACAGCTAAAGGGCCTTTTTATCACTTTTTAATTCATATATTTTTACTGTATATATCCTCCACACTTTGGATCCATATTGAAAATGTTTTTGTCATATTTTTATGTATTTCATCCAGTGTACTGTACACCTTTTTCCTAATGAAGTGGCCAATAAAGAGCACTGAAAATGCGTTGGTGTTTTAACTTGTTTTTATGATCAATAAATACCAACCTTCCAAGGTACTTGGAAGTACCTTTTTTTTGAATGGGCGCCTCTGCTGACCACATACTGGTTCCATGTTGGGGCCTTATTCTATCTACCACTTTTTCGTGAAGGTTGGCTTTAAGAAATACACTTGAATCTCAAATTTATCATGGTTTCATTGTTAAAAGGCAAGAGGGGTCTGAGAGCACACCTGATGCATAAAATATCTCAGCCTATTATGTCAAATCTTGGCTGCTATAGAAAAGGAGAGATCACAGGGTCTCATTATAGGCCCAGTTGATTTATTCATAGAAGCCATTACTACGGCTTCTATAAATGAAGCACAATATATGAATGGAGGGGGAACTATCAATCATCTGTCCATCCTCAATTCAGAGATCACTTTTCAATTGAATTGAGAAAATGGGCGGAAAGGGTGGGCATAGTTGGGCTCTCTTAATAAAAGCCTGTAACAGTGCTTCAGTTCTGTTAACTCTTGCTGCACCAGAAGATTACAGTGGCAGGGGTAGGGGGCATCAGAGGATGGAAGATTTGAGTGGCAGGGTAGGGGACATCAAAGGATGGAAGATTACAGTGGCAGGGGTAGGGGGCATCAGAGGATGGAAGATTACAGTGACAGGGGTAGGGGGCATTAGAGGATGGAAGATTACAGTGCCAGGGGTAGGGGGCATCAGAGGATGGAAGATTACAGTGGCAGGGGGCATCAGAGGATGGAAGAATACAGTGGCAGAGGGCATCAGAGGATGGAAGATTACAGTGGCAGGGGGCATCAGAGGATGGACACATCACACTAAGGGTAGGTAATGTTCCTTGTAATTCATTTGTATTTTTTTATTGTAGGTAAACTTGGGCTTTAACCTTAAAAAAAAAAAAAGAAAAATCTGAAATTTTGTAATGTTGTTGAAACTTCCCTCAGCACACAAAATATACAGCAAGCAATATGTTATAAAAATGTTCAAAACACAGACAGAGGTTTCACAAGTCAAAGATAGTATGAGTCATACTCCTATATTATTGGTAGTGTTAGTGTTATAGGGAAATATGACTGTTCCAATGAAGTCACAGTGGGGGAGATTTATCACCTTTTTGAAAAATAGCGAAAGCAAAATATTTAAAGTAATTATTTGCAAGTGCCCCTAACCCCCCCAAGACCTATGACACATTAGTGCTTAGTGAGTATTTGCTGTTCAGGGATGAATGCCCTCACAGTGAACCCTGCTTCCAACAGTGTAGGAGGGGGGTATGCCGGGAATACAAAACATACCAAGGCCGTGCCAAGCTTATACGCAGTCATTCTAAACCTTGCAGCCTTGCACAATGGTGTCCTGGGTGCTGTGTGCGGGTTTAGTCCTCCTTCACATCACCTGCTCAGTGGAAGCCAAACTGTGAGTAATTTTATTTGTTTTAGTATACAAGTGACAGCATTGATTATGTTACACAGGTTCTAGCTAAGTATCCCTTTATTCAGCTATCAAATGTGTACATTTAAGAAATTTGTGATACATAATATAACACTTTCAGTTTGTGTTGTTTGTATTTGGAAGAATGGGCATTGATTAGAACAGTGCAGTGTTGATTGTTCTTCCCGTTAGCTGGATGGAGGCTTTTGCTCTGATTCTTTGTGCGTAGAAACTCTATAATTAAAGGCAAAAAACACATCAAAGTCATAGCTCAGCCTCACAGGAGCTGCTGATAGCCAGTGCATTCCTCCTCTTAATTTCAGTGAATACACAGTCAGGAACACAGAATTTCCTACAGTTCAATAGCAGTTCCTCAATGTCTCAGTAACAGTCTAAGAAATGTGTATTTTATGCTTTTATTAAACTTGGATTGGGTGTGGAGAAGCATGGGATACCGCACAAAAACATTCTTTGACTGGGGATGCTTCTCTTCACACTGTTCTGACAGAGAGCTCCCACAAGATTTACTACTGGCTAAGAAATGTCTAGGACTTACTTTTGTAGAACTGAGAACTAAACATAGTCACTAAGGCACAAAATTTTGGTCAGGACCATCGGTTGTCTTCACCAGGCTCTATTCAGCGAGGGATACATAGACTCACAATACCACAGGACATCCAGACACTTTTTCCCCCAACTTCTACCGGGTACTCTTCAGTGAGCCAGGCCATCAGAAAAACCTAGAAATGGGTCCCTCAGCTTAAACGACAGCTTGGACCTCATCCTACCAGCAGTTTTCCAGCAGACTGCCCTAAGGGACAGAGCCCCTTAGACAAGGGACTCCTCTTATAGGACTGGCCTCATGACATACTGCTCTGCCACTCCAGGCCTCAGTCAATTTATGGGCTCTCCAGCCACCTATGGGCACACATCCAAAGGGATTGGCTGGGTCCCCATAAACATTAAAGCTGCCTTTCCATCTTTACTGCCACTGTTGTTATAGAATCCTCTAGAATGCAGAGGGGACTAATAAGACCAGCAACATGTGAAACATTGAGCAGACTAAAATAATTAACCACTGCTCCTCTGGCTGCAGAGGAGCTAAACTAAATTTGCTTAGCAACCTACACTAACTAGGAGGTTGCTACAAAAGTTCCTTGCATAGATCTTGTTAACACCTTTGTGTTCTATATTTGAATTCACAATAAATGATTATGAGTAGAAACTGTTTGCTATAATGATCATTATTTTTAAAAATAATAAATAGAAAATAACAAGTGTCATGACACATTACTCAGATACTGTAGTTTAGTGAACCTACAGTATAGCCTGAATCTGAAATGTAGCTGATCATCACTGATCCTTTGATAGCCGCAGGATACAAGCATCCATAATGCATACACACAAGTCTGAAAAAGCAACACATTTATTCAACAATGTTAAAAGAGCAGCGAGTAAACCAATAAGGCATTAAGCGCTGCGCAAACTGTTGGCGCTATATAAATCCTGTATAATAATAAATAATAATAATAAGGCATCAATTAATTGAAAATCATTTCCAGTGGGTTGCTACAGTTTGCCAGTTGATCTTTGTGCTGCTTAACCATTTAAAATTGAGAGCACATTTATATTTAGGCATTACAGTAACATGTAGTAACACATGCATGGCCAGAATGCATGGCAATACGCATACTGTGGTCCTGTGCAATGCTGTTTCTTTCATTTTGATCTGTGCTCAATGCACTAATGGAAAGTAGGCAGTGCACCCACATGCTGTGCATAGCAATGGACTGCATTAAAATGGGTCTTGCCTGATTGTGGGACAATGGGAAAAATGTAATAAAATTGGTACACTCATCTGGTGTAGTCGTGCATAGTAGCCAATCAGCTTCTAGTTTCAGCTTGTTCAATTAAGCTTTGGCAATAAAGCCTAGAAGCTGTTTGGATTCTATGCAGAGCTGCATCAGATTTTGCACTCTCCAGTTTTAGGAACTAACCCCCAATGTGTTGGCTACCCATTTATAATGAAGCAACATACCACACGATTAGGGATGATCGAACTTTTGAAAAGTTCGGTTCGACCAGAACACCCGAACTTCCCGAAAGTTCGG
The DNA here is from genome assembly GCF_965119305.1 of Pelophylax lessonae. Taxonomy (NCBI): domain Eukaryota; kingdom Metazoa; phylum Chordata; class Amphibia; order Anura; family Ranidae; genus Pelophylax; species Pelophylax lessonae. Next base: position 80,090,471 of record NC_138776.1, on the reverse strand, counting down.
CCCGGATTTCAGAACCCCATTGAAATCAATGGGACCCGAACTTCGGTAATCAAAAAACACAATTTTGAAGCTCTAAAACCCAATAAATGCCCCTAAAAAGTACTTAGGGTTCTGGGTCATGCCCCAGGGACTATTAATCACACAAAAAAAAGTTCTTAAAAATTGTCGTTTTTGATAGAAAGCCAATTATTGAAAAAATTATTGAAAAAAAAATTAGATTTCTTTGGATGTCACACCTGGGCGTTTTTGTTGCAGGCGTTTTTTTTTGGGCATTTTTTGGGCGTCTTTGGAGGCAGGCATAACATCTGAACTTCTGTATAGGGGTATATATACACAAACACACATATAGGTGTGATAGGAGCGAAGCCCTATGGCTGCAAATAATTTCATTAGCGCAGCCATAGGGTTCTGCAACTTTCACACCTATATATGTGTATGTGTATATATACATACATGTATGTGTGTATATATACCCCTACACAGAAGTTCAGATGTCATGCCTGCCTCCAAAGACGCCCAAAAAATGCCCAAAAAAAACACCTGCAACAAAAACGCCCAGGTGTGTTGTTGCAGGCGTTTTCTTTGGGCATTTTTTGGGCGTCTTTGGAGGCAGGCATAACATAAGAACTTCTGTATAGGGGTATATATACACACACATATATGTATTTATACACATACACACATATAGTTGTGATAGGAGCGAAGCCCTATGGCTGCAAATAATTTCATTAGCGCAGCCATAGGGTTCTGCAACTTTCACACCTATATATGTGTATGTGTATATATACATACATGTATGTGTGTATATATATATACCCCTACACAGAAGTTCAGATGTCATGCCTGCCTCCAAAGACGCCCAAAAAATGCCCAAAAAAACGCCCAGGTGTGTTGTTGCAGGCGTTTTTTTGGGCATTTTTGGGACGTCTTTGGAGGCAGGCATAACATCTGAACTTCTGTATAGGGGTATATACACACACACACATATATGTATATATACGCCTACACACATATAGGTGTGATAGAAGCGAAGCCCTATGCCTGCAAATAATTTCATTAGCGCAGCCAAAGGGTTCTGCTACTTTCACACCTATATGTGTGTAGGTGTATATATACATATATGTGTGTGTGTGTATATATATACCCCTACACAGAAGTTCAGATGTCATGCCTGCCTCCAAAGACGTCCACAAAAAAGCCCAATAAACGCCTACATCAAAAACGGCCAGGTGTAAAAGTAGCGAAGCCACTATCCTGCTCTATTGCAATTCTAATACAAACAATCTTTTTTTCTATTGCAGTCACCCTGACATGGAAGGGTTTGGTCACCCTGGCATAGCAGTCAGAGTCAGTTCACCCTACACTACACTACGGTCACCCTGGCACTTAACACTTTTCCTACAGAAACTAGATTTTTGAATCTAACTATAGTGGAAAATAGTACCCTAACTACACTAGATGTCCCTTTCCTCACACTAATAATTGCTAAATGACACTTTTGAAGCAGGAGTAACAGAACTGCTTCCACTCTCTTCCACATCCCTGTATTACAATGCTAGCGATTTGGCGGGGCTATCTTATATACTGGGGGGCGTATTCACTACTGATTGGCCTTTGGACCCCCTAGTCACTCCAATCACATTCCTAGCATCCTCCTGCCCCCTCAATTGGCTTTTACTGATGGTTCTGGTCCAATCACAGGCTTTTAAAGCCCAGTTCCTGTCCCATTGCATTTTGGTCGGTTCTGGTTGCCGAATTCCGAACTTTTTCAGCAAAAAGTTCGAAATTCGGCCGAATTTCGAACAGTCAATGTTCGGGTCGAACCGATGGTCGACCCGAACCGTTCGATCATCCCTACACACGATAACATGTGTGTGTGAGTGTTGTGAATGGGCCCTAGTTTTATTGCTCTTAAAGGCACCAGAGAAAATGTACTACAGATTGTATTCATTTCATCTTTTAAAGTATCCATACCTGGAGTTAAATCGTCACTCAACCTAAATCATTTCAATGCAGTTCTTAACATTCAGAACCCGTGGGACAGCTAGAAAATTTGGCAAGGCCGAAAACAAGTTTATTTACTAAGAAATCTTAATTTTCCCACTGCTCCCAGTCCCCTACATACCTTACTTACAGTATCTCACAAAAGTGAGTACACACTTCACATTTTTGTAAATATTTTATTATATCCTTTCATGTGACAACACTGAAGAAATTGCACTTTGCTACAATGTAAAGTAGTGAGTGTACAGCTTGTATAACAGTGTGAATTTGCTGTCCCCTCAAAATAACTCAACACACAGCCATTAATGTCTAAACCACTGTAAAAAAAAGTGAGTACACCCCTAAGTGGAAATGTCCAAATTGGGCCCAGTTAGCTATTTTCCCTCCCTGGTATCATGTGACTCGTTAGTGTTAGAAGGTCTCTGGTGTGAATGGGGAGCAGGTGTGTTAAATTTGGTGTTATCGCTCTCACTCTCTCATTCTGGTCACTGGAAGTTCAACATGGCACCTCATGCAAAGAACTCTCTAAGGATCTGATGAAAAGAATCGTTGCTCTACCTAAAGATGGCCTAAGCTATAAGAAGATTGCCAAGACCCTGAAACTGCAGCATAGTGGCCAGGACCATACAGCAGTTTAACAGGACAGGTTCCACTGAGAACAGGCCTCACCATGGTCAACCAAAGAAGTTGCGTGCACATGCTCAGCATTGTCAAATCCAGAGGTTTTCTTTGGGAAATAGACATATGAGTGCTGCCAGCATTGCTGCGGAGGTTGAAGGGGTGGGGGGTCAGCCTGTCAGTGCTCAGACCATACACTGCACACTGCATCAAATTGGTCTGCATTGTTGTCATCCTAGAAGGAAGCCTCTTCTAAAGATGATGCACAAGAAAGACCGCAAACAATTTGCTGAAGACAAGCAGACTAAGGACATAGATTACTGGAACTATGTCCTGGGGTCTGATGAGACCAAGATAAACGTATTTGGTTCAGAGGATGTCAAGCGTATGTGGCGGCAACAAGGTGGGGAGTGCAAAGACAAGTGTGTCTTCCCTACAGTCAAGCATGGTGGTGGGAGTGTCATGGTCTAGGGCTGAATGAGTGCTGCTGGCACTGGGGAGCTACAGTTCATTGAGGGAAACATGAATGCCAACATGCCATGAATGCCAACATGTACTGTGACATACTGAAGCAGAGCATGATCCCCTCCCTTTGGAGAATGGGCGCAGGGCTTTATTCCAACATGATAATGACCCCAATCATACCTCCAAGACAACCACTGCCTTGCTAAAGAAGCTGAGGGTAAAGGTGATGGACTGGTCAAACACGATTCCAGACCTAAACCGTATTAAGCATCTGTGGGGCATGCTCAAATGGAAGGTGGAGGAGTGCAAGGCTTCTAACATCCACCAGTTTCATGATTTAGTCATGGAGGAGTGGAAGAGGACTCCAGTGGCAACCTGTGAAGCTCTGGTGAACTCCATTCCCAAGAGGGTTAAGGCAGTGCTGGAAAATAATGGTGGCCATACAAAATATTGATACTTTGGGCCCAATTTGGACATTTCCAATTAGGGGTGTACACACTTTTTTGCCAGCAGTTTAGATATTAATGGCTGTGTGTTGAGTTATTTTGAGGGGACAGCGAATTTGCACTGTTATACAAGCTGTGCACTCACTACTTTGCATTGTAGCAAAGTGTAATTTCTTCAGTGTTGTCACATGAAAAGATATAATAAAATATTTACAAAAATGTGAGGGGTGTACTCACTTTTGGAAGATACTGTATAAACAAAAGATGACAGCATTTAATTATATAAAATTCTTCAGTTGTGTATAGATATGTAGCACAGCGAATTCAGGGTTCCAGGTCCATTCATAAGGAGTAAAAAATAAAAATAAATAACAAATAAAAAGCAAAGGTCCCTCAAATGAAGTGTAGTCCCCCAATGCTTCTATTTGTCATTTTTAATTGTTTATTCATGTAGAAGAGGACTTGGGCTGTAAAACATGTTAGGTTCATACATTGTATTTTATTGAGTTCCTTCAGTCTCTTCCTTGGATCATTTGCCAATGCCAAGTGTTCAATGAAGACTTTTATTCTGTCTTGAACTTGAGTTTGCCCTTTGAGTACCATAGAAAGAAGATGGTTGTTGCTAAATCTAGCCAGTAATGTTTGGATCCAGAAACAGTTGCATGTTTATTGGCTATAACCGAGTCTTGGAAACAGTCCCATGGGGGCCATACTTGGGGAAAGAACCAATCACCTTTATATTCAGCACCCAGGTCCTATTGTGTACAAACAACACAGCATTTTTGTGGACTGCGTGATGTCAGTTTGCCCAGATTACATTTTTTTAAACGAATGAATCCTCTCCCTATCCGATATCCACAGAACTGTAAAGGGCTAATTAGGCTTCTAAGATAACACAGAAGTGTGCACAGGACAGCTCTAAATTTATGATCAGCTAATATTTTTACACATGTAGCACCCTCCTAATCAGGTGCTAGATAGCAGGTATAGTTTTTGGCTTTCACTGCTTAACAGGAAAGCAGTAGGTAACGCATTTGAGTTCTCTGCTTATCAGGGAGCTGGATCTACTAGTTAGGCCTGCTCCATGTGTTCAATGTGTGATTCATGTGGGCTGAGGGAGTGTCCCCACTGTATCCAATGGAGAGGTACATTGGACAGTGTAGGAAACCCAGCCAATGACACACAGGCTTTGATACCATCCCATGGGTTTGGCACAGAGAGTGGTGCATCATGGTATAGGGTATAAAAGCCAGGATCACATGAGGCAGGGGGTCTTTGGGCGGGAAGCCAGGTCCCGGAAGGAGGGTGACAGCTGTCTCCTCTTCTGTAGCTGTGGATGGTAGTCACAGGCAGTCGGCCTGGTGAACCAGAGTGTTTTGCTGATTCCAGAGGTCCAGGAGAATCTGACTGGTGGAGTTGGAGGCAATGGTGACTCTGGAAAAACAGTGTCCATGAGTACAGAGGAACTTGCCCGGGGGTATGCCCAGGGAGGGGACCACTCCAGAGAATAGAGTCAGTGGACGGGTGTCAGCAAACACAGTAAGAGAGAAAGGTGGTGCCGAGTTTAGAACCCTGAAGAGAATTGCAAGCAGGAACACTTAAAATATATTCACTTCAGTGGCAGAGTGAAGCAGTGGCCTTGCCGCATCCTAAAGTCAGTTGTCCTCAATACTGTGAATAGTTATCAGTTGGAGTATCCCACTCAACCCTTCTCTTATCTAAGTTCTAAATAAAACTACAAAACAACATCCCCTGCACTGATCATTGACTGAGCCAAGGACTTAAATTGCTAATGTTCTGTTACCAGTTGCTAAGGGTAACCCAGGGGAATCCAGAAAGTGTTACACTTAAAGTATTAAACATATAACAATACACTTATAACAGAAGAAAAAGGGGAAAATACAAGAAATTCATACATTTTTTATACCATTTAACTGGCAGATCCTGGTATTTTTCAGTCAGGCTGCCTAAGCCTAAATCTTCTGCACAATAATTCAGCTATAAAATGCAAGACATATTTTTCTTGGTAGCTGATGGTATTACAACAGAGAGAGCTTCTTACTTTTTAATTTATAACAAGTAATACCTCGTATATCATCCTGGACTGTAACACATACTGTAGGCATTAGGCAAGTTCAGGGCATGTAAATAATTTAACTTCAAACGTTAGAAAAAGGAAGATAAACAAAATAACTCAATTTAAAGTGTATATCTTGACAAAAGAAAACCAATACAATAATTGGTCAGTACATCTTTGCAGTACATGCACACCTGCCCATATTTTCTCTTCTTAAAAATGGAGTAAGTACAGAAAAACATCCATTGATCCTGCCAGAAATCCAATGAATATCAACTACCTGGTTTAGTTGAAATACCTGCTGCACTGAAATCCCAAGCAGTTCTAGTAGTCTTTTCTAAAGTTCTCTTCCCCAGGATAACGGCCCTCCACCCCCTTAGGTTATGGTTATGAGAAATTGGCAGCTCAAAAAAAAGCAAGAGCACACTGGATTTCTGCCAGATCAACAGGTATTTGTGGGTACTTTTTACCTTTTTTAAGGGAAATGTGCACTCATTGCAGTGATGTACTGAATACATATTTTTCTATTTTGCCCAAATACAGGAATTTGGGGCTAACAATGAAGTAAGCATTGTAAACTGAGGGATGCTTGTAGCTCTAGCTATTGACTATTATGTTAATGATTATGGTTAGTTGATTATTTACATTGTTGTTTCGTTATTTGCTGTTGCCTCAGTAAGAAGAGTGACTGTTTACTGAAAGGTTAGAGGTCTAATAAACATAGAGTAAAACATACACAGGCGCAGCTATGTCATCATTCTGAACATATTCAGGCAATGATTTATGACTTCACTTTCCTCTGCTCAGCTGTTTTACATAAGTAAAGACTGCAATTTAGTGACCTGGATGATGTCACATTAGAATAGCCTTTCTTATTCTTTTTTTGTACAGGAACCCCTAAAGTAGTTTTCAGGGTTCTGGGGAATCCTTACTAAAACAATTTCTTTGGGGGTCAATGGCAAAAAGCTGTAGCATTAGAGCTTGCGTAGATGGGAAAATACAGACTGAATTTTTATGCATTTAACTCAGATTTGGGATTGATTTGAGATACTGTATTTCTAGATGAGTCTTTCTCAACCTTTTTATCTAAAAAGGACCATTGAAAACATATTTAGGGTCCCAAGAACCTTTGCTAAAAGCCAACTCGTGTGGGTCAGTGGGAAAAACATCCCTTACATTGGTGGCCAGTTAAGAGAATGCCACCTTACAGTGATGGTTAGAAAGCCAATCTTACGTACAGATAAAAAGATAATTGGTGTCCTGATGTTGCCCTCAGAACTATGCAGGCACCATCAAATGGGAGGTCAACCAACTAGAGCTTAAGGAATCCTTGAAGCAACCCTGTTTGAGACTGGCTGTTCTAGATCCATTTGACATCCTCCTAAGCTGCATCTACCTGCTTCAGTCTGCTTTTTGCCTTTTTATTGACTTGTATGGAAGATAAGCAATGTTTTGAGCAAATAAGGTTCCATGTACACAGACCTTTACATTGCTCTGAAGGCTGAATTTTCACATCATACTGCCTTATACTAAGCCTGAATAACAGGGGCGTAACTACAGGGGTTGCAGGGGTTGCAATTGCAACCGGGCCCAATGCTCCAGGGGGCCTCTGCGGCTCCCCTGTACACCTGGATAGGAGGGTCAGCAGGGGTAGCATGTAGAGAAAATGCTGTCGTCCTTTTTCCTCCTGTAACTGCAGGAGGAAAATGGAGGAGATTGGTTCCTCTGTATGCTGCCACTCCTATCCAGTTCACTTGTGTTCTGCTGTCTCTGGGCCCCTGTGTGCTCCCCTGGCCTGCCCCCCCCCCACTGTGCTCCCTCCCCTCTGCTGCAGGGGATGTGTCACCATAGAGAACCAGGAAGGGGTTGGTAAATATGTAATTTACCAGCTCCTTCCTTTTCTGAATGGACAGAGTCATAGTCAGTGACATTGTAAAAAAATAAAATGATAAAAAATAATACAATTAAAAAAACAAAAAATAAAAACTAGTGGGTGAACTTCCAGGATCGCAAAGGTCACACTTGCGACCGGGCCCTGGCATTCCACCACCGTGGGGAGGCCCCGAGATGGCAGGAAGGGGGCCCACTGCAGAACTTGTGAAAGGGTCCCGCTGTGGGACCATAATAAAGGGCCCGGCAACGAGAGTAAAGGACCCCAGGATCAGTGGGAAGAGCCCCAAGCTTGAAGGGAAGGGCCCCAGCCAGGGGTCCGGGGGGCCCTTCATGCTTTCTTGCACTGGGGCCCTGAAGGTTCTAGTTATGCCTCTGCTGAATAATGCCCCCCGTGACCGCACTCTTAGCTAAAATTAAGCCCTCTTGAACAAGCTTCTCCCCCTTTGTTTTATGTGAATGTTTTAGTAAAATTGAAAGCTACATTTTGACTACTTCATATTTCACATTAGCTATACAAACCAAAATCAAGAGAGAGATGGTTTCACATTTCTTGAACTATAAAGCATCATCTCACTCCTCTAAACATCCCCATGTACATTATAGGGGTTGGTTTACTAAAATTAAATGGACTGTGTATTTTTCAAATGCAGTTGCATTCATTTTCTCTGGATCTTAGTGAATGTGGTGAAGTTTCACTTTCTAAAGAATACCCAAATAGGTAAAAGGAAAATAATAAAAATAAGAAAAATAACATTTTTGCTTGCACATGATTGGATGATAGAAATCAGCAGAGCTTCACCACATTCACTAAGTTCTGGGGAAATTAGTGCAACTGTCCTTGCAAAGTGCGCAGTCTATTCGCCTTTTATAAATCAACCCTATAAAATGTCCCTATATTTTACTTTCTGAATCTAACTATAAGGGTCCAGAGGTGGCAACATGAAAAAAATGTATTATGAAAAAAATATGTTAATATACTTTTTGGTTCTGCCCTCTTTAACCCTGCTGCCTGCCTTAGAGATCATCTCACAGGTTCCATTGTGGTAAATACAAGAAAAAAAAAAAAAATCTTAATGTCTGATGTAACTTCTCAGTCATGCAAGACTCATGCATGTGTAGTTATATCAGAGTGTTTTCACAGGCCATTGGAGGCAAAGATTTTCCACTCAGTTTTGAATCTATCCAAGGTGTTTCACAACAAATTCCTTGTATGGGAAGTTCCAAGGTAATTCACGAAAGGCTGTGCCAAGTTGATAGGGCAGCGTCAAACAGGAACTTATCCTGCCAGTGACCACAGAACATTTCTTTCTATATCTCGATATTTGCTGTGCGAAATAAGGTGCATTCTTAATTGCCTAAACGAGTATGCTCATTGTAAATTCCAGTGGCCTTTTTATTATTCGATAATAGGCTAAGAAAAATGAGTGGCTTCAGCACCCCCTACCTGCCACTTATCTCCACTTTCCTAAGTCAAGGGGAGCTGCCTGTAGTCTACTAGACCAGAAGGTCTGCAGATCTATAGACCAAAAAAAATAAAATAAAAGAAAATGACTGATTATTTGAGAACCTACTGACCTCAAGGGTCAATGTATGCACTACAAAAAAAGTATGAAAGTCTTTGCTGTTCTGACCCGTAAAATGGGATCCTTTGATCCACCTCTTTGTTTTCTTAAAGACAACCTCACTTAAGGGCTGCCATTAAAATGTAAGTTCACCTTCAGCAATACTTTCCAAAAATCCCTCTATGCAATACCATATATTCTGAATAGTACATACCAATGCTCCTCCTATTTCACATGCTGCACCTCCCTCCATTACATATGCAGCTGTGGAGGGCCTCTCTCTCCAAAAATGCCACTAGCCCTTTCACCCTTTCACCTTCAGCTGTTTGCAGGATGGGCTGGACACTACAACTGTAGTTCAAACTAAGCATGTGCAGCATTGTCACTCTTTGGACAGGAAGTGTTCTACTGCCTACTGGCAGGATCAGCAGGAGAAATATAACCCCTTGCCTATAAAAAGTCCTGGTATTCAAGGGGTTAAAACAAGCTACAGCTGCTGTTTCAGCCATGAGTTTGGTATTGGCTGACTCTTGACTTTCAGATAAAAATGATCAATTTTATGTTGATCCAAAGGTCCCTCCGCCAACACCCTTGGTAAACTACTGTAAAATTTTGAGCAGAATGAGTTCAGGGAACATTCATTCCCTAATCTTCCTCATAACTAATGAACTCAGAAGTTGCATGTATTGCATAACTTCCAGGTTCAGAGTGGTCCCAACTAACAATTGTAGTCTGAGAAGCAGCAAATCAAGCATAGTCTATGCTTGATTAGCTGCAGTGGAGGACAAGGTAGACTTTTAAAGGCCTAAAAGACTCACAATGCCTCCATTATAATGACCTGTCACTTGCCCATGCTATCACATAGTGGGCATGTTAGCTCCCTTGTGATAGCAATAAAGTTAAATGGAAAAAAAAAAATTAAAAAATAATAAAATAAATAAAAATAAATAAATAAAAAGCATCCTTTTACCATGGTACACATCCAATGAATGGAAACATAAATTGGGCCACGCATTTAAAGGGAAACTGCAGTCAAAAATGACATTTTTCCTATTAATAGTATGTTAAATATCTTTATCTTTGATATTATTCATTTTCTGCCTAGTAGCTTGTGTAGCATAGAAAGTCTTATCTAAGCTGGACAAACATCTTCCTCCTGTTCTTCACTGACAACTCCAATTCCTGTTATCTGATAATTGCTAAGCTGTATTTCACTTCCTGATAAGGTTGTCAAGCTTTCTTAGACAAACATGCCTAGACCTGCCCAGCCCCACTCCCATCCCTCCTATCCTTCGCCATTACCTCCTCCTGTCTTCATTGTCTTGTTTAGACTAACAGCTTCTCCTGAGAGAGAGAGAGAGGGGGGGGGGGGGGGGGTCACGTGACCGCTATATGGAAGAAATATGGTACAAAGGAACATCAGTGAAAGTTTAGAAGGATACAGATCCATCTCTATTGCTTATTACATGTGAGTAATGAATTTTAGGCTGCGTTTCCACTAGTGCGACTTGTCATGCAACTTTGGACACGTTAAGTCGCATGACAAGTCACAGCCCATTGATTTCAATAGCACCCGTTCCCATCTATGCCACTTTGAAAATCAGCGACTTTGAAATTGTCCCTGCGCTCCCTTGATGCGACTTTGATCCAGGGAGTGTAAATTGGATCAAAGCTGCACTCAAAGTCGCACTCTAAACTTAAAAGTCGCACTAGTGGAAACATAGCCACTAGGCTGGAGTGTGACTTTGGAGTGCAACTTTGATCCAACTTTACACTCTCTGGGTCAAAGTTGCATCAAAACTTGCATGAAAGTAGTGCAGGCACCTTTTCAAGGTCGCTGATTTTCAAAGTCGCATAGATGGGAACGGGTGCCATTGAAATCATGGGCTGTGACTCTTCGTGCAACTTTGTGTGTCCAAAGTCGCATGACAAGTCGTGCTAGTGGAAACTGAGCTTTAGTCTATGTTTCAGCTATTGCAATTTAGAGTGCGACTTTGATGCAACTTTGATCCAACTTTACACTCTCTGGATCAAAGTTGCATCAAAAATTGCATCAAAGTAGTGCAGATACCGTTTTAAGGTCACTGATTTTCTAAGTTACATAGATGGGAATGGGTGCCATTGAAATCGATGGGCTGTGACTTTTCATGTGACTTTATGTGTCCAAAGTCCCATGACAAGTCACACTAGTGGAAACAAAGCTTTAGTCTATGTTTCCACTATTGCGATTTAGAGTGCGACTTTGCTGCAACTTTGATCAAACTTTACACTCTCTGGATCAAAGTCGCATCAAGAGTTGCATCCAAGTAGTGCAAGCACCTTTTTAACCACTTGCCGACCGGTAACGTTGACCGTACTGCGGCAAAGTGGCACGTTATCGTCCAGCAAATGTAGACTCCTCCCCTTCCCTGCCAGTGTCATTTTTATAGTAACAGTGCATATTTATAGCACTGATTACTGTAGTAATGTCACTGGTACCCCCAAAAGTGTCAAAAATGTCAGTCAAGGGTCCGATCTTTCCGCTGCAATGTCGCAGTCCCGCAAAAAAAATCGCAGATCGCCGCCAGATCGTCGCCATTACTAGTTAAAAAAAAAAACAATAAAAATGACATAAATTTTCCGTAGTTAGTAGCTGCGATAACTTTTGCGCAAACCAATCAAAATACGCTTATTGCAATTTTTTTTACCAAAAATATGTAGCAGAAAACAAATTGGCCTAAAATGTTAAAACATTTTGATTTTTACATTTTTTTGGGGAGGAATTTCATATAAAAAATGTGAAAAATATTGTTATTTTTTCAAAATTGTCGCTCTTTTTTTGTTTATAGCGCAAAAAGTAAATATCACACAGGTGATCAAATACCACCAAAAGAAAGCTCTATTTGTGGGGAAAAAAAGGACATACATTTAATTTGGGTACCGCATTGCATGACCACGCAATTCTCCGTTAAAGTAACGCAGTGCCGAATCGCAAAATATGGCCTGGTTAGGAATGGGGTAAAATCTTCCGGTCTTAAAGCGGTTAAAAATACGCTCATTGAGAATTTTTTTGTCAAAGACATGTAGCTAAATACATTTTGGCCTAAATATATGACAAAAATTGAATGTATTGGATAATTTTTAACTGTCAAAGTAGAAAAATATTGTTATTTTTTCAAAATTGTCGCATTTTTTTATTAATATCTTAAAAAATAAAAAGCGCAGAGGTGATCAAATACCACCAAAAGAAAGCTCTGTTTGTGGGAAAAAAAAGGACGTAAATTTTGTTTGGATACGGCGTTGCATGACCGTGCAATTGTCAGTTAAGGTCGCACAGTGCCGAATCGCAAAAAGTGGCCTGGACGTAAGACAGCAAAATCCTCCGGTGGTAAAGTGGTTAAAGTCACATAGATGGGTACTGGTGCCATTGATTAGTCACACTAGTGGAAACTTTGACTTAGTGTGGTTGTCTGTACTATGATCATTGTAGAGTGTGAGCTTAGACCCCAGAGCACTTCCAGCTACACTAACAGTTCACCTCCCCCCCTAACAGTTCACCTCCCCAGCTTCCTTATCCTAGCCAAAGCCCAGCACAGCAATACTGTATATGTGCCCCTCCCCCCCAGTACAACTATACTGTATATGTGCACCTCCCCCCGTGTCCTGTGTGAATTATTTCTTCATTCTCTCATGAATTAGGATGTACAATGCATCCTTACTGATGAAAGAACACTGGGCGGGAACCTATGATCAGCTCCTCCAATTCTGTATACGCCCACTGGTTACACAGGAACAGTGCCCCTCCCTGGAAGTGATGTCACTAGCTTTCAGTAACCACGCCCACTTGCTGCTCTTGGACTCAGCAGGAAGTGGGATTGAAATCATGTGACAGCAATGAAAACTACAGAATTCAGGTAAAAAATAGGGATGATCGAACTTTTGAAAAGTTCGGTTCGACCAGAACACCCGAACTTCACGAAAGTTCGGTTCGGATTTCAGAACCCCATTGAAATCAATGGGACCCGAACTTCTGTAATCAAAAAACACCATTTTTAAGCCCTAAAACCCAATAAATGCCCCTAAAAAGTGCCTAGGGTTCTGGGTCATGCCCCAGGGACTATTAATCACACAAAAAAAAGTTCTTAAAAATTGTCGTTTTTGATAGATAGCCAATTATTGAAAAAATTAAAAAAAAAAAAAAGAGATTTCTTTGGATTCAGTGTCTGGGGGTTCTAAAAGGTGTACCTGTGAAGTTTCAGCTCTGTAGCATGTCCAGAACCAGAATTACAGCATACTAAACCTTCAAAAATGACTTTTTTGCTTAACCGCACCTTTCTTTTGCTCCTAATCAACGGCTCAGCCAATGTGTATGATGGGGACATAATGCAGTGCACTGGGAACAAGATTAGAGGTTTTTTTGGAAAAAGGTGCTGTCTCTTTAAATGTGCATATAATTAACGGGTGTATTTCCACAATGGGGCTATTATTACCAAATGTTTCAAGAAGTCCAAAGATGTATGTAGATGCACTTTATTTCATGTAAAATGGTGTTTGGTGCACTTTAACTTGAAATCTCACAAGAAACAGACATATATGTACGGATACATTGAGGGTTAGGGGTAGGGGCCACAATGTAGTGCAGAGTGAACAAGATTAGAGATGTTTTGGATGAATACTGTTGTCTCTTGACTTTGAATAGAAGTAAAGGATGCTTAAAAATTGGGCATTTGGTGGTGCGGACGATGCCTTGACACCATATCCCTATGAAAGTGCTGGTAATGAAAGCAATAATTGCCTTTGTAAGGAAAAAAATTACAATGATATGCATCTGTGTGACAGGTGCGCAAAAATTGTTGTTTGGGTGTTGGCGGAGCCATACCACTGTAAGCCCAAAGAGCTGGTGTTGAAGAAGGCGTAAAAATTATGAAGGTGTGCACATGTGGAACAGGTGCGCAAACATGGTAGTTTTTGTTTTAGCATAGCCTCCCCACCTTAACCCCAAAGAGCTGGCGTTGAAGGAGGCCCAAAAATTGTAAAGGTGTGCACCTGTGGAACAGGTGCGCAAACATTGTAGTTTTTGTTTTAGCATAGCCTCCCCACCCTAACCCCCAAAGAGCTGGTGTTGAAGGAGGCCCAAAAATTGTAAAGGTGTGCCCCTGTGGAACAGGTGCGCAAACATTGTCGTTTTTGTTTTAGCATAGCCTCCCCACCTTAACCCCAAAGAGCTGGTGTTGAAGGAGGCCCAAAAATTGTAAAGGTGTGCACCTGTGGAACAGGTGCGCAAACATTGTAGTTTTTGTTTTAGCATAGCCTCCCCACCTTAACCTCAAAGAGCTGGTGTTGAAGGAGGCCCAAAAATTGTAAAGGTGTGCACCTGTGGAACAGGTGCGCAAACATTGTCGTTTTTGTTTTAGCATAGCCTCCCCACCTTAACCCCAAAGAGCTGGTGTTGAAGGAGGCCCAAAAATTGTAAAGGTGTGCACCTGTGGAACAGGTGCGCAAACATTGTCGTTTTTGTTTTAGCATAGCCTCCCCACCTTAACCCCAAAGAGCTTGTGTTGAAGGAGGCCCAAAAATTGTAAAGGTGTGCACCTGTGGAACAGGTGCGCAAACATTGTCGTTTTTGTCATAACCAAAATGAGGTTCTGTGAACGTAAAGAGAATGAGAGGAGGGTTTGAGGGTGGCACCATGGTCCAGGCTTAAACTGAGGCTCAACTGCCACATCACAACGATAGCCTAGTCTACAAGGTCTGCATCAGGTGCATCAAAGCTTGATATCCACGACTGATTCATCTTAATGAATGTCAAACGGTCGACTGAGTCGGTGGAGAGTCTCGTTCGATGGTCTGTGACGAATCCTCCTGCTGCGCTGAATGCCCGTTCCGATAGGACACTGGAAGCAGGGCAGGCCAACAACTCCATGGCATACTGGGCCAGTTCTGGCCAGTGGTCTAATCCTAAGACCCAGTATGCCAGTGGATCGGATTCGTCACATGAAAAGCCCTCTGTGTCACTTTGTGCCCTCACGTAATCGTCCACCATGTGATGCAGACGGTGTCGATGCGATGTGGCAGCTGAGAGGCCTGGGCGGTGAGGACTAAAAAAGACCGAAAGACATCCGTCAACCGCACGCCTTCTCCAACGCTCCTCTCGTGACCACCAGTAGAATCCATGGTAGGTTGTCCCCGCCCCTGCACCCTACGGGAGTCGGGGAACATGTTCACCAGATTCCTCTTGAGACTGTCCTCAAGGGATTTGTTCCTTGGGACTCTCTGGGTGGATGGGAAAAGCTCCGAGACTTTACACTTGTACCGGGGGTGAAGTAGGGTGGCCAACCAATAGTGGTTAGTCTCTTTAATGGCCTTGATTCTGGGGTCCTTTCGCAGGCTCTGGAGCATGATGTTTCCCATGCGTCGCAAATTAGCGAAGGCCTGAGAAGCTGACTCCTCGGGGTCACTCATAACGACATTATCTTCAACGGGCTCCTCCTCCTCCCAGCCACGTACTACTCCAAAGTGTCCCGAGGGAGTCAAACTAGGCCTTGCAGATTGCCGCATGTCTTCCTCCTCGTCCTCCTCAAACCCTGCAAAAGTTCCCGCAGAATCGTCCTCCTCCTCCTCTTCCACCCCTGGATCCTGCTCGGGCCTCTGGGAGCTAGGCATAATGGGGTCAGGATTCTCAGGATAAAGGGGGCCTTGAGAGGCAAGGAAGTCCTCCTCTTCCTCCTGCTGCTCTGCCTCCAGTGCCCTGTCCATAATGCCACGCAGAGTGTGCTCCAACAAAAACAGTACCGGTAGGGTGTCACTGATGCATGCGCTGTCCCGGCTGACCATCCTTGTGGCCTCCTCAAATGGCGAGAGGACAGCGCATGCATCCTTAATCAAAAGCCACTGCCGTGGTGAAAAGAAGCCCAGGCGCGCAGAGCCAGTGCTGGTGCCGTACTCGCATAGGTATTCATTGAGGGCCCTCTGCTGCGTGTACAGGCGCTGCAGCATAGCCAAGGTGGAGTTCCAGCGGGTGGGCATGTCACAGATGAGGCGGTGTACCGGCAGGTGAAACTCGCGCTGCACTTCGGCCAAACGTGCAGTGGCACTGTACGACCGCCTGAAGTGACTGCACACCCTTCTTGCCATCCTTAGCACATCCTGCATTCCCGGGTACGAGTTCAAAAACCGCTGTACCACGAGATTCAGGAAATGCGCCAGGCATGGCACATGGGTTAACTTTCCCTGACGAAGGGCGGCTAGGAGGTTTGACCCATTATCAGTAACCACCATCCCTGGCTGCAGCTGGCGTGGTGTCAACCACCTCTGGGCCTGTGCCTGCAGAGCCCCAAGAATCTGAGGGGCAGTGTGCTGCCTGTCCCCTAGACACACAAGCTGCAGCACTGCGTGACACCTGTTGGCCTGAGAAATAGAATGGCCCTTTGAACGTTTACGTGGTACCTCATCATATTCAAAGGACCATTCTGCAGAGGAGGGCATGGAGGAGGTAGAGGAGGAGGAGCAGGAGGGGGTAGAAGTGATCGATCTACCCGGATCAGCGACACCACCAGCTGTTTGCAGACGTGGGGGCAACACTGGCTGCAGCACCGAGCCCTGGCTACAATCCCTTCCACTGGCAAGCAGTGTCACCCAGTGAGCAGTGACAGAAATGTACCGTCCCTGCCCATGTTTGCTTGACCAAGTGTCAGCCGTCAAGTGTATCTTACGGCTGACTGACTTGGCCAGGAACGACACTACATTGCCTTCCACATGTTGGTATAGGGATGGCAGGGCCTTACGGGAAAAGTAATGCCGTCTTGGCACCTGCCACTGTGGAACTGCACATTTTGCGAAGTCACGGAAGGGAGCAGACTCTACCAGGTTAAATGGTAATAGTTGCAGAGCCAGTAGTTTAGCCAAACTACTGTTTAGACGCTGGGCATGTGGGTGGCGGGGAGTATACATTTTTTTTCGTTCCAGCATGTGTGGAATCGAAATTTGGCGTCTAGATGTTACAGCTGGTGGTGTGCTGGAGGTAGATGCGACACTGCCTGCTATATCATCATCCCTGCCAGTGGAGGCTGCCAACAGGTGACGAGTGACTATAGCAGGGCCAGGAACAGACTGATGTGCAGGTGGAGCAGGTGGAGCATGAGGAGGAGCGCGAGGAGAACTAGGAGGCCGACTGACCGATCTTTGGCCCTTTTGTGGGTTCTTTAAATGCTCCTGCCAACGGGCCGAGTGGTGGGTTGTCAAATGCCTGTTTAGGCAGCTTGTACCCAGGTGGTTGACATTTTTGCCACGTTTTATACCCTTCTTACAAATCTTGCAGATCGCAACTGTTTTATCTGCATGGGATGTCTCAAAAAAGGCCCAGCAAGATGAGGTGTGTATAGTGGCCCGGGAGACAACAGGTGCGGCCTTAGATGGAGTAGGCCGTCTGCTCTCCCCTCTTGCTTGCTCTGCCTCCTCCTCAACCTCAGACCCAACATCTGACTCCATCAAAGACTGAGCATCAGGCCTGGCCTGGGAGACAACAGGTGCGGCCTTAGATGGAGCGGGCCGTCTGCTCTCCCCTCTTGTTTGCTCTGCCTCCTCCTCAAACTCAGACCCAACATCTGATTCTATCAAAGACTGAGCATCAGGCCTGGCCTGGGAGACAACAGGTGCGGCCTTAGATGGAGCGGGCCGTCTGCTCTCCCCTCTTGTTTGCTCTGCCTCCTCCTCAAACTCAGACCCAACATCAGACTCCATAAAGGACTGAGCATCAGGCTGGAGTAGATGGCCGACACTGTGGTCAAACAGCTCAGCTGACTCCTCTGCCATGTCTGAAGTTGGGTCTAAGGGAGGACATGAGGTGGACATGGACTCATCTGTATTTGTTCTGACAACTGCAGAAGACTGACCACTTTTCTCTGCCTGGGTCACTGTAGTTGCAGATGATGCCGATGATGAGGGTATGTCATATAGTCCACCACCTCCTGTACATACTGTGGACGTATAGCTTGGCCACTGCCGGAGAACAATCCAAATGGTGGCCTGGCTGAGGACTGACCACCACGTCCACCCCTGCCTCTAGACACCCTAGAAGCTGTGCCCCTTTCCGCAGCAGGGCCACGTATGCCTTTTCTTGGTCTACCAGGCATATTTCTCACTGATGCGTTGGCAACTGTGTGCGGTGAAAAACGCACACTGCTATGCGACCCACAGTTGTCGCTGGATACAGCACAGCAGATGTGTCACGCACAGTAGCAAAGCCTTTTGCACAGTGGACCTAACGCTTTGAACAACAGGCGTTAGGTTGTCACTGATGCGTTGGCAACTGTGTGCGGTGAAAAACGCACACTGCTATGCGACCCACAGTTGTCGCTGGATACAGCACAGCAGATGTGTCACGCACAGTAGCAAAGCCTTTTGCACAGTGGACCTAACGCTTTGAACAACAGGCGTTAGGTTGTCACTGATGCGTTGGCAACTGTGTGCGGTGAAAAACGCACACTGCTATGCGACCCACAGTTGTCGCTGGATACAGCACAGCAGATGTGTCACGCACAGTTGCAAAGGCTTTTGCACAGTGGACCTAACGCTTTGAACAACAGGCGTAGGTTGTCACTGATGCGTTGGCAACTGTGTGCGGTGAAAAACGCACACTGCTATGCGACCCACAGTTGTCGCTGGATACAGCACAGCAGATGTGTCACGCACAGTTGCAAAGGCTTTTGCACAGTGGACCTAACGCTTTGAACAACAGGCGTTAGGTTGTCACTGATGCGTTGGCAACTGTGTGCGGTGAAAAACGCACACTGCTATGCGACCCACAGTTGTCGCTTGATACAGCACAGCAGTTGCGTGTCACGCACAGTTGCAAAGGCTTTTGTACAGTGCACCTAACGCTTTGAACAACAGGCGTTAAGTTGTCACTGTATTTTGCTGCCTAGCAAGCACGTACACCTGCTGTGATAGAGCAGCACTGTGCCACGTGCTCACTAAACAGAACCCTCACACTTTCCCTACAGAAACTAAATTTTCAAATCTAACTAATGTAGTACAAAGTTCCCTAACTACACTAGATATCCCTTTCCACTAAATAGAAAGCTCCATACAGCAGAAGACTGACACTGTCCCTTAAGTTTTTTTTTTTTTTTTTTTTTTTTTTTTGTAACTCTAAGAACCAGCACAATCGCTGTATCTAACTACACTAGCTGTAAGCTAAATACAATTCTGCTATATGGAGCTTTAGAACCACTCGATATATAGGAAATGTAGTGTAGCAAGCAGGAGTCAGACAGAACTGCTTCAACTCTCTTCAACAGGCTCTGGATAACTGTGCTAGGGGTTAGGCGGGGCCATCTTATATAGTGTGGGGCGTATTCACTCCTTATTGGCCTCTGGTCCCCGTAGTCACTCCAATCACGTTCCTAGGAGACTCCTGCCCCCTCATTGGCTTTTGCAGACGTTTCTGGGCCAATCACGGGCTTTTAAAGCCCAGTTCCTGTCCCAGTGCATTTTGGACGGTTCTGGTGGCCGAATACCGAACTTTTGCCGCAAAAAGTTCGGTATTCGGCCGAATATCGAACATCCAATGTTCGGGTCGAACCGATGGTCGACCCGAACCGTTCGATCATCCCTAGTAAAAAACTGGGATTTTTTCATTTTGACACATAAGGCTGAACTCACATTAATGATTGCAGGGGAGAAATTATGGTACTTCCAATTTAATAACACACATTTGATAACCTGTACCAATTTTAAAGTGTTTTCTATGGAGAATTGTGCGTCCTTGATTTTAAGGGCTGTCATTTTATTCTACATTACCTCTGTTTTTAGAAAACATGCAATTTTGAGGGGTTTAAGGTAATTTCCAGCAACAAAAAAATCTGATTTTAATGTGTGTGAGTTATTTAAAACATTTCTGTTGTAGGCGAGTGGTTAAGGAAAAAAAAAAAAAAAAGGCTAAGCTATGGTAAACAGCAAAATAGTACTGTAATGGTTGTGCCTACTGGGCACATGACGACAGCCATTTTGTTCAAAATAGAGCCATTACATTTAACTTGTTACTGTCTTTTCTGTGTTGAACCAGAGACACAGCTGCAGTAACCTTCCCCTTCCCTTCTCCTCCAGTTTATGCAATACACATCCATTAGCCATACCAGAACTTTCTTATCAGATCCCTGAGAGGAAAAATACAGACCCTCTTGTGCCTATCTTCTGTCTAAAAAACCCTAATAAAAATGTCTGACTTGCCCAGCTTGATTGACTGGAGTTTTAACAGATATCTGCAACCTTCCCCCTTATCGTAAATTCCATAGCAACCTACATCACTGATAGACTGGTTAGTAACCAAGACTCGAAAAATTCAGTATATGTCACAACTCATGAAATAATAATAGGACAGCCAGAATAAAGTCATGTTCACCTTCATAAGTTATTGAGCAGCATTTTGAACCAAAACACCTCTAGGCTAGGAGGTACTAGAGTGAATTAGGTCTCTACATCCATCCTATGAGAAATAGATATCCAAGACCTGTCATTTCTATATCCATTGCAAAGCTAATTTCATGTTGGACAATAATATGCAGGGTAGCCAACTGTTGTTTTTAGGTTTAGCTATACTGATCTTTTTCACATGTAACTATATATCCAAAAGCATCTGAAATGATAAAGCTCCTTCATTTTCTAATTTTGAATGTAAAATGAAAAAAAAAATGTGTCACTTATGATCTTTGCCAACACGGCCTCAAGTGACTGGCCTCAGGTGATGCACAGATATGAAACAAATCCTCCTTGGTGCTCTTAATAGTTATATAATATAATTATACTTTGTTCATATTTCAAGTCTGAGGTTTACAACCACTTTTAAGAGTGTGATGGATGATGACCAATGGCAAGGTTACTGTCTTCCAAGATGGAGAACTTCTTCCACCAGTCAGATGAATTCCAAGTAAATTTAAAAAATTTACTCATTTGCTGTTCTGTGAATAATTTAAAAAAGCCATACCACATTAGGAAAGGAAGTACCTGAGGGTAGGAGCATGATCATGGCGCCAGCACTGAGCTTATGCTAGAAACGCTGATGGGAACTGTCCATAGGACAAAAGTAAATCAGAATTCTTACCTTGCCATCTGAAACACTAAGAGACCCATTACTGATCACTGAGCCCGGGGAAAGGAAGGAGGAGGAGGTTGGACGTTGCGAAAGGAAAGCATGGAGCAGCACAGCACTGTTGGGTAGAGCCGCCTAAGGAGCAGAGACGGAAGACGCTGACTCTTGCCAAAGTAGTGTGAGAGGGCGGGACCCTGATTGGAGGCTCAGCTGAACAGCCCGAGAGCTCGAGAGCCCAAGAGCGAGAAACAGGCCAGCCAAAAACTCACAGCTGACGGGCAAAGTTAACAGGCAGAGGAGCCAAGAATCCAGCAGAGCTTCTATGTTGGTTCCCAGGTTAAGGAAGGGAATACCGTTAGTCTAGAGAGAGGGGGCAAGAAACGGACAAGAAATGTACAAGAAACTAGCAGTCATGTTCCCCCAGCTGCAGCATACTGCCAAGTTTGTTCCAGTGACGAGGAGAGAAGGGATAATGAGGGATAATGAGGTCACTGACTGTATTTGGGTGCCTGAGAGAATAGATGAAGAAAGTGAGCAGGAGGAGGAGGCACAACTCCGATGAGGCAGAATGTCCTCCAGGGGCTGGCTTAAGGGCAACCACCCTATTGCATCACTCCACAGAACTCCACAGGTTCAGGTTGCTGCTAACTCCCTGCTGACTTCCAAAAGTTCATTGGTGGGGGCTTTTTTCTACACATATGCAGCAGACTTCAGCGGATCAAGCGTGGCCAGAACACCAGCCGCTTGGGCACCACATGCTTAACAAAACATATGACGACTTGCCATGGAGTCCATTGGCAACTGCACCTGAAAGACCCACATCATAAAAACATTCAGACTTCTCCTTGCTCCTCATCTGGGATTTCTACCACTACAATACCTCAAGTCTTCTCAAAAACCTGCACTGAGAGGGATTATGGTATATTAACGGGTGCCACAGGTACTTGCACCCAATCTGCTAGCAGTACACCACCTGTTGATTTCACCACCAGGTAAATTTAGCTACCCCAATTGCTGAACCGAAAAAAAAAAAAAAATACTGCCCCAACCATCAACATGCTCAGAGTCTAAATGCTAGCTTGGCCAAATTGCTAGCACTACAACTGCTGAATTTTCATCTGGTAGACTCTGCCCCTTTCCTGAATTTGTGGAATGGGCTGTACCACAATGGTAGGTTACAAAAATAAATTTCTTTTCACTTAAGGCCATTCCAGCTCTGCACCATCACTTGGAAGGTAATGTTTTTGCCTTGTTGGACAGAGCGGCCAACAACAAGGTTCACATTACTGCTGACTCATGGTCCAGCAGGCATGGTCGGGGACATTACATTTCCTTCACGGTGCACTGAGTAACTCTTCTTGCAGCTAGGAAGGATGCAGGAGAGGGTTCAGTGCTGGAGCTTGTTCCACCACTACGCCTCCAAAAAGGATGGTAGCGATATTTCCATATCTGTCTGCTCCACCCCCTCCTCTTCTTCTTCCTCTATGGCCTCTTCTACTGAATGGGTGGGTGGTGTGATTGACGATGGGTTTTCATCGGTGGACACAATTTTTTTATTTTTAAATAAAGGACTTGTGTGTTAATTTTTTCGTACACTTTTTTGGTGAATGAGTAGGGGTACAATGTACTTGATACCCTGATACCCATTCACATAGGGGGGCTGAGAGCTTGTTCCCCCCCTTACCTTGCCTACTAGGCTGTATGCTCTGATAAGGGTTTGGCATGGATTTTAAGGGGGGCCCCACTCCATTTTTTTTTTTTACATTTTGGCGTGGAGTTCCCCTTAAAATCTATACCAAACGCAAAGGACCTACAGATTTTGGGGGTGACTCCATGCCATTTTTTTATTAATTCTGTCATGTGGTTACCCCTCACAGTTACTCTTGCTGGGAGCAGGAATGTGCCCTGCTGTTAAAAATTGGTTAGAAAATTTGAAATTACATGCACCTGTCAAACAGGTGCAGAAAATTGGGTGTTGG